>NC_077234.1:132859632-133200465 GCF_027887165.1 Monodelphis domestica | reverse complement strand
ACTCAACTGCCAATTCCTGGGAAGATTCCATTTTGGAAACTCCTTCTTTTGATTGACAGATAAATCTCCAGGTTAGGTTCCCAGTTTCTTGCATCTTGGTTTACAAGTTCTCTCCATGCCTCTACTACAGTGCTTGGCCTGGAGTCAGGAAGACTTATCTTCCTGAGTACAAATCTGGCCTCAAACACTTACTATGTGATCCTGAGCAAGTCACTTTACTGTTTGTCTCAGTTTCCTCATCTGTAAAATGAGCTGGAGAAAGAAACGACAAACCACTCCAACATCTTTGCCAAGAAAACTCCAAATAGGGTTACAAAGAGTCAGACAAGTCAAAAATGACAACAAATGACACACAAAATTACAGAAAAGTTGCTGAACTGTACAACCCAAGTACAGTGTTTTCATAATTCAAGCCCTCAACATAAATGAAATCATAGTTGGACTAAACAGTTTGTAAAAATAGGAGTGTAATTTAGGCATTTAAACTATGGGGGGAAGGCATGAAGAAGGGAAAGGAAGCTGAATATGCACAAAAAGGCTCATTTGATTCAAATGGAAAAGTTCATGTTAGGGAAATGATGGTAAATAAAGGTTCCTGGGGTCATTGTATTGAGGACATTCATAGGTAGAGAAAGGAATAGAGGCTTCATACAAGAGGCAATTGGGGAACTATCAGATTTATATGATGAAATGCCTCCCATTTATCAGGCAGCTATCTTCTGATCTAGTTGGAAAACAGTGAGTTATAGAGAAGATATATAAATTTTATGAGTAAAAAAGAATGAGGACTTTCTGATCCAGGAAAGCCTTGAAAGTCTGATTGGATATGAATGAAGAATGAAAGAAGTACCAATTTTCATTGCTTTAACAACAGTACAAGATGATTCAGTAGGATGAGAACTTAGTAACTTATTAATTCAAGAAAGACAAAAGCAATGAATGTTTTCAGGCAGTCAATATGCATTTATTAAGAACTAAGTGTTAAGTTCTGGGATAGAAAAACATAATACATATAGAAACAAAGACAGTCACTGTCCTCAAGGAGCTTACAACTTAATGGGTAGAAACAATGCAGAATAAAGCTGATAAGTTGGGAGAGGCATGATAGAAAATCTAAAGCATTTGAAAAGCAGGGTAGCTGAATAGAAATGTGGAAAAAAGTCAGTGCTGAGCCTCCACCTTAAATAGAGGTTCTGGAGCCTTATTGCCAAGTCCTCTAATTAGAGAATACAATCAGAAGGGCAAAAAGTACTAATGGGACATGAGTTCGAGACAGATTTCATCTTATAAAATAAAGGCATTTCCCAGTGATGACTTTCCTGAGGAAGAAGGAAGGCTAGGCATGCCTGATCCATAATCTAAGATAAACATCCTAGAATAAAACTTAAGATGCTTTCACAGGATGAAAAAGACAATAAAAAAACACAGGGAATGAAATGAGGAGTCAGAAAAGACAAGGTGCTGTAGTGGACAATATTCAGAAGATTGCATCAAAAAAGAAGGTGGGCTTATAAAAAGGAACTGAGATCTTTCCACTCTGTGTCCATCTTCCCTGAGCCCCATAGTGAACATTTTGAAATGAGAACATTGATTATGTACTATCTCAAAGTGATGCTATTTTGAACTGATAGCTTAAAGAATACATTAAACCCAACATAAATCAAAACTGCCCATTTCCCCTCAATTGAATATTTTAAAATTTCAAAAGGATTCAGTATTTCAATACCATTTTACATTCTCCAATGTTCTGCTATTATTGAGTGTTATTAATAATTTTGAAACTGAACATATCAATGTCTCCTTCCTTTTTGAAAATGTGAATGACATGAAAAGTTCAATTTTATTTTAAACAACCATCACCTTGACAAAGTGTTCAGAATAGAATCCATCTGAAAAATCTAAGCAAAAGAGAGAAATAATGCATGAAATCATATACTGAATATGAGAGAATCAGGTAAAAACTGGTTTTAAAATTACCCAAGTGCAAACAAATGTGAGACACTGGCCAAGGTATTTGGTAATATTTTCATTGCTATTAAACACCACCCCTAAAGTATAACCAACCATTCTAGAAATGCTTTTTCTAGGAAGCAGTTGTTATGTTAAAATGATTCACTATCACTTTGACCTTCCAGGCTATATAACTGCTTCCCCACTCTATCTGTACTGCTGGACAAGAATACTGTAGTTTTGGGTTCTCGTGAGTTCTCAATTTAAAACATCATTCTATTACAACCTGGCAGAAGCACCAAGATTCCACCTTAATCATATTCCTCTAAACTTGCCTATTTCTTCTTAGGATATAATACCCACAGGCTTCAAACCTTAGAATCATTCATATGTGTCTTTTTTGCTTTATATCACTTACATTTCCCATCGTATTCTTCCCCCAAACTAACCTAAGGAAAAGGTCAGCAAAACTTATCACTAAAAAAGTCCATATCTATGTTGTCCTCTTCACCTCACCCCTACCTCTATAAAGAAGTAGTAGAGGAGAATCTTTTCATATCATTTTGAGGCCAAGCTTGCTCTCTATAACTTCACAGGATTCAGTTAAGTTTTTTATTGTACCATTTATACTATATTGTCATCATATATATTGTTTTCCTGGTTCTGTTTATTTCATTCTGCATCACCACCATGACAACCTGGAGTATGAAGTGGAGTATCTTGTTTTCGAGAGATGATGCATGGTGCTGTTTTCTATATCCAGAAGTTTGGGGCAATTATCTTGTGTTTTTTGAATTAGGGTGTTTATATTGTTTTTTAATGTCATGCTCTTATGGAACACCTATGATCTTTACATTATCTGTAGATATCATGCCAATCACTTTAGTTTGTACAGAAGCATGTTCTTTTAATATTGTCACTTTTTGACTCTCTTCTATTGATTTTCCTCTATTTTTGTATTCCAAATTCATTCACCTTTCTTTTGCTTCCTTGAAGATTCTCCAACATGAATTCATTGTTTTCTAAAGTTCTAATTGAATTTTTAAAAAATTAGTGCCCTAAGAATTATAAATTCTGATATTTATTCCTCATTTTTTTCACTTACAGATATCATTTTGAACCATTCCAGAACTTCTGATGACTTTTCCATGCTTTCTTGGAATTCCACAGTACTGTATCACTAGAAATTATTTAATTTTCTTTTGTCTTATAAATCCATTACACATCTTCTCTCCAAGAACTTAATAATGACCTTTCCATCTGCTTTTTTTCAAATTAATTTATTTAGTCAATTTAGAACATTATTCCTTGGTTAGAATAAATCACAATATTTTCCTCCCTCCCCTCCACCCACCTTTCCCACAGGTGACACACAATTCTACTGGGTATTACATGTGTCCTTGATCAGAACCTATTTCCATGCTGTTGACGTTTGCACTAGGATGTTTATTTAGAGTCTATATACCCAACCATAACCCCTCGATCCATGTATTCAAGCAATTGTTTTTCTATGGGATCTCTACTCCCACAGTTTTTCCTCTGAATGTAGATAGTGTTTTTTTCTCGTAGATTCCTCCAGGTTGTTCAGGATCACAGCATTGTCACTAATGGAAGAGTCCATGACATTCGACTGTACCACAGTGTATCAGTCTCTGTGTACAATGTTCTCCTGGTTCTGCTCCTCTCACTCTGCATCAGTTCCTGGAGGTTGTGCCAGTTCTCATGGAATTCCTCCACTTTATTATTCCTTTGAGCACAATAGTATTCTATCACCAACATATACCACAATTTGTTCAGCCATTCCCCAATTGAAGGAAATCCCCTCATTTTCCAATTTTTGGCCACCACAAAGAGTACAGCTATGAATATTCTTGTACAAGTCTTTTTCCTTATTATCTCTTTGGGGTACAAACCCAGCAGTGCTATGGCTGGATCAAAGGGCAGATAGCCTTTTAGCACTCTTTGGGCATAGTTCCAAATTGCCCTCCAGAATGGTTGGATCAATTCACAACTCCACCAGCAATGCATTAATGTCCCAACTTTGCCATATCCCCTCCAGCATTCATTACTTTCCTTTGCTGTCATGTTACCAATCTGCTGGGTGTGAGGTAATACCTCAGAGTTGTTTTGATTTGCATATCTCTGATTATAAGAGATTTAGAGCACTTTTTCATGTGCTTATTAATAGTTTTGATTTCTTTAACTGAAAATTACCTATTCATATCCCTTGACCATTTATCAATGGGAGAATGGCTTGATTTTTTGTACAATTGGTTTAGCTCTTTATAAATTTGAGTAATTAGACCTTTGTCAGTGGTTTTTGTAAGGAAGATTGTTTCCCAATTTGTTGCTTTTCTTCTAATTTTGGATGCATTAGTTTTGTTTGTAAAAGACTTTTTAATTTGACGTAATCAAAATTATTGATTTTACATTTTGTTATTTTTTTCTAGCTCTTGCTTGGATTTAAAGTCTTTCCTTTCCCAAATATCTGACATGTATACTATTCTGTGTTCACCTAATTTGTTTATAGTTTCCTTCACTATATTCAGGTCATTCACCATTCTGAGTTTATCTTGGTGTACGGTGTGAGATGTTGATCCAAACCTAATCTCTCCCATACTGTCTTCCAATTTTCCCAGCAGTTTTTATCAAATAGTGTGTTTTGGTCCCAAAATCTGGGATCTTTGGGCTTATCATAGACTCTCTTGCTGAGGTCATTTACCCCAAGTCTATTCCACTGATCCTCTTTTCTGTCTCTTAACCAGACCAAATTGTTTTGATGACCACTGCTTTATAGTATAGTTTGAGATCTGGGACTGAAAGTCCTCCTTCCTTTGCATTTTTTTCATGATTTCCCTAGATATCCTTGATCTTTTGTTCTTCCAAATGGACTTTGTTATGTTTTTTTTCTAATTCAGTAAAAAAGTTTTTTGGTAGTACAATGGGTATGGCACTAAATAAGTAAATTAATTTGGGTAGGATTGTCATTTTTATTATGTTAGCTCATCCTACCCATGAGTTATCAATGTTTCTCCAATTGTTGAGATCTAGTTTTAATTGTGTGGAGAATGTTTTGTAGTTGTGTTCATATAGTTCCTGTGTTTGTCTCAGCAGATAGATTCCTAAGTATTTTATGTTGTCTAGGGTGATTTTAAATGGAATTTCTCTAATTCTTGCTGCTGAAATGGGTTGGAGATATATAGAAATGCTGATCACTTATGTGGGTTTATTTTGTATCCTGCAACTTTGCTAAAGTTGATTATTTCAACTAGCTTTTTAGTTGATTCTCTAGGATTCTTTAAGTAGAGCATCATATCATCTGCAAAGAGTTATAGCTTGGTCACCTCATTGCCAATTGTAATACGTTCAATTTCTTTTTCTTCTCTAATTGCTACTGCTAGTGTTTCTAGTACAATGTTAAATAATAGAGGTGATAATGGGCATCCTTGTTTCACGCCTGATCTTATTGTGAAGTCTTCTAGTTTATCCCCATTGCAGATGATGTTTGCTGATGGTTTTAGACATATACTGTTTATTATTTTTAGGAAAGGCCCTTCTATTCCTATACTTTCTAGTGTTTTCAATAGAATGAGTGTTGTATTTTATCAAAGGCTTTTTCTGCATCTATTGAGATACTCATGTGATTTTTGTCAGTTTGCTTGTGAAATAGAAATGTTAATCTGTGTGACACTATTACTTATTGCAATCACTGAATGCTCTACCTTGAGACTAGAGAGTGATGCTATTAAGTATGAGGACACACTTGCCTATTTGCAATGGAAGTAGAGGTACTACAGAGATAGGGAGAGACAGAGACACAGGGGATACTGCTACAGGGGAATGCTGATGCAGGGTATTGCTCTGGGGTTTGCCTACTGATCCCTACTGATGACTGATGGATCAATCTATTTCCTAACATCCTCCTCCCTCTTCATCCCTCGCTCCCTCCCTTAAGAGCCCACTTCTGGAAGCTTTTTAGCTTCCTCCCTCCCCCCTGAGTGGACTATAAAATATTCTAGTTTTCTTTCTCAGGTAACAGGTTTATTGTGATAAGAGGATAGGAAACTGAGGTAAGAGGGATGAGGGTTTCCCTAAACTACAAGGAGAATTTAGGAGGGTTATGGAAATAATTAGTCTTGTCACAAACTGTGACAGAAAGACAGTCAGAGATAGAGAATAACAGTTATAATCTTCTTTCTGTTTTACAAAGCCACCAAGAAAACTCTCTCCTTCAGCTTGGCTTTCCTCCAACTGTTGGCCAGTCAAATCTCAGAGAGAGCAGAGGTTTCCCCTTGATCAGAAAGCTCAAATCCAAGTCAGCCCTACAAAGATCCTTCACTCATGGACAGAAGCTAATCAGGATCAGATCTCAGCTTCTTCTCCTTCAATCAGGTTCAACTCCCAGAGCCAGAGAGACAAAGTCAAAAGTTTTTAAGATCCTGCTTCCTCTCCTCTCTGTGGCCAGACCTTCAACTGCCTCTCCTGGGAACATTCCATTTGGAACCTTCTTCTTTATTGACAGGCAGGTAAGGTCCCCAGTTTCTCGCATCTTGGCTTACAAGTCCTCTCTCTCTCCATGCCTCTACCACACTTGTTAATATGGTCAATTATATGGATGGTTTTTCTAATATTGAAACATCCTTGCATTCCTGGTATGAATCCTACCTGGTCATAGTGAATAACCTATGTGATGACTTGCTGGAGTCTTTTTGCTAGCATCCTATTTAAGATTTTTGCATCTATATTCATTAGGGAGATTGGTCTATAGTTTTCTTTCTGTTTTTGAACTGCCTGGTTTTGGGATCAGTACCATATTTGTGTCATAAAAGGAATTTGGTAGAACGTCTTAGCTTATTCTGTCAAATAGTTTGTATAATATTGGGATTAGTTGTTCTTTGAATGTTTGGTAGAATTCATTTGTGAATACATCTGGTCCTGGGGATTTTTTCTTAGGGAGTTCTTTGATGGCTTGTTCAATTTCTTTTTCTGATATAGGGTTATTTAGGTATTCTATTTCTTTTTCTGTTAATCTAGGCAATTTATATTTTTGTACATATTCATGAACATCACTTAGATTTCCATATAATTGGGCATAATAGTTTTTAATAATTGCCTTAATTTCCTCTTCTTTAGAGGTGAGGTCTCCCTTTTCATCTCGGATACTGTCAATTTGGTTTTCCTCTTTCCTTTTAGTAATTAGATTGACATGTACTTTGTCTATTTTATTTGGTTTTTTTTTTCAAAGTACCAGCTTCTAGTCTTATTTATTAAATCAGTAGTTCTTTGAGTTTCAATTTTATTAATTTCTCCTTTAATTTTTAGGATCTCTAATTTAGTCTTCATCTGAGGATTTTTAATTTGTTCACTTTTTGGTTTTTTAATTTGCATGCCCAACTCATTGACCTCTACCCTCCCTAATTGGTATGAACCGAAGGCTATAAATTTCCTCCTGAATACTGTTTTGGCTGTATCCCATAGGTTTTGAAAGGATGTCTCCTCATTGTCAATTTCTTCAATGAAAGTATTAATTGTTTCTAAGATTTGTTCTTTAACCGGTTTTGAAGAATCATATTGTTTAATTTCCAGTTAATTTTTTATTTACCTCTCCATGTACCCTTACTAATTATTATTTTCAATTCATTGTGATCTGAAAAGGTTGCATTTATTATTTCTGCTCTTTTGCACTTGTTTGCAATGTTTTTATGCCCTAATACATGGTCAATTTTTATGAATGTACCATGTGCTCCTGAAAAGAAGATGCATTCCTTTTTGTCCTTATTTATTTTTCTCCACATATCTACTAACTCTAATTTTTCTAAGATTTCATTCACTTCTCTTACCTTTCTTATTTATTTTTTGGTCTGATTTGTCTAGTTCGGAAAGAGGAAGGTTCAGGTCTCTGACTAGTATAGTTTGCCTATTTATTGCATCCTTGAGCTCCACTAGTTTCTCCTTTAGAAATTTCGATGCTATGCCATTTGATGCATACATGTTGAATACTGATATTTCCTCATTGTCTATACTGCCTTTTATCAGGATGTAATTACCTTCCCTATCTCTTTTAACTAGATCTATTTTTACTTTGGCTTTGTCAGATATCATGATTGAGACTCCTGCCTTCTTTTTATCAGTTGATGCCCAATAGATTTAGCTCCATCCTCTTACTTTCACCCTATACATATCTACCTTCCTCATGTGTGTTTCTTATAGACAGCATATGGTAGGGTTTTGGATTCTAATCCACTCTGCTATTCACTTGCGTTTTATGGGTGAGTTCATTCCATTCACGTTCAGAGTAATGATTACCAGCTGTGTATTTCCCAGCATTTTGATTTCTACTCCTAGTCCTGCCTTTTCTTCTTTCACTATTTCCTTCTACACCAATGTTTGTTTTTAATCAGTCCCTCTAGTTCCCCTCCTTATTTTACTTCCCTTTCTACCCCCTTCTCTTTTTAATCCCCCCCCTTATTTTCTTTGCAGTCTTTTCAAAAGTACAACCCCATCCTCTCCCTCCCTTTTACTGCTTCCCTCCCCACCAGACCTTTTGTTACCCTTCTACTTCCCTATAGGGTGCAAGTCTCTTCTCTGCCCCAATGGATTAGATTGTTCTTTCCTCTTTGGTTCAATTTCAATGCACTTAAGAGTTGAGTATTTCCTATCTCCAATCTTTTTACCCTTCCAGTGTATTGATGTTCTCCCCCCCTCCCACCATAAGCTTCTTTACCCCCTTTTTTTTCATCTTTTAGTATTAACCTCTTTTTTTAGCTCTAGTTGTATATATACATGTGTGTATATATATTTATGAATACATATATCTATATACATACTTATATTTTGTCATTTCATTCTATACAGTTTGTCACTGTTCCCTCTAACTGTAATTCTTCTAGCTGTCCAGGTGATAATAACAATTTTTAAGAGTTACCAATGACCTCTTTTCTTATAGGGATACATATCATTTTAACTTATTAGGTCTCTTAAAAATTTTTTTATTTTTCTGTTTGTTTTGTTTTGTTTTTCTTTTTTCCCTCCTTTTAAATTACCTTTTGATGATTTGATGACCAATGTTTCTTAAATTGTCTCTCCTCAAATGATTTTCTAAATCTTCTGTTTTGTGAATGAGATGCTTCATATTTTCCTCAATTTTTTCATTCTTTTGGTTTTGTTTTATAGTGTCCTGCTGCCTTGTGAGGTCATTTAACTCTAGTTGTTGTATTCTGGTTCTTAAAGACTGGATTTCATCCCTGGCTTTTTGGTCAAACTTCTCCTTCTGGTCTGATTTTCTTTTGAGGTCATCTTTCATTCTCTTTACCTCATCTCTCATCTCCTTTGCCTCATCTTTCATCCTCTTTGCCTTATCTTTCATCTCCTTTGCCTCATCTTTCACCTCCTTTGCCTCATTTTCAAGTTGGTTGATTCTGGCTTTCAAGACACTATTTTCTGTTTCAAGATGACTTAACTTAGTTTTTAAGTTCTTTTCCCAGTTTTCTTAAGCCTCTATTAATTGTGTTTTGAATTGTATTTTGAGTTCTTCCAAAGCCTGTGTCCAATTTGCTGGAGTTTATGTGTTTTTGTTTGATGTTTCTTGATCCTCCTCTGTTTCGTTTGCTTTTTGTTCATTGCCTGTATAGAAGTTGTCAATTGTAATTTCTTTTTTCTTTTTCTGTTGTTTACTCATATTTACCCCTTCTTTATTCCCCACAGTTGTCTGTGCTCTTGCTCATCTCATTTTTTTGGTTTTGGGGTCTTCTGTCAGTCTACCCTCTTGGAGCTTTGTCAGAAGATCTCTTAGTGCAGACTGTGGGGGACAGGTATTGGAGCTTGAGCTTCCCTGTTTTCTGGAGGTTTCTGATTGGATTAAAGTCCAGTTGTCTGTGAGGGAGGGGTGTTGGAGCTTTAGCTTCCCTGACCTCTGAAGATATTTGATGGGACTAAGTTCAGCTGGGTTGGGCTAGATGTGCTTTGAGGCCAAAACCTCCTGGAATGCTGGAGCAATATGGAAGGTCTCCGCCACTGTGACCAGGCTGTCCCCTCTGTGCTCCCTATCCAGCTCCTTTCCAACCACCTGTCTTCAACACTCTGATCCTGGCACAGCCCTGTCTGCAAGGTACTCCTTCAAGACCAGCGCCTTTGCCCACCCAGAGGCTCCTGCTGCCGCTGGAGGCTTAGCGCTCTGGGGGAAGGGGGGGCATGTCCTGAGGTCTTCCTGCTTCCTTCCTCTTAAACCTGAGTGTTCTCAAATTCCGGCTTTTGGGGGGTGTACCTTTTGAATTGAGTCCAGCAGAGGGGTTCCTTTGCTCTGTCTTGTTGTTAGGTTTGATTTTCAGTTCCCTAGGAGCATTTAATTTGTAATCGGTAAGGAAGGGTTTTCAGAGGTCTGAACTTTTGCTGCCCCTAAGCCACCACCTTGACTTTCTCCTCCTTCTGCTTTTTAGGATCCTTTCTGTTGCTTTATGTGTTTATTTAGTTTCCTTCATATTAAAATCTCTAGCACATCAGACTTTTCCTACTACACTCTCCTAATGCTTTTTTATTCTTCCCCTCCTCCACCCCCACCTTTTATTAGACTAGACAATGAAGTTGCCTAAGTCTCCTTCCATATCAAGAAGATTTAGAATTCACTGGGCTAGATTCCTGGAAAGCAGATACCCCACATCCATATACAACCACACATCTGCAAAATTCAGCTGAATTTCAATCCCCTTTCCTTTATGCACAGACAGTTCCTTGCCCAAGCATTCCCTTGAATCCCTTCTTTCCCTTCTGTGGCTAAGTTGAATTGCTCACTACTACTTCTTGCAGGGTAGAGGGATCAAGAGTATGTTATGCACAGTCTCTGCAGATCTCTCTAGAGTATCCCTAACCTAGAAGCAGCTCCTGGTAGGAGACAGTATGATTTCCTCCCTCTTCTCTGTTGCCTTAAGGCAGTGGGAAGACATTAAGATATATACACAAAGATTCTATAGCAAGGAAGGGATCCAAAAATTGATCCAAGGCACAATTTCACAGGATCAATTTGTTCTTCCATGCAGGGATTATAAAGGCAGGTGGGGAAGAATGTTGAGTGAATATTTAGGATTAGGATTCTCTGATACTAATAAGGATTCTTCTTTGTTCAGATTCTCCCTTTTCCCATGGATGTAGTTGTTATCTCTTAACATCCAATACATAATTTCTCTTTGGATAAATTTCTGGAAGTCCCAAGGTTTGAAGAAAATCCACCAGTTTGCTGGTGCCAAGATCTAGAATTCTTCTGAGTATTCTTCATGCTTTTCCCTTTTCTTTGTACCACTACAAATTCAATTAGTTGTGAAGGCTCATTAATCCTGCCCCTACACTCTCTCAGATCTGTACCCTTTTCTCCATTTATATGGCTACCACCCTAATTTGGTTCCCATCACTTCTTTGCCTGGATAACTATAACAGCCTACTAATTGGTCTCTAGTCTTCCAGTTATTCCCCTCTCCAATCTATATCCTCCCTAAATTGCCAAAATAATCTTCTTTAAGTATAGATCTGATCAGAATATAAACTGGCTTCCACTGCCTATAAGATAAAAGATAAATTCCTTACCTGGCATTTAAAGCCTCTAGAATCTGGCCCCAGTCTATCTTTCTAGCCTGGTTTCATAAACCATATTACAGATAAAGAATACTAGCTCTTTCCCAAACAACATTCCATCACTTGCCTCTGCACCTTTGCACAAAGCTTCCCTCTCCCTCCCATGCCTAGAATACGTCTCAGAATCTTTTTCTTCTCCTAATTAACTCAATTTAGGTATTATCTTTCCACTGAAATTTTCTCCACTGTTCCTTCCTCCTCATTCTTACAGTTCTTAATGTATTCTCCTTCATTCTTCCTGGTGGTATATATGTATTATATGCCTCATAAAGATAAGAACTGTTTTGTTCACATCTTTGTGTATCCATGGTACCTTGCATACAGAAGTTTGGAAGCAGTTTGTTAAACTTAACTGAAGGTCATTAAAACTAATAGTAGTACTGAAAAATACAACATTGTTCTTTTAGTATTCTAAGATACTCGTGAAAGTATGCATAACTCACCTCATCTCGGTATTTCAAATTAGGATTTATCTTCTCAATAGGTCAAACCCTAGTCCAAATGTTTAAAATATATATACTGAAGAAAAGATTACAGTTCCCAGTGAGTTGTTTGTATGGACATTTGAGCAAGAAGCAGTTCCCCACTACTGTTGTGTAAGTAAATTCATACTTTCTTAAGAAACACCTCTTTTATTATATTGAGAAAATAAGTCAAGCACCATAGAAGATCACTACAAATGCTAGCAAAAGAAAAAGATCATGAACTATAATATGTATACATACATATGTGCCTATTTTCATATAGATATAAATACACATACATATACACACACATATATACATACATACAAACGCTTAGAGGTAAAACACAGACATTGGGGACACCCAGCCAATGCCAATCCTTTTCAGAATAGGATTCTGTCAGTTTCACCCAATGTTATCTAATCTTGAAGGCTAGTGAGTAGGGAGGGATAAGAGATAGTAGGGATTTCACACAGACTTTCTGTTTTAAATCTAAATTAAAACTGCATGCCAGAAAGTAACAACTAGCCATGTACCTGGGATATCTCTTTCTGAAGATCTCTAGGTTTCACTCTTCAAAGGGCAGAGAATTTTTATAAAAATTTCCCAAAATGAACTACTGAAAATGGCAGAGTATCTAATGCCTGGAAATCTGAGCTGAAGGAGATAGCATCTCAGGCCATGCAAGAAACACTGGCTGCGCTCCAGGAGACAGATGCTCAATAAGCCTCTTAACGTCTTCTTGGCTGAATTAGTAGTGTGGGTTTTTAAAATTAAATAGCCACCTTTAGAACTTACAAAAGTTTATACATTCGGCATTCTGGGTTGATATGAATTGCCTTGTTTTCTTCCACTGTTTAGGATTAGAGACTTTACCCATCAAGCTAATCAAGACAAGAGAGTAACTCAGAATTATATATAAAGATTTTGGAAAAGCCTCAAAGAGAAGGATGATAGTTGCCCTCATTTAGTTAGAACAACGTCCCAGGAGAGAGAAATGATCGCTAGAGAAATAGGACCTAAATATGTATGATCACAGTCAAGAAAACTATCACACAGCACACTAAAATGTGCCCTGTTTTGATTCCTCTAGTAAGAAAATTCAGCTGTATTGTTAAACTATATGACCATATTTAATAACTCATAATTAAACACCACACAAGGTGCTTCAAATAATTCAAATATCTAAATAATGTCCAAGTACTTAAAATTTTTAACTACACATCAGTGATATAAACTGACTTTTCTGGATATTATTATTTAGGACCAAGGACAATGACTTTTATGACATTTGACCACTTTATAAAGCTTTATAGTAAGTCTCTGACAATGGGAGAAAGTGGTTATTTTATTTATCCTTACAGTTAGGCAGTGAGGTGCCATGTCAAAATCTAAAACTTTAGGTATTATGTCTAGAGAAAGATGAGCAAAATCAGAGGCAGATATTTTAGAAATTGAATAAATGTTAAGCAAACAGTGAGAAAGAACAAAGAAAGAAATCAAAAATATATAAAATGCTTTGTAAATCTCAAAGTGCTATATAAACCCTAGCTCTTATTAGTACTAAATATGATCTGGCTCAACTCTCATTTTAAAGATTAGGAAGCTGACTTGAGAGCAGTGATGAGGGAATGATTTTCAGGAAACAAAAGAATACACACACACACACACATATCCTGATATATTCCTTACTCTCAATATGGAGAAAAGAGATGAACTTCAGAGTTTCATTTTTAAAATATATATATTAATGTTGCCTTTGTTTAGAATGAGTAGTTCTTCCCCCAATTTCCCACCCTGGTATCAATTTTCTATAAAACTGTCAAAATGATACTTCTAAAACCCAGGTCCTATCACTTTCTAACTTAACTCCAGATGTTCTCTGTTACCTCTACAATTGAATACAAACTCCTCTGTTTGTCAATGAAAGCCCTTCACAACCCACCTAATTCAATCTATCTTTCTGGCTTTTTTTCTATAAACTACTACTGCTGTTCTTAACATGCCTACTAATTTTCAAGACAAACTAACAAAAATAATAGCTAATGTTTAAATGGCACTTACTATGTGCCCGGCACTGTGCTAAATGTTCCAATCATTATCCCATCAACACATGATGTTCTATCTCCAATGTCCACAAATTGGCACTCACTGTTCCTTATACCTGGAACAGTTTCCCTCTCTCACCCCCACTTTTGAGAATCTTTGTCTTTCTTCAACTCAGCTCAAGTACCATCTCTAATGTGAAGCCTTTCTTGAAGCCTCCATTTGCTAATGTCTACTTCCAAAATTATGTGGTTTTAATTAAATCATGAAGATGGAAGAACTGATGGGAAAAAAAAGTTTGAGGATGCTGGTGAATCCACTGAGGATAGAGAGGTGATTCCAAAGGGCACAGTGGATTAATGGATTTATAGAAGTGGTCATAGGGATGACTTAATCCAACCCGAATAGTGATAAGAGTTTGGAACAAAGCTTGCAGCAGAGGAGAAAAGTCCTGGAACTTATTTCTAAGATGAGACAGATTATACTAGGTAACCTAATTGAAGGGAAGTATTTTAAAGTGGTTTATTGGCCATATGAACTTGGAGAATTGACTAGTTCCAGAAGTACAATTCTGAATATAAATGCTAGTGATATTCAGGTTGTACCTGCAAAGTATTTCATTCCCAAGATATTTTTCCATAGATTCAGCAATGGTGCCTCAAGAATTTATAACAAGCTACACATAGTGATTTGTGGTTTCATATGCAGTCCTCTTTTTCTCTTGCTTTTTAAAATATCTATATATTGGGAAATGTTCATCATGTAGACTAAGTTCATAGGAATAAAAAGGAATTTTTTAAGTTTATCATTTAATAACATGTTCATATTACTTTGTTCTTTAATATTTGCTCATGGAATTTATTTTATTATTGTGCATTCCCTATATGTCTCAGGGCATCTCAAAATATTTTTAACAAATATCTCATTATTCCCAAAATGACAGAAAAGTGCTTCCTTTTCTATCAGAAGAGAAAGTAGGCAGAGGTTAAGTGGCTAGCCCAAATCCCAAATGATGACAAGGCTTTTAAAATTCCACTTAAAATGAAAAGGGCAAAATAAAAAGTCTTTATCTGCCTTTTTCCAAAACCTTAATTAATTCTGAGTGCTTTCCTTTGTAGCTATTCCAAGTGTTTATTTAAAGACCTCAAAATAGATGTGTTTCTTAAAGTTTCAACCAATACAAAGTGTTTGTGAAATGTCCTCTCTCTCTATTAGTAGGAATTGCCTTATTACTGTAAGTTCTAAGTATTTCTCTACCATGATTCTAAATTCTAGAAACAGCCAGTTCCCTAAGGAGTAATCTCCCCCCCTAAATCTAGGAGATGGGCCAAATGAAGATTATTCTTTGGACCATGCCTTCATCTCACCTCTATCAATGAGCTGAATATTAAAGAATTTCCTCTTACAAATGAGAAAATTGAGCAATAATTAAGACAAAAGGACTTGGGCTTTGAATTGGAAAAAAGATGTTAATCTCCAATGACCCCCTTTCGGAAAAGAGCTAGGGAAAGAGGGAAGCGCAATCATAATGTTAATGATTTCTTAGTCCTTAGGACATCCAGGACAGAGACAGGCCTGGACACATGAGTATATGCTATAAACAGATCAATTTTTAAATGAAATACACAAAATTTCATTTATTATTTTGTTGGTTGTCTAGCCAACAAAATAGAAATACTATGGAGAAAAATTAAAAGGCTGTTCTATTTTTATCCTAGAGAGCTATGTATTAAAATATTCACCAGCACATCCCTGTGTAGATGACATTCTATAGAAATAGAAAGAATAACCAAGCTTTATTTATAATATCAAATCAGACTTAACTTGTATCATGCAGAAACCAGCATCATAGAAACCAACTAAGACAGACAGTGGATCAAAGGGAATACAAAAAATTCTGGAGAACCTTGAGATGATTTACATAAAATGACACAGAGTAATGTAACAATCTACACAATGGCTACATAATGTAAAGAAAACAATGAAAGACATCACAAGTCTCAATCAATGCAATGACTAATCTTGGCATCAGAGACTGAAGGTGGAACATACCTCCTTAGTAGAGAAGTAGAAGATTACAGCAATGACATGAGACCTACTTTGTTGGACAAGATCAGTATCAGATTCTTTTGCCTAATCATACTACTTTTGGAGGGTTCTAGGCTAGAGTGGGGGGCAAGGGCATGGTAGAAAGATGGAAGTCATTAGGAAATAATGGAATGTAAGAAAGAAAGAAATGTGTCAATAAAATATTCCCAATAGCCTAAAAATAAAATAATTCCTAAAAACAAAACAAAACAAAAAAATAGAACAAAAGAAAATGAAGGTTTCCAGGACTTTTGCAGCCATCAAAATTTCCAAGAGACAGAAGGAAGGCTCATTTCAATGTCAGGGCAAGATGGTCTGAAATCCATGGAAGGCACCAGGCCCAGATCAGGAATTGCCTTCCCCAAAGTCATTCCAGACCTTGGGAGGGGACTAAGAAACAGATTTTGAGGTTAAGCAACCTTGCTAAACTGAATTTAACTCCAGTAGAAATAAAATAGCCCAAACTCACAACTTATTCAGAAAAGCTCTGGGAAGCTGATTTCAAAAAAGATCATTATTATGGCATATTCAGAGAAAAGGGAACACTGAAGAAGATAAAAATCTAGTTCTTACATTTACATGGAAGACTAAGTTCGCTTTTGAAACATCTGCCCTTTTTTCCTTTTGAGCCATTTTCCCCTATGGTGAAAGCACTAGGTAAGTCTAAATGGAAAAAATTAAGAACCCTTGAAGAAGTCTAAAGAAGAGTTATATATTGATTTTTAAAACAACAGATTAGGAGGAAAGAGAAGAACCTGATAGGAGAAGGAGTAATTTTAATGATGACCAGTAGAGGAAATCTAGGAGTGAAACCCAAGGATTTGTTGGTGATATGAGAGACTAACAGGTCCCTCAGCATAATTTAAGAACTGCTTCAACATTTCCACACCCCATAATGCTTCATAAACCCATAAGAAACTGAAAATCAAGACTAGTACCCTAGGTACAAGGGAAAGGGACTAACAAAGGGTTATCATAATTGATATCTTAAAACTCAGCCACATATGTTCAGTAAACCTTAGGGACAGCTGGGTATCTCAGTGGATTGAGAACCAGGCAGAGACAGGAGGTCCTAGGTTCAAATCTGGCTTCAACCACTTCCTAGCTGTGTGGCCCTGGGCAAATCACTTGACCTCCATTGCCTAACCCTTACCACTCTTCTGTCTTGGAACCAATACACAGTATTGAGTCCAAAATGGAAGGTAAGAGTTTTTTTTTTTAATTTCCTGAAACATTTATTTACTAGTATTTTTTAATACAAGAGTGAAAAAAAGAGGTACAAGAATTTGTTTATCACTATCATTCAGAGTGACAAAAAGGGTCTCTTGGCAAACAAAAGAAAGGAGAAGATACAAGTGCAAATATTCACAAGTGTATTTTAATAAAATTCCAAGATTTTGAAAAGTAACATCTTCAAGGAAGAAGCTTGCTAACTCCTAAAATCCAGAGAATGAACTGTTGCAGAAAAATGCCAGAAAACCTTGTGAATTGTGAATTTCAAAACTACTCAACCCTGTTCAAACCATTCTTTAGAGGATGGGATTTGGCTATTTCCTGATCAATAACAATAGAGATACTTGGAATGACAGAATCAGGTCTTGGAAACTACAATCTCCACCCTACTCAAGGTAATAGGATTTAGAAAGGGCTGCAGCAAAGCTCAAGATTTAATTATTTGAGAATATGACCTTCAACAGACATGTGCAAAGGGGACAGACCTCTGGGCGGTCCTGAGTGAAGCTAGAGCCACCGTTGGCACAAGTGAGACACAGGAAGTGAGGTAGAGGAGAGCTGAGGAGGCTGGGACTTCCTGTGTGGAGAGAGAGTGTGGTGGTTGGAGCCTGGTGCTTGGAGTGAAGGCCCTCAGACTGTTTATCCATTTTGGTCACATGAGTGATAGGGACTGATCTCTTTTCTTTGCCTCGGCTATCCAAGGCCTTGGGCCTTTGGCCCAGCCTAATCAGAGGGGGTATTTAAGCCCTATTCCCTTCTCTCCTCTCCTCTCCTCTCCTCTCCTCTCCTCTCCTCTCCTCTCCTCTCCTCTCCTCTCCTCTCCTCTCCTCTCCTCTCCTCTTCTCTCCTCTTCTCTCTCTCTCTCTCTCTCTCTCTCTCTCTCTCTCTCTCTCTCTCTCTAATACCTTTCTTCCTCCTGTTAGTAATTAAAAAAACTCCATAAAAGGTTGACTGCTGACTTGAGTTTTCATTTAGGAATTACATAGCTGAATTCCTTGGCGACCTTAAATTAATATATGTCAGTCTTTTAAAGTGATTTCCATATCACACAAGGCAATACTGCAAAACCTGATTGTATAAATACACAAATGATTTATACAATTCATGAACTACATGTATCATTTGCAATGATACAACTTTGAAAATTTAAATCAAAGCAGAAGTTGTTAGATGCAACCAAATATATCCAAACTTACCTTGCTCCAATCTGAAGCAAAGTGAACGTTTTGCAGCTTCCATTTCAGGTGTTGGATTATCTAGGACCCGTCGACACCACTGCAGAGGGCTCATTGAATTCTCTGGTAGACTGCATGCTTTAGAAGATGTGTACAACCTTAAGTGAAAAAAAAAATACAATTTTTGGCGTCCTTATATTGCCTTTTCTCTAGAGTATAACAGTATACAATCTGTATTTTTTTTTTAATTTTTTAATCCCTTACCTTCCATCTTGGAATCAATACTGTGTATTGGTTTCAAGGCAGAAGAGTGGTAAGGGCTAGGCAATGGGAGTTAAGTGACTTGCCCAGGGTCACACAGTTGGGAAGTGTCTGAGGCCAGATTTGAACCTAGGACCTCCTGTCTCTAGACCTGGCTCTCAATCTACTGAGCTATCCAGCTGCCCCCTGTATATTTTTTAAAAGTTTAATTTTAACTTTCAATTAGCTAGAAATATCTTTCAACAATTCTATAAATAAAATATTTCCCAACACCAGATAAATATTTCTGAGAAGAAATCAAACTTTCAACTTATTAGCCATTTAAGTCCTGTGTAGGGCAGGCTTTTTATGCCCCAAAAGGGATAATTCCATTCCTATTCCATGGCATTCTTTCATGCTAGAGTCCACATCTTGATTTTATAAACCCTTATTTACATTCTATACTCTATTTGCCACTTGCTTCTCTCTAATACCAGCCAAAAAAATTATCTATATGGGAAGGTACATATCAAGAGAAGACTCTTTATATTTCCAGTTGTGTTTCCTGAATGTTCTATAACAATAGTACCATACAATAGCAATTGCTGATGCTCAAAATAGTAACCTTATACACCTTAAAACAACTGTTAACAAAAAGGATTTAACAAATGTGTTTTCCTTAGAGAATTAATCGAATTCAATTAACCAGACCACACCATTCCCTGATTCCAGAGTAACTGAAATCAGGTTAATTGTGGTGTTGCTTAAACTAGCGATTCTTATTCTAATTACAAATCATAGTCATTTAAGTTATTTCCCCTAAGGGACTCTTAGTTCCAGTTACTGTATGTTCTCAAAATAATATTTCTTTTAAAAAAGTCAAAAAAAAAAGACCCTCTACAATTAGGAGTTTCCAGCAATCCTGATTGGCCTTCCATTTAAATATACTAACTACTTTTCTGGGATGGCTTGGGAATACAATGCTCTTGAATTTGAGATAACTGACAGCCAAAAAACTCTTTTGTTATTTTCACCATTTTAATTAATAAGCATTAATATTTAGTTATAATCAATAAAAACTCTAAACACTAACATTTATAAAAATCTAATATGTCACAATACAATGCTCCACCAGCACCCCTAGGGAATGATTACATGTAGTATATAAAATATGAACAACATAATTAACCTCTTCTTGAGCACTCAAGAAACCAGCTTCCTCAGACTATGCATATATATATATATATATATATATATATATATATATATATATATATATATATATACATAGCTGCAGAAAGAGAGAAGGCTTGAGACAAAGTGCTGAAGATGTACTGCTTTCTGTAGAAATGCTCGCATTTTCTTTCTGAAAAGATCTACCAAGTTACTTTTTCTTTTGTTTGTCACTCTTTCATAAAGGGCTAATGAAGTTTACATATCACCCTAGGGTTTATGAAAATAAATGGAACAATTTCATGGCTAAAACAGTTTTTTTTCTGAATTTTTTTTTCCTTGCTCTCCATAAAGTTATCATCTCTCATTGCCTGCTATTGCTGATGTCTTGTGACCTGTCAAGAGTTATCAAGACATCTAGTTTGTTTATGCATCACTAAGAAAACCATACTTCCTTGTCAACCTCAAACCACTCTTCCATTTCAATTGCACTAAACTGGCTGACAGGATGTGAGGAAGAGGCTGAGATGAATAAGACAGGCTTATCAGGCTCCTCTCACAGAGCTCAGTGTAGTGAGGGAGAAAAGAAAAGTATACAAATGACTATAAAAAAGTAGCTCTCCTGGGCATTTCTATAGCACTTGGTCCTACTGACAATTTCTTGATACTAAAGGCTTCCAATGGTTTCTTTATGGTAGAGTTTTCTCTTGATTCTCACACCTTTCTGACCCTTCTGTTAAGTTTTTTAAAGTTAGAGATATATTTGTTCAATTGGCAAGGATTTGTCACATGTCCCCTCTTCTCCCAGGCACTGGGCATAGAGAAAGAAGGAAATGCTCTCTCCCTTTAGGGACCTCACACTGTACAAGAAAAAAACATGTGTCATAGGTCTGGGACAGAAAGAGTTCTCAGAGCCTATTTCATTCCACTTTCTCATTTTACAGAGGAGGAAACCAAGGCCAAAGTCCATTAAAGTGACTTGTCCAAGGTCATAAAAAAGTAGTAAATCAGGAGGGAAGAGGAGAAGTAAAGGAAATGAATCCTGTAAACATGGTAACATATTTAAAAATCAAAATAAAATAAAAGATTTTTCTTTCTTTACCCCTTACTTTTCTTTTTTTCCACAGAGAGAAAGGGAGGAAGGGAGGGAGGGAGGGAGGAAGGGAGGGAAGGAGGGAGAAAGGAAGGAAGGAAGGAAGGAAGGAAGGAAGGAAGGAAGGAAGGAAGGAAGGAAGGAAGGAAGGAAGGAAGGAAGGAAGGAAGGAAGGAAGGAAGGAAGGAAGGAAGGAAGGAAGGAAGGAAGGAAGGAAGGAAGGAAGGAACTAGTAAATCAGAAGCTGGAGTGAAATAAATGCCAGTTGGCTCACTTAATACCTGACTGTATCTCAGGCCCTTTGGCTAAAGAGTCAGTGCTCTTTTCCCACTGAAACATGTCTACTGTATATAGATGAAGGAATACAAAATGCAGGGAAAACACAAAAATTACAAATAATTTGGGGGTAGGGAGAGGTCTGGTGGAGGTGGCACTTGAGATAAGCCTTTAAGGAAATTCAGTATTCTAAAAGATGGAGGAGGTGAGGAGGAAGCACACTCCACAAACAGCTTGTGCAAAGGCAGGGGAGCTAGAAATCATACAAGAGAATAGTGAGTAGGATAATCTGGCTTGAATGGAGTGTTCAAAGGAGAGTGAGTAGGACAATGTAAAATCATTTTTGGAAGAATGGGAAACAGACTGTAAAGGGCTTTAAATACCAGAGGAGTTAATATTTTATAGTACAGGCAATAAGTAGTAGTAGAATCTTAAGCAAAGGAATGACTTCCTCCAGCTTTTTTCAACATGCGAATAGGAGTGAAGGAAGCAGATGGTGAGAGTATGGGAAAGGCTTGGACTGGAAGTTTATTCATGAGATTAGTGGGTAGGCCATGAAAGAAATAATGTCAATTGCTCTCAACCCTGTTCAACTTTCTCCTTCCAGAGAATGGTGAATAAGAGAGAGAAAAAGACGCTGAGAGTAACACAATTCTCAGACCATCCTCAAGTGTCCATTTAGCTATTTGTGCCATTTATGTAGTCACTGTGCAGTAAAGAAGAAAGTTTTCAGGAAGAACTCAATGAACCACTCCCATACTAACTGGCTCTACATATGAAAGAAAAGAATATATTAGTTGCAGCTAAATAGAGTAACCAAAAGCTTTCAAATTCTCCTAGGAAAGGTGAAAAGAAAATTGGCAATATGGCTTTCTTCCATTGCCTAGAAGCAAGAGAAATCTTTCAAGGATATTGTTGTCTTACCTCAATAAGCCATCCATAGCAATTCTCCCATTTATGAGGAAAAGGACTGAGACCCAGGGAGATTAAGCAATTTACCATAGCTGTGCAGCACTTATTACAAAGTCTGACAAATAGTAGGTGAATAATAAATACTTTCTTCCTTCCTTCTAAAAGTCATACATGTAGAGTAAGAATGAGAGGTAGAATTTAAAGCAATGCCCTCGGACTAAAGAACCAGTGCTCTTTTCCTCTCCCAGCTGATATGCTAACAAACTATTATAGGAAGAAACTGGCATAATCCCCCAAACTAAGCTCTCGATAGATACACAGATATATGATGTCTGTCTATATACTGTCATATGTGTGTGCCTATAAACACACACACACACACACACACACACACACACACACAATGTATCCAATGCAACGGTAAGACAGAAGGCAGAATAGAAAAAACCATATTAGAAAAATATAGTGTTAGATCAAAAACTGAGATACCAAGTTTGTAGACTACTCAGAAACCTCACACCTGTGTATCATCCATAGTTTCTTCAGGAAAAGAGTGATAAACAGCAGACATAACAACAAAAGAAATTGACTGCATCTTGACAAAGCAAAAAGTAACTTGATAGGGGCAGCTAGGTGATTCAGTGGATGAAGAGCTAGGCGTGGAGTAAGGAGGACTGGGGTTCAAATCTGACCTGACATTTCCTAGTTGTATGAAACCTGGGCAAGTCCCTTGACCTCAACTGCTCAGTCCTTACAACTCTTCTGCTTGGAACTGATACTTAGTATCAATTTTAAGATGGAAGGTAAGGGTTTAAAAAACAAAGAAAGAACTAAATATTAACATGAAAATCATTTAAGAATTAGCTACCTTCCTAGAGTCAGATCATAAATTAGATGAAAAAAATACTTAATTTAGATTGTATTCCCTAGACTGTAAATTCCTTGAGCACAGAGAATGCTTTTTGTTCATATCGATATCTTAGTGCTTAGCACATAGTAAGCACATAATTGGGAGAGTTGTAAGAGAAAAAAGAATGAGACATAGATTTTTGGACATAACTAATATGAGTATTTATTTCTCTTTGATAAACATGCTTATTATAATTTATTACATATTTATAACAACTCATGTTTATATTATTGTTATATCATAGCATTAAATATTAAAAATGGTAATAAAAAAATAAAGATGAGATGATGCCACATGGAATTGGCTCAACCAGATCTGTTTAAATTCAAGGTTATGGACTACAAAAAAAAGGGGAAACAAACAATAAATATTACCCATTTTTTAGAGAAGTTTAATACAAAACTAGAAGACTGAAAGAATCCAGAAACAAGCTCAGTTAGTAAACCAAATCTCCTTGCCAAGCCAGAAGACTTGGCAGCTAAATGTAACACTACTTTAGAATACTCACTGGCAAAACCTCATCATGGAAGATGAGCAGTATCACCTCACCAAAAAGGTGAGGAGAGAACGCTGCAAAAAGGGTGGCATGAGACTTAGCTAAGCCATATCCTCTTAGAATATTTGTAGACAAAACAGAAAGGAGAATAACTAATAAACTTGAAACAGAACACATCTGCCAGTGTTTCTAGAGCACTTTATTGAGAAATGACAGATTTTAAGAGTTGAGTAGGACCTTAGCAGCCACCTAATCCAATACTATCTGAATAAAAACATTACTGCTGCAACATACACAGTGGGCATCTAGCCTTCATTTAAAGATGTTGGAGGCCACAAGGGAAAACCTCACAGATTTTCAATGCAGCCTAGTCCACTCATGCATAGTTCTAATTATTAAGGAATGTTTTCCTAATATTAAGCTTAAATTTGCCTCTATGAAACTTCTATTCATTGTTTGTTCTTCTGACCTGTAGAGTCAAACAGGCAAGCTCTAAACCCCTTTTGATGACAAGTCTTCAATTACTTAAACACAGGTATGTTGCTGCCCCTGAGCCTCTTCTTCAGGCTATACATACCTAATTCTTTCAACTGATCTTTATCCATGACATTCAGAGTCCTTCATGATATAGCTTATCAAATGTGCTCCCTAAGGCAACTCATCACAAAACAATCAGAATATAAACAAAACTACAAAATCCTCTTTGTAGAAATAAAGGCAGAGGGAGTCAAAATGGCAGCTTAGAAACAGCATCAGCTCAAACCTCCATAAACCATTGCTTACTAATCAAAAACACAAAGCTTAAAGGGGTCTGAAAACCAAATCTAACAATCAGAAAGAGCTAGGGAACTCTCCTCCAGGACCCAACTTAAAAGACTGATCTGAAAGTCTTGCTAACTAGGCTCTAAGAGCAAAGACTGCAACAAACTATAGGCAACAACCCTGATAAGAGGGTGGGAAGCCCCGCTCCTTTTCAGCTTCTGCTATCAGGCTGGAAAAATCTTTTTTTTTTTTAATTTTATTTTATTTAATTAGATTATTTTGAATATTTTTCCATGGTTAAAAGACACATGTTCTTTCCCTCTCCTCCCTCCATTCCCTTCCCATATCAGATACACAATTCCACTGGGTTTAACATGTGTCATTGATCAAGACCCATTTCCATATTATTAATATTTCCACTAGGGTGATCTTTTAGTCTGCTTTCAGCCTGGGAAGATCTGATAACCTGATCAATCAGCAGAACAGAGAAGAAGCCCCTTCAGGACAGAATTATACCTAGAGGGAACACTGACAAACTTTATAGGATAAAATGCCAAGACATATATGTGTGTGTGTGTGTGTGTGTATGCATGTGTGTGTGTGTGTATACACATAAAACAAGAGTTTAATACTAAGAGAAATGGGAAAAGAAACAAAATGGGGTAAATTTATATGTCATAAAGAAGTGCATGGCAGGAGTAGGGGAGAACACCAATGCACTGGAAGGGTAAAGAGGATGGAGAAAGGAAATAATTCTTACATGAATTGAAATTGACTAAAAGATGGAAGAACAATCAAATCAATTGAGACAGAGAATTGATTCTTGCCCTATAGAGAAGTAGAAGGGTAACAAACAGACTGGTGAGGAGAGAAGCAATAAAAGGGAATGAGAGGGTTGGGGGGTAGCTTAAAAACACCATAAAGTAATAAGAGGGGAATAAGAAGGGAGGGGGGTAGAAAAGGAAGTAAAATAAGGGTGGGAATTAGAGGGACTGATTAAAAACAAAACACTGGTATAGAAGGAAATAGTGAAAGAAGAAGGGGCACAACTAGAAGTAGAAATCAAAATGTTGGGAAATACACAGCTGGTAATCATAACTCTGAATGTGAATGGAATGAACTCACCCATAAAACTCAAGCAAGTAGAAAAGTGGATTAGAAACCAAAATCCTACCATATTTTGTCCACAAGAAACACACATGAGGAAGACAGACACACATAGGGTAAAGGTTAAGTGGATGGAGCCAAATCTGTTGGGCATCAACAGATAAAAAGGCAGGAGTCACAATCATGATATCTGACAAAGCCAAAGTAAAAATAGATCTAGTCAAAAGAGATAGGGAAGGTAATTATATCATGTTAAAAGGCATTATAGGCAATGAGGAAATATCAGTACTCAACATGTATACACCAAATGGCATAGCATCTAAATTCTAAAGGAGAAACTAGTGGAGCTCAAGGATGAAATAGATAGAAAAACTATGCTAGTGGGAGACCTGAATCTTCCTCTATCCGATCTAGACAAATCAAACCAAAAAATAAATAAGAAAGGGGTAATAGAAGTGAATGAAATCTTAGAAAAATTAGAGTTAGTAGATATGTGGAGAAAAATAAATAAGGACAAGAAGAAATGCACCTTCTTTTCAGCAGCACATGGTATATTTACAAAGACTGACCATGTACTAGAGCATAAAAACATTGCAAATTAGTACAAAAGAGCAAAAATAATAAATACAACCTTTTCAGATCACAATGTAATAAAAATAATAATTAGTAGGGGTACATGGAGAGGCAAATCAAAAAATTTGAAAATACGATACTCCAAAATTGGTTAAAGAACAAATCATAGAAACAATTAACAATTTCATTGAAGAAAATGACAATGATGAGACATCCTTTCAAAATCTATGGGCAGTACTTGGGGGGAAATTTATAACCTTTGGTTCATATATTAACAACTTAGGGAGGGCAGAGGTCAATGAATTGGGCATGCAAATTAAAAAACTAGAAATTTTACAAATTAAATATCCTCACATGAAAACTAAATTAGAGAGCCTAAACACCAAAGGAGAAATTAATAAAATTGAAAGTCAAAAAATTATTGATTTAATAAGACTAGAAGCTGGTACTTTGAAAAAAACAAATAAAATAGACAAAGTATTGGTCAATTTAATTTAAAAAAAGGAAAGAAGAAAACCAAATTGACAGTATCCAAGATAAAAAGGGAGACCCCACCTCTAAAGAGGAAATTAAGGCAATCATTAAAAACTATTATGTCCAATTATATGGCAATCTAGGTAATATGAATGGATATTTACAAAAATATGAATTGCCTAGATTAACAGAAAAAGAAATAGAATACCTAAATAACCCCATATCAGAAAAAGAAATTGAACAAGCCATCAAAGAACTCCCTAAGAAAAAATCCTCAGGACCAAATGGATTCACAAATGAATTCTATCAAACATTCAAAGAATACCTAATCCCCAAACTCTAAAAACTATCTGACAGAATAAGCAAAGAAGGAGTTCTACCAAATTCCTTTTATGGCACAAATATGGTACTGATTCCAAAGCCAGACAGGTCAAAAACAGAGAAAGAAAACTATAGATAAATCTCCTTAATGCACATAGATGCAAAAATCTTAAATAGAATACTAGCAAAAAGACTCCAGAAAGTGATCAGAAGGGTTATTCATTATGATCAGGTGAGATTTATACCAGAATGCAAGGATGGTTCAATATTAGGAAAACCATGCACATACTTGACTACATCAACAAGCAAACCAACAAAAATCAAATGATTATCTCAATTGATGCAGAAAAAACCTTTGACAAAATACTACACTCATTCCTATTGAAAACACTAGAAAGTATAGGAATAAAAGGGCCTTTCCTAAAAATAATAAACAGTATATGTCTAAAACCATCAGCAAACATCATCTGCAATAGGAATAAACTAGAAGACTTCCCAATAAGATCAGGCGTGAAACAAGGATGCCCATTATCACCTCTATTATTTAACATTGTACTAGAAACCCTAGCAGTAGCAATTAGAGAAGAAAAAGAAATTGAAGGCAATGAGGAGACCAAGCTATCACTCTTTGCAGATGATATGATGGTCTACTTAAAGAATCCTAGAGAATCAACCAAAAAGCTAGTCGAAATAATCAACAACTTTAGTAAAGTTGCAGGCTTCAAAATAAACCCACATAAGCCATCAGCATATTTCCAACACATCTCAGCAGCAAGAATTAGAAAGAGAAATTCCATTTGGAAATCACCCTAGACAATATAAAATACTTAGGAATCTATCTGCCAAGACAAACACAGGAACTATATGAACACAACTACAAAACATTCTCCACACAATTAAAACTAGATCTAAGTATTTGGAAAAACATTAATTGCTCATGGATAGGATGAGATAACATAATTAAAATGACAATCCTACTGAAACTAACTTAATAATTTAGTGCCATACCCATTGAACTACCAAGAAACTTTTTTAATGAATTAGAAAAATATTAAACAAAGTTCATTTGGAAGGACAAAGGTTCAAGGATATCCAGGGAAATAATGAAAAAAAGACAAAGGAAGGTGGCCTTGCAGTCCCAGATGTCAAACTATATTACAAAGCAGAGGTCATCAAAACAATTTGGTACTGGCTAAGAGACCGAAGGGAGAATCAGTGGAATAGACTTAGGGTAAGTGACCTCAGCAAGACAGTCTATGATAAACCCATAGATCCCAGCTTTGGGGACAAAAATCCACTATTTGATAAAAAAAACTGCTGGGAAAATTGGAAGGCAGTAAGTGAGAGATTGGGGTTGGATCAACATCTCACATCCTGCACCAAGATAAACTCAGAATGGGTGAATTGAACATAAAGAAAGAAACTATAAGTAAATTAGGTGAACACAGAATAGTATACATATCAGATCTTTGGGAAAGGAAAGATTTTAAGACCAAGCAAGAATTAGAAAAAAAAAGTCACAAAATATAAAATAAATAATTTTGGTTACATTAAATTAAAAAGGTTTTGTACAAACAAAACCAATGCAACTAAAATGAAGGAAAGTGACAAATTGGGAAAAAATATTTATAACAAAAACCTTTGACAAAGGTCTAGTTACTCAAATTTTTAGAGCTAAATCAATAGTACAAAAAAATCAAGCCATTCTCCAATTGGTAAATGGGCAAGGAACACGAATAGGCAATTTTCAGATAAGGAAATCAAAACTATTAATAAGCACATGAAAAAGTGTTTTAAATCTCTTATAATCAGAGAGGTGCAGATCAAAACAACTCTGAGGTATCACCTCACACCTAACAGATTGGCTAACATGACAGCAATGGAAAGTAATGAATGCTGGAGGGTATGTGGCAAAGTCAGGACATTAATGCTGGTGGAGTTGTGAATTGATTCAACCATTCTGGAGAGCAATTTGGAACTATGCCTAAAGGGTGCTAAAAGACTGTCTGCCCTTTGATCCAGCCATACCACTTCTGGATTTGGGCCCCAAAGAGATAATAAGGAAAAAGACTTGTACAAGAATATTCATAGCTGCGCTCTTTGTGGTGGCAAAAATATTGGAAAAGGATGGGATGCCCTTCAATTGGGTAATGGTTGAACAAATTGTGGAATATGTTGGTGATAGAATACTATTGTGCTAAAAGAAATAAAAAAACTGGAGGAATCCCATGTGAACTGGAATGACCTCCAGGAATTGATGCAGAGTGAAAGGAGCAGAACCAGGAAAACATTGTACACAGAGACTGATACATTATGGTACCATCAAATGTAATGGACTTCTCCATTAGGGGCAATGCAATGATCCTAAACAATTTGGAGGGATTTATATGAAAGAACACTATCCACATTCAGAGGAAAAACTGTGGGAGTAGAAACATGGAAGAAAAACAACTTCTTGATTACATGGGTCAAGGGGGATATGATTGGGAATGTAGACTCTATATGAACATCCTAGTGCAAATATCAATAATATGGAAATAAATTTTGATCATGGATACATGTAAAACCCAGTGCAATTGCGCATCGGCTGTGGGATGGGGTGGGGCTAGGGGAGGGAAAGAACATGATTCTTGTAACCAAGGTAAAATGTTCTAAGTTAATTAAATACTTAATTAAATATTTTCCAAAAAAAGGCAGATACTTAGAGAGGCATTCGCTAGATACACAAACAAAATAACCAAATTATCTAGTGTTACTGTATAGAATTAGACAAAACAGCAACATTCAAGAGAAAGAACAAAAAAGTTTCAATTATCTTCAGGGGTAAAAATTGAAGTTAAAAAAAGTAGGAATAAACTAGTCTCAGATTATCAGATCTCTAGCTATAATATGGTAATGATCAAAATAATTTTATATTAATTAAAAAACATAATAGCCTACTAGCATTGGGATTGACAACCAAAATCCAGAAGCAAAGAGGAAAAGTCTAGTATTCAATAAACATGACACCAAAATTATTTGAGTTAGTAAGACAAAAACTGAGGGAAAAAAGTGAGAAGGAAAATCTTCCCTTTCATCCTCCTTTTGTTTTGTCTTTTGTCATTATATTTATTGTAAACTCCTTGAGAGCAGACATTGTCTTTTGATTATCTGTATGAGCAGTACTTAGCACAATAATGGACACATAGGTGTTTAATAAATGTTTATTCACACTATTGACTAATGACAATATATTTATGTACTAGGATTTTAATGTGCTTCCTGAATTAATTTCCTTTTTCTCCCCAAGTGATCAACAGGGATTTAAATTGTATGCATTTATACAGTTTCAATGTATTACAATATGTAGTTTAAGTACATGATTTCAGTTAAGTCTCACAAAATGGTTACCACATGTATTGTTTTCCCCATTTCATAGCTGAGGAAAGTAAGTCTTAAATATTCAAGTCAGGATTTGAAACCAAGTCTTTGTGATTTCAATTTCTGTATCTATTCACTACATCATGGCTTTTCCTTTTGATACCAAATATATTATATTAGAAAACTGGGATGGCTCTTAAGAAGATGAATTTGAGAAGAATTCATCAACCCATAACAAAACATACTGAAGAAATCTGTTATCAAAATAATTTTAAAAGGTACCCATGGATCAAATTTTCAAGACACAGAAAAGTGGGGAAGATTTCAAAAGTATAGAAAAAAATAAGAGTACTTTTGATTTTTAAAATTAAAAACTACCTACTCATGTCTTTCATATCTCCATAAAACTTTTGTGAGAGCAATCTTTGAATGAAAACAAGAGGTGTGTTACAAAGACTTTTGAAGATTTTTAATATAGCAAGCCACATCTTAAAAGTCAAAAATTAAGAAAAACAGAGGATATAAAATCCATTATTCCTATTGTTTTCTGGTTTCAAAACAGAATTTTACTTTCAGCTTTTAAAAATAATATAGAAATTGTTAAAATTATGGTATAATAATTTAGTGAAATATATTTTGCAATTAAGAACAAAATAGAGAAGCAGCTAGGTGGCTGAATGGATAAAAAGAGGTCCTAGGTTCAAATCTGGTCTCAAACACTTCCTACCTGTGTGACCCTGGGCAAGTCACTTAACTCCCACTGCCTAGCCTTTACTGCTCTTCTACCTTGGAACCAATACATGGTATTGATTCTAAGACAGAAGGTAAGGGATTTTTTAAAAGAGTGTAATGTGGCACAATGGATAGAATTCCAGGACCTGGAGTCAGAAGACTCAAGTTCAAATTCAGTCAAAATACTTACTATGTGACCTTGGGCACTTAAACTTTGTCTGCCTCAGTTCCCTCACCTGTAAAATGAGCTGGAGAAGGAGATGGCAAAGCACTTCAGTATCTTTGCCAAGAAAACCCTGTAATAATTAAAAATGGGTTTGACAAACATGAGAATTTAAAAAAATATACTATGATTGCCATTTATACAAATAATTAACTTCTCCAGTCAAAATGACTGTAAGCAGCTTTTATTTACAGCAAGGTATTAAAGTGGGAAATATAGAAAAGAGGTAGAAAAAAAATCACCTAACTACAAATATACTAAATCCTAATGCCTACAGACTATGAATGTGAATCCAAAGTCCTAATTAGGAAGCCAAAATTTGAAGAGCCAGGAGATGCTGAAAAATCTGCCAAGAACTTTCAATGCACATAAGGCTAAGATGGCCAAGAATCTCACCAAAGCTCACACTGAAGAGAGCATTCTACCGAGAGAGAGAGGGAGAGAGGGAGAGAGGGAGAGAGAGAGAGAGGGAGGGGGGGAGAGAGAGAGAGAGAGAGAGAGAGAGAGAGAGAGAGAGAGAGAGAGAGTCCTCACCTAAAAGCCAAGGAAGGAATTGAAAAAATTTTCTCCTCACCTGAAGAGCCAAGGAATGAATGAATGAATCTTCTCTTATGTCTAGCCTTTTATAGTCCTTTTTCCCAGTCACTTCCTGTCTCTCTCCTACTTCCTGTGCCTCCCAATTTGCCTAGCACTGTCCAAGGTGGAGGCAATGTTTGTGGCCTTTGGGGGTGTGAACTTTTTTTTCCTAGTAAGTGACTTGTGAACTCTCTTACTTAGTGACTAAGTGTTAAGTAGAGATACTTTAAATTCTTGATTGATTAAAGGTTGCTGACTGATTACATTAAAAATAAACAAGGAGTTTAATTCTCTCTTCACAACCCCAAATGGATCTGAAAAGATTGAACAACATGGCAGATGTGATGAGAATTTTTTCCCCCTGCTCCTTAAGTATCAAAAATCAAGTGTCATAAAACAGAGAGTCATATGCTCACCTAAAATATTAGACAGAACATAGAGAAAAGTCCTGAGTAAAGTGGAAATTGAAGATAGATCCATTGAAGATAAAAAAAGTTCTTCAAGGGTTCTTGTACATGAATTATATTATAATTACTACATCTAGACCCAAAACACTACAGGCCATCTTCAATGAAATTCATGGCCAGAGGTAACAGACTAACTATTTAGCATGGAAAAACCAGAGTATGTGTATCTATATATAAAATATGTATATATATGCATATATGTATACATATTCCAAATTAAGATTGAGCAGATACTTATTGTATCTGTGGAAGTGTGTATGTGTGTGTATGTGTGTGTGTATATATACATATATATATTTCATATCAGGATGTATATTATTAGAAAAGAGTATAAATCCATATTTATGCATATATATAGTAGTATTTATTATGTATTTGCCTAAGTGAGTTTAATGTTTGGTTTGATTTTCAGTGTAAAACTTATGCAATGTTATGTTTATTGTAATTTTCAAAAATTTTTCTCTAAGTTAGATGTTAATGTAGTATAAGAGTAGTACAATGTTCTGTATTAGCTGATAAAAGAGTATTTTGAGTTTAACATTTGCATGGAAGTTATGTTCATCTTTTGTTTTGATGTTATTTGCTTGTTTTGCTTTTGCTTCTGTTTGACATTTGTACTTGTTTATTATTTAATTCCTTTTCCCTTGTTAAATTCCCTAGAATAGGTTAGCATTAGTTAGATTACAATAGTTTAGTGTAAGTTGTTTGTTATTTTGGGTAGATATCTTAGTTTAGGTAATTGGTAAGTATTTTATATTGTGCACAAATGCCAAAATAGTGTTTTCTAACACAATTTGGGCTTTGTGCAAAGGGGGGACTGTAGTAAGCAGAGAAAAGACTAATTTGATTGACAGGGAACATGCGACACAGATTCACATATGAGCCTGGGTCAAGATTCCAAGGGGTTGTGGTCCCAACTGAAACCTGCTTTCTTGCTGAATCTTTTGGAGGTAGCTGTGATTTCCACCTATCCACAAGATATCTGGCCCTTTGTGAGATACTAGCTTGAGGGGAAAGAGAGAGACTTGACTGCTGGCAGCTAGATTGAAGACCAAAGAAGACCCATCAAATCTCTACTGGACCTAATTTGGACTTTGCCTCTGGGATCTTGGCCCATTTCTGAACTCAGTCTGTGAGATTCTGTTTGGGGGAAACTTAACTTAAGATAACTTAGCCAATAGATTAGTATTAAGGGAAATTAGTTTGGGGATAAAATAAAAAAATTTTCCTTCTCCTTTGTTACCTTCATTCCTTTTTTCCCATCAATAAACTTAAAATATTCAGATGTTTACCTCTTGTCTCTTCCCCCTAAACTTCCCATAATAATAATAATATACATATGTGTATACATATGTATATATATATATATACACCCATACTCATATAAAATAAGGATAATAATACTGCAGCTGATGACTAGAATGGGGTGGACAGAATTTGAAAAACTATCAATACAAGACTTTCAATAACCTCAAACCGCTCAGTGACACCAAAAATTGCTTGTTTTGTTTGTTTTTCAAAACGCCAATGTTTTCTCTGTGATAGTGGAATAATCTGCTTTCAGAAGAATGAAAATTTCAAGCCATCAAAGGGTAGTAGAAAATGCAAAGTAGGCAGGAAATAGAACATTATCAATAATGACCTGATATAAGTGCTATTATCAATGACATGTAGGACTGGAAAAGGAAGTAGCCAAGTCATGCAGTTAAGTTCAACTACCAAAAAGTATTTTAATGAAATGTCATCGAGACTTCCTAAGACACCAAAAAGCAATATAGTTCAATTCATTAAACTAAAATTGACTGCAAAACAAAAATAAAAACATTTTTGCCAATGGTAGAATGAGTTTTGTCAGTAATATTTTATCCTTGTAATATTCTTGGCAGTTACACATAAATTTATGATGTCATTTTTAAGTAAAAACACAAAAGATTACAACAGTATTTTGATGACATCAGCCCTTCAAATCATGATATAAAGTCTGGGAACAGTTTCTTTTGTATCTGTCAGGATGATAAAGAGGAAACAATCTCTAAATGCTGGGAAAACATTTCTTCTTCATTGGAAGAAAAATGAAATTTTCTTGCTAGTAGTATGTTAGCATCAAATAGACACTAGGCTACCCACCTCATCCCCCAAAAATATCCCTCCTAGAGCAGCTACAAGTGTTACTCAAATCAGCTTGTTCTTGGTTTAGAATTGTAATCTAGAAGTTGTGCCTAAAGGCTTTATTCAGTTTCTCTTCACAATTCCCTTTCAACATGCTCAGCAGTCCTTCCTAGTCTGCCTTTAATCTTTCTTCTTCTTCTAACTATGAACTTATTTCTTTCTTCACAGCCAAACTTCTTCCAAAAGTTGTCCAAGCCCAATGATCAACTTTCTCACTATCAAATTTCAATTCAGCTCACTGTATTCTTATTTCCACACTATTAGCGTTTTCACACTACAGAAACTTCTTTAATGTCTCCAATGACATCTTAATTGTTGAATTAAATGCCCTTTCAATTCTGTGCCATTATCCAGTTTGATCTCCAGCTCCAAAGAGTTCTTAACCTTGTGTCATGGACCCTCTCAAAATATTTGTTAATAAACAACTTCTCAAAATGTTTGTTAATAAACAAAACAAAATATATAGGATCACAAAGAAACCTATTTTAATGAATTTTTTTTATCCAAGTTCAAGAATCATGGTTACAAATGGCTGACCTACTTCTGGATACCCTCCCCTCCCTTGGATTAAGAGACATCAGTCTATTGGAATTCTACCTCTTGAAGCTCTCTGTGTCCTGCACTAGCTATTTATGTTCTCCCTAACTTTTTTTTTTTAAACCCTTACCTTCTATCTTGGAGTCATTGGCTCCAAGGCAAAAGAGTGGTAAGGACCAGGCAATGGGGGTCAAGTGACTTGCCCAGGGTCACATAGCTGGGACCTGTCTGAGGCCAGATTTGAACCTAGGACCTTCTGTCTCTAGGCCTAGGTCTCAATCCACTAAACCACCCAGCTGCACCCTCCCTAACTTTTAAAATGGGTATCCCCCAAATTCCTTAAACACCTTAAACTCCACAAACCTGGTTATTGTCTTTTCCCAAAAAGCAGAGACCTGATGACTTCACTATTTCCATCTGTAGTATTGCCAGTCACCCAAGTCTTCCAAATCCAAAGTTATCTTTTATTCTTTTACCTCCCTCACCTTTCAGATAACAGTTATCATTCTCTCTTTGCAAACTCTCATATTCTTTCCTTCTATTCTCAACCTCACAACCCTACTACCATATTATCCCTATTACCTGATTATCTAGACTACTACAGTGATATTTTCACTTCCATTTTGCCACCTCCCTGTCAAAGTAAGGCTTCACTGTCAAAGAAAGTCTTCCTTAATCATCCATCCCATTGTCTAATTGCCCTCCTCAAAACCCTAAAAGACTGACGGCACAACTCAGATCTTAAAGACCAGGCCAGAGGAGATAAACTCTTCCTTAATGAAGAAAAATCAGTAGCTTCAAAGAGCATAAAGGGAATATTGACAGGCAAATAGTGTATTTTGGGAGGGGGGACTGAGATAGTTCCATTTCACTATCAGAATAAAAATTGGAAAAGGTGCCAAATAAGGAAAAATCAAACTTAAACAGCAGCAAAACAAGACCAAATGGATTTTCAATTAATGCTAATAAGATGTCTGGGAGTCTGTCATCAAGGCCCTCACAATCTGGCACAATGCTGTCCTTCCAGAGCTATTTCACACTACTCTCCTCTAGGTAATCTCTGCTTCAAATTGGACCAGTTGCCTGCCCACCCCCTGCTGCTTTGCTGTCTCCATGCCTTTGCTCACTATGTAAAGCCTTCTTTACCAGGCCTTTCCACCTACAGCTGCTGAATTCCTATCCACCCTTTAAAGCCCAACTCAATTACCACCTCTTCAATAAAACCTTTGATGCTTCTCCAGGCAAAGTTTTTAACCTGGTGTCCATGAACTTGCAGAGTTCGTTTTCCCCTGAGTTGACAACTATACTTCAATATAATTGGTTTCCTTTGTAATCCTATGTATTTTATGCATTTAAAAATATTCTGAGGAAGAGTTCATAGGATTCACCAGACTGCCAAAATCGTCCACAACCCTTCCCCGAAAAAGGTTAAGAATTCCAGCTTTCAGACTTAGATTTTTCTTCTTCCTAACAGTTATCTGTATATGTAATAATCCTCTTATTGGAAGTTCCATGAGGGCAGGGTCTCCAATCTAAAAATTATCCTTAATCCCCATTAAAAGTAAAGTAAGCTGTATTCTTAAAAAGGTCTCGGAATATCTTTATCCTCATTTAATAACCTTTACTAGTTACTTGATATAGTTGAAATCACTAAAAACTAGCTAACCACCTTTAAAAACATTACTATGTCACTGATTTGGAACTTACAATATAGAAAATATTTAAACTTTGGGAGAAAAAAAGTTTAAATCAAAGAATGCTTAGAGTACAGTTTGTGTTTTCTGAACCACCTGCACAGGTATCAAAATAAAGAAGTTCTGATGGATCTTGTGACTATCTTAAGCCTTCCTATACTTAAGACTTGGTGCCAAAATGACTTCTCTTCATGTTATCTGAGGCTATCAGACAAAAGGATAGAAAGAAAAAAGCCTAACGGGGAATAGTTAGGAAAAGAAAAGGGAACTCACATGAGAGTCAATGAGGGTAGGCAATGGAAGTAGCTGATTAAAGTACAACAGAATAGAAAATATTTTAAAATACCCCTATTCAAAAAATTCACATTTTAGAGCCAAAAATTAAACTGTCTATTATAGAATGTGATATTTTTGTAGGGGGAGGGAGGCTTCTTTTCCATAGTCAAGTTGTGAGTTTCAGAGAAAAACAACTATTTCAGGGGACAGTGAACACACCAGGTGTTATAATTTTAAGTTCTGCCTAGGGCAGACAAATGTTTTGTCCAGGCAGGTTCTGCCCTACATAGTCTCTTCCCCTAGTTTAGAGAGAAGCTTTCTTATTGTTATTTGTTCTTTCACTGGATTTTAAAAATGCAATTCATGCAACAAGCCTGTGAAAACAGGGAAAGAATCAAGGTTTATCTTTTAAAACCAGACATTAACAAATCAAAACCTTAAGGGGGGACCAATGATGTTAATTTTCCCTAGGTGAATGTCACAACCTCTGAATTTTTTCTGGGCCAATTTTTACTAATGAGGAAAATAAAAGAGATTGAAGTAGACATGCTTTGAGATCCCTTCCACTCTAGAACCACGATCCTATTTGAGTTTTTAGGTCATCTGTTGAAGTTCACTAATTGGAAATTCCCAGAACTTTTAGAACCTTTTACAAAAGGCCATCCCAGTTGGAAAGGATACTTTTCTAAAAGTAAGTAAGTAGTACTCACTGGACAAGGAAAAGAGGTAAAGAGTTTCCAAATGAGCTTAAAATAAAAATTGCCCTTGGCTACCTGGTAAAATTTCCACCCAACATACACATGCTTAGGAATCCATAGTTACGTTTACATTTCTTACATCCATATCTGAGAAGAGTCTGTGAAGTCAGCACATTTTGGAAGGCAAGTCTGAATCTCAAAAGGGAGATAAGCAAGAATAAAATATCAATGGAAATGCAGCAACTGAAAATGTATGACTGCACCAACCCAGATCTCTCAGATGAGACAAAATATATAAACTGTTCCTTAAATAGAAAAAATCATTTGCTTCAATGGAGCAAAAAGGAAGTATTAGTAGGCAAATAGTATAGAGTAGAAGAAGGGAATTCAGATAATAGGATTGGTCTGTTTCCCTATGGGGAAAGGTAATAGTGACCGAAAAGCAGATATAAACAGCTGCAAAACAAGATCATATGGATTTTCCAGTTAATGCTAATAAGGAGTCTGAGATCCAACAATTGTATCAAAAGGATTAAAAGGCAAGCGGGTATAGCTAGCCAATTCATCGCTTAGATTTCAGCGGAGCTATCAGCAAAGGGGGGTTTCCAGCGATTTGAGGTGGGGAAAGCTTCCTTTGGTCCCTCAAGAGAATGAAAATAATCGCCCCTGCTGAAGGAGAGCCAGGAGCCCGGGAGTAACACACGCTATTTGCACCTGTCACTGCCACCATTTCCGGTATCAGAAGAGAGGAAGCGACAAAGTTGCCCTCAGGGTCTCCGAGGAAGAGAAAGAGGATGGAGGTAAAGAGGAAGGGTAAGGCCTTATGAACCCAGAGAGGGGCACCTTTCTAATTCTTTCGCCTCCCCCAGAACATCTAGGGCCCCGGGGACCAGGATCTTCAAAGACACGTTCCCTCGAGGATAGGGCAACTGGACACGCTCCAGGGACCAGGGTTACGAGATGAGCACAAGGGCTGGAATAATAAAAGGAATGCGAGAGATGGCGAAAGGTTCAACGATACCATGTATACTCGTCCTCCAGCTGGCTGCAGAATCCGTTCTCCAGGTCCAGCAGCTCCACCTCATCCAGCAGGGTCGGAGCAGGAGAGGATGGGGCCGAAGTCCCCAGAGGAGACGCGCTCCTTGGCTCCTGTCCCCCGCCAGTCCCACCTCCCCCTCCGCTTTCTCCAGGCCCGGGGAAACCGGCGGGGGATGGTTTGAAATAGACGAAGGGTGACTCGGGCTGAGCTAGGCTGCACAAGAGGGTAGGGGCAGGGCTGGGCAAACAGTAGGTACCAGGGAAAGCCGGGCTTCCGCTGCCGCTGCTACTGCTGCTGCTGCTGCCGCCCCCCGTGCTCAGTGCCAGCGCCAATCCTCCGGCGGAGCCCGCAGCCGGGGGGCTCAGGGGACTTCCAGCTGCAGGCGGGACGGTCACGGTCACAGCCATGGCTGGCGGGGACAGCGGCGGGGGGAGCAGCAGCAGGTGCGAACCGGAGGAGGCGGCGGCCGCAGCGGGGTGGGCGGAGGAGGTCAAGGAGGAGGCTGAGGCTGAGCAGGAGGATGAGGAGGAGGCGGCGGCCGCGGCAGCGCTGGCCGCCCGGCTCCTCAGCTGCTCGTTCTGCTTCTCCAGCTTGCGCACCAGCTCCTGCAGCTTCTTCACCTCGAGCTCCGCGTTCACCACGCTCCCAGAGCCGGCTCCGGGGCCGCCCCCGCCAGGAGAGCATTTCACCTGCTCCGCCATCATCTGCGGCGCGGGTGGCTTCAGCAGAGCTGCCTCCATCCTCCACGCCTGGACCCTAGAACCGAGGCCGGGGCCACCGTCCCCGCGAGCTGGGGCTGCTGCTGCTGCCGCTGCCGCTCCTCCCTCCCTCCCGCCCGCCCGAGATCGGGGGCCAGCACTGCAGGTACAGAGAGCGAGCCCCCTGCGAGCATCGGCCACCTGCCCCGGCCTCGTCCGGCCGAGCGAGCGCGAGCCAGCGAGCGAGCGGGCAGCAGCCACCAAGTTCTTCTGCACATGCTCACTGGAGCCCCCTCCAGTCCCACAGGGCTTTCAAGAGCTAGGATCCGAGGTTCCGGGTTTTTGCCGGGGCCGGGTGGGGGTGGGAGGCGTGGCGTGGCGTGGCGTGGGAGCAGTTGGGGGGGATGCGCTTTGATGAGAGGGAACTGTGAACAGTGAAAGGGCGGCGCCAGATCCGAGACTTGGGGTCTTGGGGTCTTGGTGACAGGAGCGGAAATCAATACCCAAGAGCTCGGCCCAAGCGCCTAATGAAGGGAGTGGTTTGGGCCCTATGTAAAAAGTTTTCCTTCCTTTCATTCATCCCGAAGCATTGACCCAGGCTTCCCGGTGGGTGCACATTGTTTCCTATGTGTTAGGGGAGGAGATTTTGAAAACATTTGGAAGGCACAGTGCCGGTGGTTAGGAAGCTTAAATACCAGGCGACCAAGCACCCAGGCCCCGGTGGGCAGTGGGATCATTCACCACCCACTGCTAAGAAAAATCTATAGTTATGAATACCAGTGTTTGTTGATAGGCTTTAGGGTGCACACACCATAGTGATTCTAAAAGCAGTCAAGCATTGACATTGGTAACCCAAATACACAAAAGTGTAAGAGGTAAAAACTAATTATTTGAGAAGCTGTTGAAAGGGACCTCAAAGGTCATAAAGGAAAGGAATCACCATTGTAATACACTGCAATATTCCCAACAAAGAGTTATCAAGTCAACGTGAATGCATCCAAAAGGAGGGAATCCGGCATTGGATGAAATGTTGAATCTGGTCAAGACAGCATAGGTGGAAGACTGCCTCCTAGGTGGAACAGCATAGATGGAAGCTGTTCCAGATAACCTCAATTCTGGGGTCTTTATACTTTTTACAACAGTGAAGACATGACTCTAGAGTGGTATGCACTGAGGCATGGGCAGGGAGTAGGTTTGCCTGAAGACATGGGGTGACCCTCATAGTTTAAAGGACAGATGGATGATGTCTGATATACAACTTGATGATATCAAAGAGGTGTATCTCTCTTTCCATCTCAAATGTAAAGGACAATCCAAGGAGGATAATCCTCTCAGTCTTATAGGAGTTATCAGATGCTTGGGTTAGGAGTCACCAAGATAGAAGGGAGCACAGGAATTTCCCTGCTTACAGTTTGCCTAAAACATTTCTATAGTTTGGGGGGTACAATGCCCATACCATACACTAAATAATTCTTCCACATGAAAACCCTTCAAATACTTGAACTTAACTATCATCTCTCACTTTTCCTCAGGCTAAAGATCCTCACTTTCCTTCTATTGATCCTTTTCTATTATTCTTCCATTTCTTTTTTCATAGGAAGATGTTGGAGGGAGGGAGTGTCTGGAATCTAGTCCTAGCTTTTCTGTTTTTCAGTCTTGTCTGACTCTTCAGGACCCCATTTTGGAGTTTTCTTGGCAAAGATAATGGAGTGATTTGCTATTTTCTTCTTCAGCTCATTTTACAGATGAGGAAACTGAAGCAAAAAGGATTAAGTGGTTTGCTAGTGAGTTTCTCAGGCCAATTTGAACTCGGGAAAATAAGTTTCTTCCTTCAAGCCTGGCACACTTATCTACTATACCACCTAGTTTTCCTTTCTATTTTCTACATTTGTCCAAAACTGAACTCTTACTCTCCCTTCAAATTTCCCTATTTCTGTTGAAGGCACCATGCTTCTTAGTCTCCCAGATCTATGTAATCTCCACATTATCCTAGATCAGTGATGGTGAAAATTTTAAGAAATGACCCCACCCTACCCCCCCAACCCCTACAGGGAGGAAGAAAGCTCTCCCTTTGGGCTACTGGTGGGGTGGTGGTGGTGGAGAGGAATTAAATAAGGAATGTCCTTACTAAGTATAGAAAGGGGGAGGGGAGTAGCCCAAGCTCTCCACTCCTCTCCTGCTCTGCCACCTGTGAGCAGCCACCTCACCCCCTGAACTCTCCCATTGGGCTGCTGGACAAAGGGGCAGGAGATGTGAAAAAAATGCCATTGGGCACAGTGGAGGGGGAAGGGGAACAGCTCTTCCTGAGTCTTCCTGAGAACTCTGGGGGAAGTAGGAGGGTGGGGGAAGGGAGGAGTCAGCCAATTGCCCACAGAGAGCATAGGTTCACCATCACTGTCCTAGATGGTTTGCTCACTTTCCTTACACCCCAATCAGTTGCTATATCTTGATGCTTTCTACGACTTTCTACATTCTACATCACTAGATTCCAAACTCTTTTCTCCATTCACATAGCAACCACCTTAGTTCTGACCCTCCTTACCTCTCAAATAGATGTTTCCAACAACATCCTAATTAGTTTCTTGCCCCTCCAGTCTATCCTACATAGTGCTGTGTATTTTGTGTAATTTTCTGGGGTTTCCTTAAATTTGATCATGTCACTCCCCACTCAATCACTTGTAGTGCTTTCCTATTCTTCTGTAGGCTGAACTGGAAACTCCTTTTAGATTTTAAAGCCCTTCAAACCAGGCCCCAAAATCACCATTTTAGCTTTAAATACATGAACATTCCCTCCCAAACTCTGATTCACCCAAACTGGCCTTCTTTCTATTGCTCACACAATTCTTTCACTTTCCATTGGCTATTCCTCTGGATTCTTGGCTTTACATTCTTTTGCATGAAACTGTACCTGATAATCCCAGCTGTTTGTACTCTCCTACCCAAACTATCTTCTATTTAATTACTTTGTGAGTAGTTAAACAGGGTGTCTAAATCATTTATGCTAAACTTAAAGCTTAAATAGCTTTACACTTAAGTAGTTTAAGACTTGATTAGGACTTTTTGGAGGAGGCAGTTGGGTGGCTCAGTGTATAGAGAGCCAGGCCTAGAGATCCTAGGTTCAAATCTGATCTCAGACACTTCTTAGCTGTGTGGCCCTGGGCTGAAGTCACTTAACCCACCTTGCCTGGCCCTTACCACTCTTCTGCCTTGGAATTAAGACATAGTATTGATTCTAACACAAAAGGTATGGGTTTAAAAAAATACTTTTTGGATGCCCTGTGTGTGTGAGGATACACTTTATATTTATGCTGGAATGTATACATATTGTTACTTTGTCACTACCATTAGGATATAATCTTATGAATAGGGATTGTTTCATTCCTATCTCCAGTTAGCACAATGTTCAGTCATCATAGTGGTTGTTCAGTTGTGTCCAACTCTTCATGACCCAATTTGTGGTTTTCTTAGCAAGAAATTAGAGTGATTTGCCATTTCCTCTAGCTCTACTGAGTCAAACAGGGTTAAGTGATTTTGCCACAGCTAGTAAGATCCTGAGACTAGATTTGAACTCGGCCTTCCTGACTCCAAGCCTAATACTCAATCCACTGGACTACTGCCCAAATTGGGTAGCTTGGTAGTTAGTGCTAAATAAATTCTTATTGATTGATTTATAAACTGTAAAAAAAGTGAAAAGGCAGATACATGCAACTGGAAACATTAGTCCTTCAATTAATGAGTCAGAAATCCTTCTATGGGAAAGCATACATTTATTTTGATGTTGTGACTTAGCACTCTGGACCAGTTTATTTTCATATATTTATTATTTGTTTCCACACATGTATGTGGTTGATCAATATCCCAATCCCCATTGCAATGAGTATTGGAAGTGTATTCATAAACACTTCTCAATATGATATAAACAAATGTATGTCCCTGATTTCACATCTGCCCTTGACTGTCCCCATCTCTCTATCTTCACCTTTCTTAGAAACTGAGACTTAACCCTCCACTCCCTTTTGTGAGTTTCAATCTAGCTCCAGTCTCCTCTGGATGTCACTAAAACCCGGAGAAGTGGAATCCTTCAAATGAAAGTCCTAAGTAAAGGGTGTAAGGAAGGATTTTTCGCATGCTCAGTAGCAGATGCGGGTAAGCAGTATTCCTGTTACACAAAGAAGGAAGGAGACAGGCACAATGGGAACAAAGAGCTACCAGGCTCCACATTAGCAAAAGAAATACAGAAAAGGCACATCCTAATGCAAAGAATAAGAGTGATGTGATGAAGAAATGCAGCCATCTTACACCAGAATTAACACTCCAAGGGATAAAATAAAGATGAGTAGGTCCCTCCCCCATTTTTCTGTTTATGGCATATAGGACTCTTCTAAGCAACCAGTAGTCAATATTTTCTATTGTGTCTTCTAAGTACTGGCTTATAGTAATGTACTTGAAAAGGAATAGTTCTGAAATCCTGTGTTATTTTCAAAATATCAATAAAAATAAGGCACTAATCTAAGGCTGAATTCTAAAGTTCTTTCCAGCTCTGAAAAACGTATAGCTTGCAATTAAAACAGGGAAAGTATAGGAAGCAAGTCTGTTCTTAAAATTGGTAGAATTCTGCCTCCATCATCCAACAAAACAATCCCTTGTAGAATTTCTAAAGTGGAAAATGGCAAATTCCTGGAGAATAATTTGATCCTTTTCACTCCTTTGTATTAAAAATATGCACACACACTCACACACTCACACACACACACACACACACACACACACACACACACACACACACACACACACACACACCTCCATACAGAGGCACTCAAAAAATCAGACTAATTTTGAGTTGGTTTTCCCCCCAGGATGTCAGTCTCTTTAACACATATAATTAAAGAGGTTGCTTGTGTCAGGGTTGTAATTAAGCAGTCTTAATTTTGATGCAAATTTGTAAGCTTTTTATTTTGAACAAAATTAACTGTATAGTGGCCTAGTTCTTTACTATATATGATGTTAGTATATTATAATATATATTATATGTAACATATTTTAAAGAGTATGTGTGAGCTAATTTTAATCCATGCAATTTAAGCACATAAAAATGAAAGTTTGATGTATTATATAACCTAGATTCAGAGCTGAAAGGGAACTTAGAAGTCATTTAATTCAACCCCTTTTTTTCAGAAGTGAAGAAGCCAAGGTCCAATAAGCATGAATGACTGGCCTGAAACCATACAGGTAGGAAGTGACAAAGCCAGGATTACATCTAGAGGCCATTTGACTGTTAAATCTAGCACTCTTTATAACGATATAAATTGTGATTTGAATCATCCATTCTTAATGCCCTTTTGTTAATTTGTTCCTTGTGTTTTAGGTCAGTCCTGTTGATTAGGGAAATCTGGTTGTGGAACATACTACATCTATAATTTATAGTCTTACAGAGTTGTCTTGCGGAAAGGAGAGGCAACTAAGAAGTTATATGACTTGCCATTGTCAGACTTTATGTGTCAGAGGCTGGACTTCAAGTCAGACCTTCCTGAATCTAGGGTCAGGCCACTATGCCAGACAACCTGTCATTTAATTCATAAATTCTTTTTTTTAAATGAAAAATTCACCTTTAATTCCCTTTTTGATTTCCAAATATTATAGTTTACCTGTTTAACCTTTGAGTTAAAAGATAAATTATTATTTTAATAATATAGCCTGTATGTTCATGTGACTTTTTAAAGAGAAGTTTAGATGGATCAAATTCATTTAATTACAAATTCAGGACAATCATCCCTTGTAGTTACAAGTATCTTTCCCCAGGGAGATCTTACTGATTGTCTACTATCATCAACCTAGTATTACAGATAAGCTAAATCAAGTTAATCCAATTGCCTAACTCTTGGAAATTTCCATTTGGTCTGACCAGTAGTTTACTTTCAGTCTTGCATTAAGCTCCCTTAAAGTATCAGCAGCACCAGAGTTCAAACTTTTAAATTTATCCTTCCAAGAGAGGCACCAGGATGTGATGGAAGAGCTGAGATCAAGACCTGCCTCTGAAATATGCAAGCTGTGTGAGCCTGGGAAAGTCACAATATAACCTCTCAGTGTTTTAGGCAACCCTAGATGTTTCAGAGAAGGTGTCCTCCTGCACTGGTAAAGGTCACTATGTCACTGACATCTGAGGGACAATCCTGTCTCTGTTTTCTAAAGTTATGCATGTGGCAAACACACCTACAGTTGTCACCATATACATTCAGGTCAGTAGATCTGACCTGGTAATCTCTGCTGGTAAAAAAAATCCCGAAAGTCCCTGGGTTACTGGCTGATTCAGAAGCCTCTATAAATTCAGTTCTTACTCTGATCAGCAGAAATCTTTTTTGTCTCTCAAAACTCATCAATAAATTTGACCAACTTCTTTTAGCAGTCCTTATGTTGCTGGGTTTTAAAAACTATTTCCTATCACATAGCAGAAAAATGATGACAGGCAGGCTTTCTGCAGACAAGATAATGATCATTTGCTTACCTCTAACCACAACCCAGTTGAAAGCTGGTAAAATTCCTTTGGCATTTGATATGATCATGTTAAAAGTAGAGTATAGAAGGCCGTTGGGGGTTTTTGAGAAGTAGCAAAAAGATAAGATGCCAAAGTTGATCTAAATGACCCATGAATCTCTCTGAGTCTAACCCCACCCAAACCTAGTAATCCCAGTCATTCCAACATGCTCTGTAACTATGCTTTCATATAGCTATAATTAGTTATTATAATAACATCTTGCACTTCAATAACATTATACTTTTCAAATTGCTTACACAATCCTTTATTTGGTTTTCACAACAACTCTATGAAGTAAGTAGGGCACGAATCATTCCCCAAAATATTAAAGAGGAAACAGATTTAGAGAGATTAAGTCCTCTACTCAAACTCATAACATAGTTCCAAAGAGATCCCCAATATCTTGACTTTTAATATAGTGCTCTTCCTATTTGATAAGATATGTTTTTATGTCTGTTTTCATATGGGTTCATGAAGGAATGAATGAGCAATTATTAAGTGCTTAATATGTACCAGAAACTGGCTAAAAACCAGTGATACAAATATAAAAAAAATTCTTCATCTCAAGGAGTTTATATTTATAGCAATCTCTGTCCCTTACATGTAGCTTCTATATACCAATACTATATCCATATTAGACAACACATGGAGAGATGTGGTGACCAGGGAAGGGAATATTGGTCTGGGGAGTCATAGAGATTATGATTGTTGAGATGTTGATTGTGACTTCCTTTCCAGAAGCAGTGGTACAATTGATTTGATTACTGGTTACTTGGAAATCAAGGGGAGGGAAAAGGGCCCCGAAGAGCACATTGAAAGATGCCCCAATAGATACTGGTTTCCTGGCTAGCAAGATGCCCCAATAGCTGCTGGTTTCCTGGCCCAGGAGACTAGTTAAGAAAGGTTTGTGAGTATATGTTTTCTCTCTCCCACTAAATTATAAATTCTTCTAGAAGGAATAAATAACTACCCACAATTTACTTTGTACCTCTGAATGTCACAAACTAGACAACCTTCCAAAAAAGGGAATAGCATTGCCAAGCAATGATCAGATTCTCCACCTTAATGAACAAATTCACCATACACCACTAATTAGGTGTCTGGATCTCAGACCTCAAAACAATGTAGCAATGAATGTAGTGGTAGATTCAGGAGAATTCCTGAGGTGCCATATCCTGTTGTCCCTTCTAAATGGCTGAAGTTTCAGGAGAGCACAAGAACATGTGTGCATACACAGCCAGGGGGAAATGCCCCCCTGGGGCCCACAAATCATTATGGCACCTAGGCTGTCTCCAGGGCTTCCTGTACATCTTGATATCTCTTCTTCCACTGGAGTTTGTATTGCCCTGAATATGCAAACTGTAAAGACCCATTTCACCTAGAGTGATTGTGTTACCTCTCTCTTTTGTAACTTTACACCAGTTGCATACAGCCCCAGAGCATTCAGCAATACACAATGCAACACCTTTTCCACTGGTTCCCCACTCCCACAGTTCAAGAAGCCTTATCATTTGTGCTACCACAAAAAAGGGCTTAATACAGTGCTACATTCTCCACACAAAGACAAGCTGGTACATTTTGCTGGCTGATGGATTATACCTTTGTGTATTCCCCACTGTTGGTATCTAGGGACACTGAATTCAGAGTACAATTCATTACTGAATAGACTGCCTGGAACATTTAAGTCACGAGCATGGAGTGTAAAACAATGTTTGCGAAATTATCAAAGTTGCCAGTGCTGGCACAACACTTCCAGAAGCACAATGGCCATTCATTGCCTGCTTATTTATGCACAGAGGACAAAATCAACATAAATGGTCACTGTGTACTTCATGATATGGCTGTTTTTCACTTTCAGTGGCCCGACTCCTTGCAGGGACACCGCCCTGGGAAAAACTAAACAAGATTGTTTTTTAAATATATGGCTGACCCAAACAGACATGAAACTTGAAATCATGTTGTGTCAACTATAAGGCAGAACTTTCTCAAAGTAATTTGACATTTCAAAATTTGGTTTGCTTTTTTTTCTTCAAAAGAAGCTTTCCTGATGCTTCATTAAATTATATATCATGACACCAGGCTCCTTTCTCCTCACCCTTCTGTACTCCCTGATTGAATGACTGTCCTTTGTATTAAATCCCTTTCTTTTAGCAATTGTATACAAAGTTCACAAATGTATGACCAAAAATATTACATTTCGTTTTAAAGAAATGCCACTTGAAAGATGGAGATTTCTACCTTAGGAAAGAAAATGTTCTTCAACATGTGCTTAGCTGAGAAGATAAAAATAGACCTGGAACCACACTACTCTCTCTCATTGGCAATTATTTATTGTTTTGCCACTTCTTCAGAATTTCCAAAGATGTCTGATTTTACGGGATGAGCCTCGCCATACTTACTTTGCTAGTCTTTGGAGAACAGATGTCCACTCTTTCACTGTAGCTATAATCAAAGCCTTTCCAGCATGGCTAATAGCACTGACAATCTTCCTGTTCCTCACACATGACACTTCCTTATGCTTGAAATATTCTGGCTTCTCATTCAGGCTTCCCTGGTTTCAGAATCTGCTCAAATCACATCATCTCCAGGAGGCCTTTCCAGCCCATCTGACTGACTACTGATAGCGTCTACCTGAGATTGCCTCCCATTTACACTATCTGCATCTTGAAAGTACATAGTTGTCTCTCCTATTAAAATGTGACTTTCTTGGGGTTTGGGATCATGGGTTTTTTTTTTTAACTTTTCTTATATTCCGAGCACTTTATCACTTATTGGCAAGTAGTAAGTGCTTAATAAATGTTTGCTGAGGGGCAGCATCAGGCCTGGAGACAAGAGGTCCTGGATTCAAATTTGAATTCAGATACTTCCTACCTATGTGACCCTGGGCAAGTCAACCTCAGTTGCCTAGCCCTCATTGCTCCTCTGCTTTGGAACCCATACTTACTTTGAATTCTAAGACAGAAGCTAAGAGTTTACAATAATAATTAATAAATTCTTGTTGACTGACAAAAATGACTGCTAGAAGGTTCTATAATCCAGGTTCTACTGACATAACCCGCAAGATTCCAATTTTATCTCCACTCAAGAATTAACAACAGAGGTTAACTTTTAGCAAATACATTTTGTACCATTGTCAACACACTTTATTCATTAAATGTCCATTCCATTGACTCTCAACTAGTATGGAGTTGCAATACTTTATTAATCTTTTTTTTAACTTCTTCCTCATTTTTTCCTATGTATTATAAGACATACTAATTTTCTTAATTAAAGAGAGTAGTTGATGTTGTCTTAAAAGCTTTCAAAAGATTTTCATTACAAAGAGCTAAATCAATTGAACAAGAAATCAAGCCATTCTCCAGTTGATAAATAGGGACATGAATAGACAATTTTCAGTTAAAGAAATCAAAACTATTAATAAGCATATAAAAAAGTGCTCCAAATCTCTGATAATCAGAGAGATGCAAATCAAAACAACTCTGAGGTATCACCTCACACCTAGCAGATTGGCTAATATGACAGCTATGCAAAGTAATGAATGCTGGAGGGGATGTGGCAAAGTGGGGACATTAATTCATTGTTGGTGGAGTTGTGAATTGATCCTACCATTCTGGAGGGCAATCTGGAACTATGCCCAAAGGGCGTTAAAAGACTGTCTTCCCTTTGATCCAGCCATAGCACTACTGGGTTTGTACCCCCAAAGAGATAATAAGGAAAATGACCTCTACAAGAATATTCATAGCTGTGTTCTTTGTGGTGGCAAAAAATTGGAAAAGGAGGGGACGCCCTTCAGATTGGGGAATGGCTGAACAAATTGTGGTATATGTTGGTGATGGAATACTATTGTGCTCAAAGGAATAATAAAGTGGAGGAATTCCATGGGGACTGGAACAACCTCCAGTAATTGATGCAGAGCGAAAGGAGCAGAACCAGGAAAACATTGTACACAGAGACTGATACACTGTGGTACAATCGAAGGTGATGGACTTCTCCATTAGTGGCAATGCAGTGATCCAGAACAACTTGGAAGGATCTATGAGAAAAACCGCTATCCACATTCAGAGGAAACACTATGAGAGTAAAAACACCAAAGAAAAACAACTGCTTGATTACATGGGTTGGAGAGATATTGTTGGGGATGTAGACTCTAAATGAACATCCTAGTGTAAACAATATGGAAATAGGTTCTGATCAAGGACACAAGTAATACTCAATGAAATTCTACATCAGCTGTGGGAAGGTAGGTGGAAGGGAGAGAGGGATGTGAGTATTGTAACCAAAAAAATAAAATAAAATAAAAATTAAAAAAAAAGATTTTCATAGCATCTATGGAGATGAATGAAATCAATTAACATGCCACAAACCCAGAGCTTGGAATCATTGGTCTAAATGTTTTTGATCCAAAACAAATTATCCAATAATAAGCAAGCTACAACACTTTGTTCTCCTTCAGGAGACTTAGCTGTAAGAAAAAAAATATTTGGAATGCTAGTAATTGGTAGTGAGAGTTAACTTATCTATAATAGTACAAAGAACATGGCAAAACACAGGATCTGGTGGAATATCAAAGACTGATGTTTAGAAAGCTATTCTAAGTAAATCTTTCCACAAGTTCCCAAAAGTTCAGTTTCAAGAAGAAAAAGAGCAATCTATCTTTTAGTCATATTGGGTGGTTCCACATAATTTGTGGAAATCTTGTCTGAAAGTACAAATTCCTTCTATGGTTTTTTTGTTTTTAAATGACTGAATTTTTGAAAGGTGATATGCATATACTCTTTACTTAAAAAAAAAACTTTATTTAATTAGTCAATTTAGGACATTTTTCCTGGGTTACAAGAATCACATTCTTTCCCTCCCCTCCCCCTACCCTCTCCCATAGCCAAAGCACAATTCCAGTGGGTTTTACATGTGTCCTTGATCAAAACCTATTTCCATGTTGTTGCTATTTGCACTAGGATGATCATTTAGAGTCTATATCCCCAGTCATATCCTCCTGGACCCATGTAATCAAGCAGTTGTTTTTCTTCTGTGTTTCTACTCCCACAGTTTTTCCTCTGGATGTGGATAATATTCTTTCTCATAAATCCCTCCAAGTTGTTCAGAATCACTGCACTGTCACTAATGGAGAAGTCCATTACATTAGATTATACCACAGTGTATCAGTCTCTGTGTACAATGTTTTCCTGGTTCTGCTCCTTTCACTCTGCATCAATTCCTGGAGGTTGTTCCAGTCTCCATGGAATTCCTCCACTTTATTATTCCTTTTAGCACAATAGTATTCCATCACCAACATATACCACAATTTGTTCAGCCATTCCCCAATTGAAGGGCATCCCCTCATTTTCCAATTTTTGGCCACCACAAAGAGCATAGCTATAAATATTCTTGTACATGTCTTTTTCCTTATTATTTCTTTGGGGTACAAACCCAGCATTGCTATGGCTGGATCAAAGGGCAGACAATCTTTTAATGCCCTTTGGGCATAGTTCCAGATTGCCCTCCAGAATGGCAGGATCAATTCACAACTCCACCAACAGTGCATTAATGTCCCAACTTTGCCACATCCCCTCCAGCATTCATTACTTTCCTTTGCTGTCATGTTAGCCAATCTGCTAGGTATGAGGTGATACCTCAGGGTTGTTTTGATTTGCATCTCTCTGATTATATGAGATTTAAAACACTTTTTCATGTGCTTATTAATAGTTTTGATTTCTTTATCTGAAAACTGCCTATTCATCTCTCTTGCCCATTTATCAATTGGGGAATGGCTTGATTTTTTATACAATTGATTTAGCTCTTTATAAAATTAAGTAATTAGACCTTTGTAAGAGGTTTTTTTGTTATGAAGATTTCCCCCCCACCCCCAATATGTTGCTTCCCTTCTGATTTTGGTTGCATTGGTTTTAATTGTACAAAAACTTTTTAATTTAATGTAATCAAAATTATTTATTTTACACTTTGTAATTTTTTGTAACTCTTGCTTGGTCTTAAAATCTTTCTTCTCCCAAAGATCTGACATGTATACTATTCTGTGTGCACTGATACTTATAGTATACTATTTACTTGTAAAGAATTCCTTGAAGAGTTGACTGACTTTAACAAAAAGTTAAAGTTAAGAATTTTTTAGTATTTTCTGAGAGAATCTGCTATGTTAAGGTAATTGATAACTAAAGAATCAGTCATCAGATACAGCCCAGTAGGTGGGCTAGGAGAATGGGTAATGACTAGTAGAAATGTTTTTCACTTGATATCCAGCATAAAGACTCTGTTTTCAGACTTAGTTGATTATACTGCTCATAAGTAATTTTAATTAGTAAATTGAAAGCAGTATCCGAAAGCTTCCAGATGCTACTAAAAAACTGGAGGCACAAACAGCAAATGACAATGAAGCATGATTTTAGAGATTTGGGCTCATTAGGTGATTAGGCCAACAGATGGCAAATATAGTTCAATAGAGAAAAAATGTAAAAATAATTCAGCTGGTAGGAAGTAACTAGTCTGATGGGTACTTACAAATGGGAATGCCATCCAATAAATAGATATCAGAAAGGAAGTCATGGCAGAAGTACACTTTCTCTGAAAAGCACCTCATTTCATGAAAAGATGGATACATAGATCCGGCCAACAGGTATGGAGAGTCAGGAGATTTGTGTGCCCCAGTCAACATTGATAAATTGTAGGGAAAGGTAAGAAAAAGGATAAAATGAGCATCAATGGACTTCTGGCTGCTTGAGTTCTTTGTACCTATTATTTATTATAACCACTGGGTTATTAGCAAAGCAACAATCATCTTCTACTGACAGTCAGTCAATGGGAGTTGTCATCTTAATGGTTCAGGGTGTGGCATATGGTACTTCATAGAAGGTAAATATGGAATCATGGAAAAGCCTAGCAAAAGAAAGTTCTTAGCCAAGCAGAGATGGCCACACTAATGAGATGCACTGCCACCCTGCAATTCCTTATGGAACCCTGTAATTCCAATGAATGAGTATTTGGGGAGGTAAAAACCTCAAAATCTGGGTCAGCTTTTGTTTGTGTCTGCCTCAGACTTACTGAGCTTTGTTTAGAATGAAATTATTTCTCAAAATAGAAGGTCAGTAAAGAATGATGCTAGATTCATAGGGAAATTGCCAATTCCTCTCCTCCCAGTTCTCCATCTGAAGATCATAATATGTGCTTGTTCCTTTAAAAGTCAAATAAACCATATTTTTGATGTGGCACTCATTTTATACTTTGACTTATAAGAGAGGTCAGAAACCAACAACTCCTAAATTAAAGCGATTCTTAGTCAAAATAAATAAAGGAGTGTGGATGCGTGTCAGTATTTTCTATTGTAAAATCTTAATTTGTATAAATATAAAATACATAAACATCTAAACCAATCTAAATTAGGTTGTGTCATGTATCACACACACACAGGACTCTTCAGAAAGTTATATTCTAATAATATAACATAGAAGAGCTCCTCTCCCTTAAGAGATTACTAGTCCCCAACTTAAATGGATCACATGGGTTTTTATGAAAGATGGGAAGAGGAGAGCAGTATTTAGGAATATGGGGTCAGTATTTTCCATGTAATAGAAACATTCTTAATAAACATTTATTGAATGAATGAAAGACTGAGAGCACGGAACTACTAGCCTCACTATTTCCAAAAGTTTCCTATTTTTTACCCTTTCCATTTTTCCATGATTATCGAAGTTTTCTCAGCATTCATATTCTTTAGAATTTGTAAACAAAAAGTTTATAGCATTTTACCAATTTTTCCTTTATCTATTGATAGAATCATGTTCTTGTCATTAATATGCTCTATTCTATTTATAGTTTTCCTAATCTTAACCTAAACCTGCATTTGTGGCATAGTAACTCCAACCTGGACTTAATATATATATATATATAATCTTTTTAAATGTTAATATATTCATTTTGCTATCATTCAATATTTTTGTTTTGTAGGATTTTCTAGCTGAAAAATCACCCATCTAAATTGCTTCTTTCTTACAGCAAAGCCCAAATACCTTTTTTTTTTTTGTGCATAATCATCCAGTCAGTCAGTCAACAAACATTTACTATGTGCCAGGCATAGTACAAAATTTACGCAGTGTATCCTATATGGATATAAGTGGAGGCTAGAGAAGATTTGAGCTTCCTTGGTTGAAAATAAGAAAATATTTGCCAGAGAGCATTTTGGTTCTCAGAGAATAGAAAATTAATAAAAATGAGGCAAGTCTATTTTCAAATATGTTCAAATGGAATGAAAAAATGTTTCCGTTGCAGTTGGAGGTATTGTTTCTAGTATGATACTGACTTATTGAAATATTAATATATTTTAGTAAAAAATATTTTCTACCAAATCTATAAATTTTAGCAATGTGATTTTTAGATATTTCTGTGTGTCTAATATATTTTTGCATCTCTGAAATTATTGCATAAGTCTTTGGGAAAATATAGTTTTATTTTCAAAATGTCACTTACATAAGCTTCTACATGAATATTTCTGTTACTGGATCAAGATATTACTGCATAGTAACATGTTACTATTTTAAACATATCTGTATACAGGATAGTAATTGATGAAAAATTTGAATTGTAAAATGTTTTAAAATAAATGGTTTTACGTTTTTCAAGTGTATATAATAGCAAGGGCAGAGCTATCAACATAGTTCTGAAGTCATTGGGTTATTTGCTAATGGAAGTATTAAGGGAAAGTATTAAATTATAAGGAAAATATAATTAGCTCATCAATAGCTTACATGTACATTCGTTTGTTTCTAAAATATTTTAGGGCATTAAACAGGCTATTCTCATGAGGTGTTTTGTTTTTCAGTATTTTTCTTTAGTCTTACAATCAGGTTGTCATAAGCTTAAGTTATTGTTTAGATTACAAATATGTTGTAAGTGATAGAGATTATTACATTTTAGTTTATCCATCTCCCAGTTTTCTGTCCATGCAACTTCTCCCCCTCCTCAAAAAGTTTTAGTGCCTTCCTATAACACCTCTGCCTGGCATTTAAAACCCTTCAGAAGACTTCAAACTATCTTTCCAGACCACTTCCATATTACTGTGGTTCATACAAGGTTCCAGTCACCTTAGGTTGTTTAATTTTTGTGCCTCAAGACAAGTCTAGAATACTTTTCTTCCTTACCCGGATTGTGCTGATAAATGTTTGGGAGGAGAAGAAGGAAAGGTAGGGTAGAATACACCTTCAAGTTTAATCTGCAATGAATATTTTCTCCATCACTTTCTTAAGTCTAGACAGTCAACAAAACATGGTTATCTTATTGTAACTTATGTTACTTTCCACATAGTATTAATATTCATACTGAGAATTTCACATCTGGATCTTGTGACCAGGTTAGAGCTGGCTCCAGGACACTCTTGCTCCTTACCTCTTACCTAAAATTCCCAGCTAATTTTGAGGCTCAACTCAAACACCATCCCCTACATGATGGCCTTCTGAATTTCCCAGGGTTGATATGGCTCCTATCCTCCCTGAAATTACTTGTATATTTAGAATTTGCTTATCAGTATACATGTTACTTCTGCAGAGAAGAAGGTAATTTAGTTTTGTCTGTATGTGTAATAAACAGTAGAGTTTATACTAAGTACTTAAGTTTATATTAAATACTAAGTACTTAAGAAAATATTCTGTGAATTAAATTAAAATTTAATGTATTGATAAAGTCCAAATATGGAAGTATATTTGTCCAATTTGTGCCATAGGATGTTAAATCAATGAATATAATTTCTTGCTTGCTCATGAACAACCTGGGAAGCTTATTAAAAATGAAACATTGGCTTGACAAAAAACAACATAAAAAATAATGCCACCAACCATAATCCTTGAGTTTCATATGAATTATATGAATTTGAAATCCTGGAGAAATTATAGTCTTTAAAGAAAGAATTCAATATAATATTAATCATGCTTTGCTCTTTTTTGGCAGGTAATAAAAGGGGGAAGAATAAGCTTGAGGTTTACATTTGGGCATATTATTTCTAAAATCAAAAAATCTGTTCTTTTAAAAGTGCTAGCTGCTACTTTATTGTTTGAAAATGGCTATACTAACCATACTCAGATATCACCCAGTACCATAGCATAATCTGGAATTGTTGAAGCTCTCTTGATGACTTTTTTTTTTTTATGGAACTAGACCAAGTCATTGTGAATCATGTCACATTGCACATTGTATGACAGCTTCTTCACAAATGCTTTAGCCTCCTTGTTAATGCACAGCAGAGGTAATAATTACTTACAGATATTCCTGCAAGTCATTTGAATTATAGGGTTGTGAATCTGAGAAGAAAATTCTACCATCTCTTCTGGGCCCCACAATCAGTGATAAATTTCTGATGGGTTATCACACACATTGTAGTCTTTCAGCATTATTTGTTCAAATCTCAGATTTCTGCAAGAACTCCATGAGTTCCCCCTTCATCTGATTTTCCAGTCTTCCATGTTGACTACCTGAGGGAAGATGATCAGGTTCCAGTTTTCACTTTTCAAAGAGGCAGTTTTAGATGGATTACAGAGGGGGTGATGGGACTCAGTTGAGAAAAGGAGAGTCAGTATTTTAATGACAAATCTGCCATACAAATGGTCTAACTTGTATGGAAAGGTACCCTGCTCAGCAAAACAGTCAGTATATTTCTTCTCTCTTTGTGAAGTGGAAAAGGGAATGCCTCATTTCTTTTTTTGGAAACAATCAAATTTAGTAACTATATTTTTATATCTGTTATGAAAAATTAATAAAGTTCTGTACTTATGGGACAACAGTTATTAGATATTCAATCCAATGACCATTTATTATTATTGTATTTTTTATGAGCAGGACACTATGCTGGACACTGAGGTTACAAAGATAAAAATTAAATAGTTCCTGACCCATGGTGTATGTAATAAATGTTTAACAAGGAGTGGGGCATAGGAGGGGCTATATCTGACACACTTTTAAGTTTAATCTTCATTACTAACATACTGATTTCTTAAGACTAGATAATTAACCAGATGATAAGTCAAGTCCTAATCAATAGTTTTTGCCAATTTCCAAGGTGTAAATGTTCAAATACTGGCATGTGGTAGATACTTTATTGACTAACCCTGAAAATGTAACAATCAGTTTTCTATAGCTAGTAGGAATAGATTACAATGCTTCTCCCTTGACCTCAGGAAGGTTACATTCTACTGGAGGAAACAACATATATAAAGATAACAAAATAAATACAAAATAATTTTAGGAGAAGAACTAACAACATGGGAAAACCAAGAAAGGCCTTTTTTTAGGTCACATTTGAGCTAAACCTTAAAGGGAGCTAGGGATTTCAAGATGAAAGAGAAGAGAGGGAATTTTAGTTATGGTCCACAGTTGAAAACAAATTTGATGAAGGAATCATTGTGAAGACATGTAGGGAAATAAAAATACAGCTCTAGCATTCTTATCCTCTTCATCCTTGTCAATCTCAAGGAAGTCTTCCATGTCATAAGTGATCCAGAAGTTGAACCTAACCTGTCAATTCTTCCTTTCTAAGAGCTCTTCCACTTTTCTCTCATTCTTGAGCTATTGCAACAGCCTGCCACTTAGTCTCCTTGACTCAAGCTTTTCCCCATTTCAGTCTTATCTTCCCCTAACTATTAAATTGATCTTTTAAAAGGTTATGTCACCCACTGCTATCTCCCCTTCACCTTATTCAATAGAATCCAGAAATTTCCTATTACCTCCAAGCTTCTTATACTTTATTCTTTTCCTGCCATCCAGTGACATGTTCCTCCTTGCTCTTCCCCAAACAATATACTCCATCTCCTGACTCCCAGCATTTTAACTGGCTGTCCCCCATACCTGGAATGCTTTCCCTTTTCATTTCCATCTCCTGGCTTTTCTTGTTTATTTCAAGTCTCAGCTAAAACTATACTTTCTATAGGAAGACTTTCCTAATTTCCTTTAATTTGGTGTTTTCCCTCACATTATTATTTCCAATTTATCTTGTATATATCTTATTTTTTCACATAATTATTTGCTTATTGTCTCCCCTAGTAGGCTGTGAGCTCCTGGAAAGGAGGGGACAGTCTTTTGTCTTGTGTCCTCAATATTTAGCTCAGTGCTTCGCACATAATAAGTCCATAATAAATTTTTATTAACTTGACTAGATACTACCTGACTCCAAGAATAGCTCTCTAATGCACTACATGACACTTCTTCTCAGGTAGCTATTGTGACAGAAATGACAACATCCAGTATTTCCTCAGTACTTCAAGGATTTATGACCCAATCCATAGTGGCACCCCTTTCACCATTCAGATTCCTTCCATTCTTGTCTTCATTAGTCTTCATGAGCTATTGAAGTTGAAAAAATTTATCACCAGACCAATCAGGTGACAAGATTCTCCAAATTTAGCTAGGTAGGTCCTTGGAAGAACTTGGTAGTCCAGATTTTATCTGAAGACTTGGAAGCACCTGCCAAAGTTTACACAGTTAGTTTAGTTTGTGAGAATCCAAGGTCATCACTAGAAGAGTAGTACTTTAGTGAATTCCAAGCCTTATGCTAGATTGTGGTGACACAAAGGTAAAAATGAAACAGCCCTTGCTATCAAGATGATTACATGGAGGGAGGGGAAGCAATAGTGCCTACAAGATAAGAAATTGATAGATAAGTTGAAGAGAAAATGAGCATTAGCAACTGGAGGATGGGGGGGGGGGGAAGACTTTACAGTAGAAGTGACACATTAGTAGAAAAGAAGCCAAAAAGAAAATCCAATGTATTAACAAAAGATTAAGGAGGCTTTAGGAGTGTGTGTGTGTGTGTGTGTGTGTGTGTGTGTGTGTGTGTGTGTGAGTGCATATAGAGCGAGAGCTATAGATATATTGATATGTATATATAAATGTTTTAATGTTTCTGTTTTGATTTTGTTTTCTCTGTATATATCTTCTTAAATTGTGTCAAGGTCAACTAGAATTTTAAAATAAAAATGTTATCCAAGAGGTCAAAATAGATTTCATTAATGGCTTAAAAATTACCCAGATTATGAAATCTTTGAAAGATAGAAATACTAGATGTTATTTAATTTTTAATAAATATGAATTTGAGCACTTCCTAAAACATAGGTATATTCATGGAGTCTATCTGCTAAGATGCAGTAATGTTTCAATTGCATTAGGCAAGGAAGGTCCCATGCTGATTAAATATGGATCCTTAAAGTATTGAAAAAATATTGTATGTGGTCATTTTTCTCACAAGTCCAGATGACTAATATGAGGTTAACCAGAAAAACTTCGAAGCTTCAGCTCAAAGAATCAAAGCTTAATACTCACAACTAACATGCTAATATGAACATGTATTTGCTAGTTCCTAGATTCTCAATTCTTCTGTCTCAAAATAGTATCTTGTCAGACTCAAATATCAGAACTATGACTAGTTCAGAAAGGCTTCATTCTACTATTGTTCTGAAAGGAATAATGAACTGGAAGGATTCCATGGAGACTGGAACAACCTCCAGGAATTGAAGCAGAATGAAAGGAGCAGAACCAGGAGAACATAATACACAGGGACTGATACACTGTGGTACAATCAAATTAATGGACTTCTGTACTAGCAGTAATGCAATGATCCAGGACAATTCTGAGGGACTAATGAGAAAGAACGCTAACCACATTCAGAGGAAGAACTGTGGGAGCAGAAATGCAGAAGAAAACATATGATTAATCACATGGTTCAATGGGTATATGATTGGGAATGTTGGCTTTAAATGATCACTCTATTGCAAATATTAATAATATGGAAATAGGTTTTGAACAATGATACATGTAAAACCCAGCTCATTGGCTCTAGGAGAAGGGAGGAAGGAGGTGAGGGGGAAAAATGAATCATGTAACCATGGGAAAATATTCTAATTTAAATAAATAAATAAAAATTTGAAAATAGAAAATAAAATAATAGGAAGAAAAGCTTCATTCTCTTAAATACAAGAAGATTGAATCCAACTGATTGGATGGCACCAAATATGGCCACTGCACATGAAACCCAAGGGGTGTATGCTTGAGAAAACATTGAAACCACATGACCACTAGGACAACCTAATAAGGAGTTAATTTCACTAGGGAAAAGACACAATAATTCACCCATAAGGAAAGTTTCCTGGGAAGCCCATAAAATAACTATGCTTTTCCCCAAAACTCTGCAGAATCTAATCTATTTTTTTAAACCCTTACCTTCTGTCTTGGAGTCAATACTATGTATTGTCTCCAAGGCAGAAAAGCAGTAAGGGCTAGGGCTAGGTAATGGGGGTTAAACCCAGGGTCACACAGCTGGAAAGTGTCTATTAGGGCCAGATTTGAACCTAGGACCTCCCATCTCTAGGCCTGATTCTCAATCCACTGAGCCACCCAGCTGCTCCCTCTAACCTACTTTCTGAAGGCCATTGAAAAGATAGAGATACTCCTCAGTAGTGACCAGTTACACACTAATAGGAGGGAAACTGATCCCCTTCTGAATTCCCCTCCCCCTAACAATAATCCCTAATTATTTTCTAGCCTCTAATTAATTTTCAGCTTAGGCTGTAGCAGATTTACAGCTTTTCTTCATAACAAACCCTTTCAAAAACTAAATCTTTCAAAGTCCATTTAAAAAAAATTAATTTATTTAGTCAATTTAGAACATTATTCCTTGGTTACAAGAATCATATTCTTTCCCTCCCTCCCCCCCCCCCTTCTCATAGCTGATGCACAATTTCACTGGGCATTACATGTGTCCTTGATCAGAACCTATTTCCATGTTGTTGGTGTTTGCATTAGGATGTTCATTTAGAGTCTACATCCCCAACCATATCCCCTCCACCCATGTGATCAAGTAGTTGTTTTTCTTCTGTGTTTCTACTCCCACAGTTTTTCCTCTGAATGCAGATAGTGTTCTTTCTCCTAGATCCCTCTGGGTTGTTCAGGATCACTGCATTGCCACTAATGGAGAAGTCCATTACATTCGATTGTACCACAGTGTATCAGTCTCTGTGTACAATGTTTTCCTGGTTTTGCTCCTTTTGCTCTGCATCATTTCCTGGAGGTTGTTCCAGTCTTCATGGAATTCCTCCACTTTATCATTCCTTTGAGCACAATAGTATTCCATCACCAACATATACCACAATTTGTTCAGCCATTCCCCAGTTGAAGGGCATCCCCTCATTTTCCAATTTTTGGCCACCACAAAGAGCGCAGCTATGAATATTCTTGTACAAGTCTTTTTTCCTTATTATCTCTTTGGGGTACAAACCCAGCAGTGCTATGGCTGGATCAAAGGGTAGATATTCTTTTGTCGCCCTTTGGGCATAGTTCCAAATTGCCCTCTAGAATGGTTGGATCAGTTCACAACTCCACCAGCAATGAATTAATGTCCCCACTTTGCCACGTCCCCTCCAGCATTCATTACTTTCCATAGCTGTCATGTTAGCCAGTCTGCTAGGTGTGAGGTGATACCTCAGAGTTGTTTTGATTTGCATCTCCCTGATTATCAGAGATTTAGAACACTTTTTCATGTGCTTATTAATGGTTTTGATTTCTTTGGCTGAAAACTGCCTGTTCATGTCAAAGTCCATTTCAAAAGATCCATGGATCCATAATTCCTTCAGTGTTCTACTTCTGAAGGCTACAGCCCATCTCCCTCCTACTCTCCATGAATTAATGTGGATGGAAAATTTAATTATCTGCTAATAAACCTTCTGGGCAATGAGTCACTTCATACCTTGGGTCTTCAGATGACAGACATAACTCAATTGGTCAGTAGGGCTGAAAAAACTAAAAATTAACTCATATTTTGAAAGAGTTACTTTAGCAAATACAAAGTGAAATTGACAATATAGATTGTATATGGCTCCAAATATGATAAAGTTTAATAAGGATATACAGGATCTTAAATAAGTCATATAAGGGAAAGAAACTACACAAATTCAAGACAAGGCAAAATGATTTTGTGAAAGAACTTCAGAAAATGATATGAGTTCATGAACTTCTTGTAAGCTAAGAATGAGCTAGCCATGTGCCATTGTAATTTTCAAAGTTAACATGACATTAATGCATTAAAATAGAGTCGCATATGCTAACCGTTTGCCTCATGTGTTCAGCCTTGGTTTGGCTTTTACAAGATTTCTATGCTCAGTCTGGAGTTCCACATGTGGAGGGCTGAACTACGAGTCAGGAAGTCAGGAGTCTCATCCCAAAACTTCAACTATTTCACTGTATAACTTGGGTCCAGCCCTTTACCCATTTTGCATCTGGGTTTTCCCATGTTTCAAATAAGGGAGTTAGTCTAGAATGATTTCCTGCATACCTTGTGGCTATGAAATTGTATAATTCTAGGGGACCATATGAAAAGGAACTATATGGGCAGTTTGAAGTGGGGAGGAATAGAATAACAATTTTTTTTCCTCCTTAAGCTAGAAATGATGTTTTACATGCAGCAATAAACAGCAGCATGATAATAGATCAGGATGAACCTGGTTGCATAACATGGACATAAATTAGTAAGAGAGTCTGTAGAATTATTCTCTGTGGATATTTTTTTAAAGGGTAGATGATGATCTTTCCTAAATGTTACCTTGCCTGGAGCTAATATAATGGCCTAGATGACCTTCCATTATTCTAACCAGTGCTCTGACTATTGCAGTCTGTCTCTTGATAAGCAATCTTTACACCCACGAATTCCTTTTGACATAAAAGTCATGTATTAATTTTATTTGGCTCCAGTACAGTCTGTTTCTTTAATGGGGTATCATTAACCTATGTTAATAGGGTGCCTTGCACACAGTAGGGGCTTAAAAGGTGTTTGTTGGATTGAATCACGGGATGAATGTTAACCATTGTGAATCATAAAACGTTGGAGTGAGTTGGAAGAGCTAAGATCCTGTCCAGAAAAATGAAGGTTTGGCTGTCTGTATTGGATGAGCTATCTAAGTCACTAAAAAGTAGAATCATTGAAATGCTTTGAGAACTGAATTAATTATGTATATAAATATATACAGGATTATGTATATATGTATCTACCAATGTAGAGGCAACTGTAGATTGGTGGTTAAGATGACTAGACTGGAGTTGGGAATACTTGAGTTCAAATCCAGCCTCAGACACTTCCTAGTTGTGTAACCCTGGGCAAGTCACTTATCCTCCTATTGCTTAACCAAAAGGATCCACTGAATCCAATGGAGAAGGAAATAGCAAACCACTCCAGTATCTTTTCCAAGAAAACTCCATGCATAGCTGTGGTCCATGGGGTCATGAAGAGTTGGATACAACTGAACAACAGCAATATATTCAAAGCATATGTCTATATATAAAGTCAAAATGATTTAAAGAAACAGCAGGAGTCCATAGCCTGTTTCACTATATACCCAACACATGAATTTTATTTTATTTTTTTGTCTTCTGAATTGAATTATTTTTTTTCCAGGTTACATGCCAATTAATTACATTAATATTTTTTCTGACATTTTGCAATCCATGTTTTCTCCCTCCCTCCAACATTCCCTCAACAAGAAGGCAGGAAATATGATATAGGTTGTACACATATTATCATATATATGTCCCTGTTCAACATGTTGTACAACAAACATGGATTTTATTTTTTAAATATTATTAATGGCTTTTGTTTTCATACCAAAGTCATTTCCCTTTAACACCAGCTCCAGAACTTAATCTCTATTTTTTTTTTGCAATAAAGAAAAGCATTACAGCAAGATCATCAAACACAAGACTATTTTTGACATAATCATGTTCAAAATTCCTAGTCTTCTGGCTCTCTACTGAAAGGATGGTGGTATGTTTCATAGTACATTCTACAGGACCTAATAAGTTCCACAAGACCAAGACTGGTCATTAAAGTTCATCAAAGTTTGCATTTTAGTGTTCTTTTCATTCATATTGTTGTAAACATTCTATCTATTGTACCCTGAGTTTTGCTTAATTTGTTTGGCATCAGTTCATACATACAGTTCAACTTCCCAAATTTCTCTGAATTTTTCACATTCATTCTTTCTTAAGTCACAATAATATTCCATTATATTCACATATCACAATTGGTTCGGTCACATCTCAGTTGATGAGCACCCACTTCGTTGGCAATGTTTCACTACCATGAATAAAAGTTGCTATGAATATCTTGGTATTCATGGGTCTTTTCTTCCTTTCATTGACTTTCTTGGGATATAGTTCCTTTAATGGAATTCCTGGAAATAGTTTATAAATAGTAGTAGTAATTCTTCTCATATAATTCCAGGATAGTTGGACCAATTCACAGATCCACTGACAACATCTAACTACTCATAACCTCTCTAACATTGACTATTTCTGTCTTTTATATATTATTTATATATTATATATATTGCTATTTTATATATATTTTTATATTTTAAAATATATTTTTATTTGATTAAAATAAAAAAATTAAAATAAATATATTTTATATATTATTATATATTATATATATTGCTAATTTGAGGGGCAACACTTATTTTAGCTTGGAAATTTTCTCATGCATATTATATATATATATATGTATGTTAGCCCTCTTTAGAATAAATGTCATATAAAAATAACTTATTCTTATATTTGTTTCTCTATCTATCTCTGCCATATAATTATCATTTTTACTGTTAACATTATCAGCTTGACTATTACTATGATGATCCTCTTAGATAATCCATGCAGAAACTTGGGTTCTTAGGCTCTGGCATTTTCTGGTCCTGAGGCTGCCAAGAAACACTGAGAGCCCAGTCATTGGGTTCCTTCCTTCTGGGGGAAAAGAGTAAAAGACTAGAGACTCATCTTTGACCTTGTACTTGAGTTTTATCTTTATTTTGTTGCTGGCCCTGGTACTCTAGCCTTCTGGGTCTTTGGCAGAAGGAGGTTGGAGATTCATTCTTTTTTCAGAGGCTGAGGATTTGCCTATGCCCCATTGAAGGAAGAATTCTCCAGGCAATTTTGCTGTGTCCTGGATTCCTGACTTTCTATCACTTGAGCTATGTAAGGAGATAGAATCTTTTACTTAAGCCCCTCTTGGGGCCTGTGTTTTTCCTGCCTTCCTTCTTTCCTTTTTTCTTTCCTCCCTCCCTCCCTCCCTTCCTTCCTTCCTTCCCTCCTTCCTTCTTTCCTTCCTTCCTTCCTTCCTTCCTTCCTTCCCTCCTTCCTTCCTTCCTTCCTTCCTTCCTTCCTTCCTTCCTTCCTTCCTTCCTTCCTTCCTTCCTTCCTTCCTTCCTTCCCTCCTTCCTTCCTTCCTTCCTTCCTTCCTTCCTTCCTTCCTTCCTTCCTTCCTTCCTTCCCTCCTTCCTTCCTTCCCTCCTTCCTTCCTTTTTTTTCTAAACTCTTACCCTTTGCCTTGGAATAAATATTATGCATTGGTTCAAAGGCAGAAGAGCAGTAAGGGCCAGACAATGGAAGTTAACTGACTTGCCCAGATTCACACAGATAGGAAATATCAATGGCTAGTTTTGAACCCAGGACCTCCCATCTCTAGACCTAGCTCTCTTTCCACTGAGCCACCTACTTATTGCCTCTTGGGTCTTTAAAATTGAACCTGGGAACAAGAGAGCAAGAAGGAAGGTTCTACCTGCCTGATCCTTTCTTGGCCCTCTGCTCTGTGGAGTTATGTAGGAGAGGCAGAGAACCTGACCTCTAGTCTTTCTTGGGGCCTCTAGGACTATTCCTTGTTGGGGAACGAACTAGATTCTGGGGAGATAGATGTTTCCTGGGACTGAGATTTAGTTCTTGGGCCTGCATATGGAAGCAAGAGATTAGCCTTGGCATCAGTCCCTCCTAGGGCTTTAGACCTGACCCCTATATTCCAAGGGAGTCAGAACCTTTAATTTGATCTTGTTCTTGACCTCCTGGCCTCTAGGTCTTGAGAAATGTATAGATAGGCAAAATCTAGGGACCTAGGTTAATGAACTCTAGGGCTAGTAGAGGTCATGGCCAACACTGGATAAGAAGAATAGGGGAAATAATATGATGGATTCAAACAGGAGAGAATAAGTGACAAGGATTGGGGAACCATTCTCTCTCATCCATGATGATCTCTAAATTAGATCTATCTGTAATGATGAAAATCCTAGAAGATTCCAATTCCTCAATCTTGCCCCAGGTTCTAGGACCATCAGCCCTTTTGCCATTTTTCTATCCATCTACCTCTTGTTCCTTAGGACCTTTATGTGAAAAGTTCAGGGAAGAAATCATAGCATATTTCCTAAAAGGTCTGGGCTTGCTCTTGGGTTCAAAAGGTATAGCCATTGTACCAGCTCTGCTCCTCTCTCCCTATATTTCTCCAGTTTTCCAGTTTTAAAATAAACTAAAGAAGATAACCACCTTCCTTGACCTTACAGCTTGCAAAGACAAAGCCAAACATTTTGTTTTAAAAGAATGCTGCCACAAATTTTACTTATACCCTGGAAGGTACTAGGGGACTGAAGATGAAAAGTGAAATGATCTTGCCCCTCAAGAAACTTCAGTGTGGTAGAGAGCTGTGGAGTGTCCAAGGTACACAAGTGACTATAATACAGGTTAGAAAATAATTAAATGAATAGGAGGGATATGATCTATAAGGAGGTAGGAGAGATCAGAAAGTAACATCTAAGACAGGACTTGAAAGAATTATGAAGTTGGAGGGAATCTATTCCTGTATTAGTAGACATCAGGTGAGTAAATGTGAGAATAAGTTAAGATTTTTTAAAAATTGTATGCAATTAATTTAGCTGGAGAATATTTATCAGGAAGTACCATAAAATAAAGCCTAGAAAACTGGGTTAAAGTCAGATTATGTAATACTGTACTTGGAATGCTATGCTTAGGAGATTTTATTTTATTCAATAGTTAGTGGTGATTCACAGAATTTTTTTAGTAGGACAGCAAATGGCAAACAGAATTAGAAAAAAATCACTTTGAGAGTTTAGGGCAGGAAGATGTAAGAGACTATTACATGATGTTGAGACAAAAGTAATGAGAGTTTGAACTAAGGCGGTAGGGGTGCAAACAGAAGGGTGAGGACCAGAGACATTGCAATGAGACATGGTAACTGATAGAATATGGAGGTTCCAGAAAATGATGGTGATAAGGAAAACTTTGAGTTTTCAAATCTAAGAAACTAGGAGGAGAGGAATTAAAAGAGGAAGAAAGATAATGAATTATGTTTTAGACAGATTGAGATTCAGATGCCAAGGAAGAATCCAAGAGAAGATTTCCAGTAGGAAATTGGAAAAAGAAATTCAGGGTAAAAGTCAATGATAAAGATACAGTCTTGAAAACAATCTGTATAGAGTAGATAATTGAAGCAATGAAGTGGATAAAGTTAAGGGAGAAGGTGTAGTCAAAGAAGAGAAGTACAAAGACAGAATTTGGTCAGGGTGGAAGGGTGAGTAGAGCTTAATGATGGTACTTGAAGGAAGATGAACCAGTGAATAAGATTGGATTGCTCAAAAAGGAAAGAAGATGAAAATAGGGCAGAAAAGTGTCAGAGAGGCCAAAGGGCAGAGCAGTATTAAGTAAAAAGAAATGATTGATGGTAGCAAATGATGCAGTAATTCAAGGAATTTCACAGCTTTGTTTTGCCAACTGGAAGGTGAACTTCCTCTGAGGAAAAAAAAAATGGTGTATAACATTATGACATCCAGAATACAAATATGAACAAATCTTGTAAATATTATGGATACTCTTTCAAAATCAGAAAACAAGAAATAAGCTATTAGAACTGAAAAAGCAACACTCATGGATTCTTTTCTTTTCCCAAGAAAAGAGTTACAGGTAGCATTTAAGGTCCTGTTGATATTTGGTACATAATTCATTTTGTTTCTTGAAAATGACTTAAGGAAATACACATTGAAGCAAAACCAACCCAATCCACGTTTTTAAAATGTTTTCAGACTGTTAAATGCAAAAGAATGCCATTGAATTTTACCTTTAGCTATATGTGTAACAAATAAGACAATGAGAGATTCAGAGTTTTTAAGATCAAAATGGATTGTCTATTCCAACCCTCTATTTTTAAGAAGGAAATTGAGGTGTATGGAAGTTAAGTGATTTCCCTAATGCCAATTGCAGTTACTAATTGCCAGAGTATAAATATTAATATTGGGTCTCTTGAAAACCAAACTTTACTTATTCAAATTCGTTTATCCACATAGCAAAGCAGCTATTTAATTAATGAAAATCAGACTATGTAGACATAATAACCAACAAGATAATTTTTTCGCTGTTAAATCAGTGGTTTTAACAGCATCTTAGATATATCCTGTTATAAGGCAAAGTTAAAGTTAGGGAGGAAAGTGTGTGTCTGCAGAGGGCAGAGGCATGGGATAGCAAAGTAAGAATTCTGGAATTCTGCAAGCAGAGTTAGGCTGTTGCTAAGGAACAGTTGGGGCTTGTGCTAGCTCTGTTCTCTCTAGTTTACCTGCAGGGGACTAGCTGCCTTTATTTTTTGGCTATTTCCTATCTGGGTTTCTCCATCTTCCCTGCTTCCCTGCTGACTGGATTGATATCTACAAAGCTTCCTGGTGTGATCCTGAACTATCTGGGCCATCTGTCCGTGAGACTGAGTCTGGGATCCATTTGGATCCAGGACCTCCTTCTGGGCCCTTTCCTGCCTAACGGCCAAATCCACTACCTCTAAAATCACCAAAAGGGGGGTTGGTTTGGTTAGTAAAGGTCTGCTTGCATTAGGGTCTGGGTCTTTAGACAGTCAGGCAGTTCAGAGTAGTTTGAATCCAAGAAGACTCCTGGTTACGGGACATTAACATATGTAGTTGTCCATAGTTTAGATTTATCCAAATCCCTTTTCCACCTTCCCTTGTTTAATCAATCCAACAATTTGTCCCTGTTATATAGTGGCCTGTGTTTGTTACCGCAGGACAGGCTTTGCCTGGACTGGGTCTGGAAGTCTACAGATAGCCTTCCCAAAGTTTATTCTTCTGATATTGGCCCTACATTTTAACATCTAATCTCATCCCAAACAACTCTATATTACAGCTACCCAAAAGCCATCGGTTTTCTATCATATTAAACACAAGCTAGAATTTTTCCAGAGATGCTAATCAGTAATAGTTGGAAATACTTATTATTAATTTTTACTAATTACTGTTACTAATCCAATTTAATGATATAAATTACTGTGGTCAAATGATTAAGGATGTACATGTTTGATTATTTATTGAGATAATTTCATATATTATTCAACTTAATTAAAGAGGGATAACTTAATAAATTATGTTTTTGAAGTGAATTGCTTTCCTTTGACTTCCTCTTGTTTTTGCGATTATTGTTCAGTTGTTTTGGGTTAGGTCCAACACTTTGTGACCACATTTGGGGTTTTCTTCACAAAGATACTGGAGTAGTTTTTTATTTCCTTCTCCAGCTCTTTTTACAGATGAGGGAACTGAGGCAGAGTTAAATGACTTGCTCAGGGTCACATAGCTAGTAAGTGTCTGAGGCCAGATGTAAACTCAGGAAGATGAGTCTTCCTGACTCCAGGCCAAGCACTCTTTCTTCTGCACCACCTACCTGTCCTCTCCTCTTGCTAGTAAAGGTCAAAGCACCCTGAACTTGGACTCAGAAAACTTGAGGTTGAGTTCTGACTGTGCCACTTACTAGCTCTGTTACTACTAAGGACCAAAATTTGTATATGAAGGAACTAAGATTCAAGATCAGATTTTCTGACTTGGACTCTTCTCACTCTTCTTACTCCTAAATACTTTTACCCCTCTTATCTTCAGTTTTCCCATCTGAAAAATGAGATGTTTGTATTGTATTAGATGGCCTCTGAAATGCCAGCCATCTCTAGAAAACTATAATTCTATGATATAATCCAGTTTAAAGCACTTCCTTTTTTTGGATCCATTGCATATGTTTTATAAATGTGCTGTTAGTTGGAGAAATCAAAATCAGCGGTGTTTAGACTGATTCTGAACAAAGAAGTCGAGCATAGTTATGATATTGTTATTTATTCACAGAAACAGAAGAGTGGTTTTGACAAATTTTTAAAAAATGTTTTGATACAAATAGTCTATTAATGGTATTTGTAGGCTAAGTTGTAATGAAGTGGATTTAGTGAATTCAAATCCTTCTCTCCCTTCCTTTACCCTCAATTTACTCCATTTTCAAAGCATTGTTTTAGTTGTTTTTAATATATTAGTGAAGGAGGATAAGAGGTTCATTTAGCAGCTATGAAAAATATATTTCTGTTTCTCCATACACTAAAGGGAAATAAAATACTTTCTATCAATGATGTAGAAAAAGAATATCAAAAAGATTCGTTTTTGCTTCAAAATTATTTACATGTTAATATGATTTTTTTTTCAAAGCAGGGAAACTGCTACATCCAGACTTTTCTTACATTGAATCTCAAGTCTGACAAAATTATTTCTTTTGATCCATTTGGATACCATATAATAAAAGAACAATAAAACACATGGCTCAATTATTATGGCTTCTTGTGGAGGGTGAATTAATGAACAGAATTATTATGTCTTCTCAAGCTCCTCCAAAGGAAAACTATTAAAGCATTATTATCTTTTGTTAGTCACTTTGGACTTAACTCTTACGGGACCAGTTTCCTGTGTAAAGCAGATGGTAACGATACCTTCCTGTATTCCAGAAGGATTTTTTGAATTAGTCAATCATGGCAATTTTCTAAGTTGCTTTTGAGTTTTTCTAGCTCAGTTCTCCTCAATTAGCTTGCCTTAAAAAAAGAAAAAAACACACGCAAAAAAAACCCTCACCTTCTGTCAGAATCAATATCAATTCCAAGGCAGAAGAGAAGTAAAGGCTAGGCAATTGGGATTAAGTGACTTACCCAGGGTCACACAGCTAGGAAGTGTCTGAGGGAAGATTTGAACCCAGGACCTCTTGTCTCCAGACCTGGCTTTCTCTCCACTGAGTCACCTAGCTGCCCCTATCCTGCTTCTTTCTTTGGAATTAGTTAAAAGTTCAAGTCTTCTCATTTTGAAGAACACTCGTAAGTGTAAAAACAAAACATTAAATCATGTTCCTTTTTTTGGACTTCAATCTGAGAACTTCCAAATTCTCATGGGGAAGCTACATCACAAACTAAAACTAGAATCTTCATACTAGCAGAAACACCAGTAAGTAAAACACTGGTCACATCACATAAGACAAAAATCCTGTTCATCTTAATTCTCTCCTTCTTCACCTCTACTTTCTAGTTTCCCTGGAAGTCACAGCTAAAATCCATCTTCTATAAGAAACCTTTCTTGATCCCCTTTCATGCTCATGCCTCTCCTCTGCTGTTTTTCTCCAATTTATCCTGCATAGACTATGTTGTTTGTGTATTGTTTCCCTTACTAGATGGCGAGCTACTTTGAGAGCAGGAACTATCTTTTGTATTTCTTTGTAACTTCGGAGCTTAACACAGTGCCTGACAGGTTGTAGAAGCCTAATAAATGTTTACTGACTGATTCATTCACAAATCAGTTAATGACTCCACTGGCAAATGAAGCTGATTATCACACTCAACAAAAAGGTTTGTTAACAAGCATTTAAATTTATTTTTATAAGCAGATACAAAGTGCTTTGCAATATGAATATGTGAGGCATACCAAAGAAAGTGCTTCTGTAGACCATAACCATTGTTTGTCATTGAATGCCTTTAACTAGATTCTGAAAAGCATGCAAAGAAAAATTTAACAAAGGTACTACCTACAAAGTATACATTTAATATGATTTTGTCATTCACCCACAAATCTATTCCCTTTGGTTCTTAAAACAGTCTATAAAAATAATATCTTTGATAAAATAAGCTACCAAGATAATGTTTCTTTGGACATTTGAGAAATACAAAATCATAGGTCCTCCTTATCTTTAAAGTAGAAATTTGCCCTTCTGTAGTAAACCTTTTGTTCAGTTGTTTCCAATTCTTTGTGACCCCATTTGGTATTTTCTTAGCAAAGACACTGGAGTGGTTTACTTATTCCTTCTCCAGTTTATTTTTACAGATGAGGAACTGAGGCAAATAAGTTTAAATGACTTGCCCAGGGTCACAGAGCTATTTAGTGTGTCAGGCCAGATTTGAACTCAGGAAAATAAATCTTCTTTACTTTAGGTCCACTACTCTATCCATTGTGCCTTCTAGCTGTTCCATATTAAACCTTGCTACCATGTTCTCAGAAATTAGCTATCAAAATTTTTTTGTAGATGTCATCTGGACATGTGCTAGGCAGATTTGTCTTCATTTCATGAGTGATTTGTTAAAATGTATTTTAATTCACATCAATAATACAAATTAAAAGGATGACACATTCATTGAAGGGCCAAGAAACTAAAGATGGGCAAAAAAAACCCAAAAACCCAAGCAATAAATTAAAATAAAAATGATGACTCACAGGCTGAAATTGAAGTGCCCTCCTTAACTCTGTCAGTGCTCATTGCCATCAGAATCATTGCTGCATTGGCACTGCTTATGATGGGCAAGACTGGAGAAAATGCTTACAGCCAGTTTAAGTTTTGATCTCTAAATCTGCTTTAAATGGAATATTCCCTTCCTGTGGCTAACATTAGCATATGCAATGACTATTTGATTCATAGCAGGATTAGCAATTTTACTTATGATTCTTTCAATCTTCAGTGAGAAAGCTTAAAAATAAATGTTGTTAACTAAAAAGCTTTCTTTAAAAAAAAAACAACCAAACTAAATGTTCCCAATAAATGGCATTCATCTTGGTTTCCATGTGTCAGAATCACAGAATCCACTTGGCTAAAAGTAAAAAGAAAATAACAATTAGATACATTGAATTCATTATAATTTTCTATGTGCCTATAATTAAAAAGGCAAACACATTAATGCATTGTGGGAACAGATCGAGACTAGAAACACATCCCCTACCATATGGTTTTTAATCCTGCCTACAGTCAACCCTCTGAACATATAATTCTGAGGTTGGAAAGGCAAGAAAAGAAAAAAGTGAGCACTTTTGCTCCCACTTTTGCACTTTGAACCCAAGTTCAAGTTTGGCTTCAAATACTTATAGCTTATGCCCATGGCAAGTTACTTAACCTCTGCCTTAGTTTCCCTAACTGAAAAATGGTGATAGTAATAACACATACCTATTATGATTGTTTTGAGGAACAAATGATATGATATTTATAAAACATACAGCACAATTTATGGCACTTAGTACAGATTTAATAAATGCATGTTTTCTTCCTTTGAGGAACTATGGGTTTGGGATCAATAGACATATCAGAGATTTATTAGGTACTTGATATATTTTAGAAGGCAACAAAGGCAGCAGATATTAGGAAGAAAATTAAATATAAGTAGTGGCTGTCTAGGGAAAGCATGTGAAGGAGGACAAAGTATGAGCAAGATGTGCTTGCTTCGTTTTTGAGATTCATATTTGGCCACTTGCTGAATGGTGTTTAACATTTTTTTTTAATTCAAAATCCTGGCCTCATAAGGCCATTGTTGTTCAGTTGTTTTTCAGTTGTGTTTGACTCTTCCTGTTCCTATTTGGGTTTGTTTGTTTTTTTTTTTTTAACAAAGACTCTGAAGTGATTTGCCATTCCTTTCTCTAGTACATTTTACAGGGAAGGAAACTGAGGCAAACAGGGGTAAGTGATTTGCCCAGAATCAGATGGCTAATAAATGTCTAAGGCTAGATTTGAACTTGGAGAGATGAGTCTTCCTGGCTTCAGAACCAGTACTCTATCCACTGGGCCACTTAGCTGCCCCATCATCCTAGGTGTGCATTAGTCTAGATATTAATGTCCTAACTGTTCTGTGACCTATGGTCCTTTTGATAAAGTGAGGTTTCCTGATTTGGATTTTTTGTAGGAATCAAATAAATAACTAATTGGCATGCCATCAGCAAAGAAAGAGAGAAACTCCCCAGGAGAAAATGTCTTTTACACTGCATTGTTAACTGGTTTCCAACTCCACTGTATCTCTCTTTCATTAACTGAATATAAAAATAGAAAGCTGATACTGAATTTTAAAGATGTAGGCTCATCTCATAGAATTTTATTACAATAGTATTTCTGCATAGCAAATGTATTTTTTCCCTTTAAATTCTTGTCTTCCATCCTTAGAAACAATATTAAGCATCAGTTCCAAGAGCAATAAGGGCTAGATAATTGGGGTTAAGTGACTTGCCCATGGTCACACAGCTAATAAATTTCTATCACCATATTTGAATCAGAACCTCTCATCTCCAGGTGGCTCTCTACCTACTGAGTCACCTACCTGTCCCTATAACAAATATTTTTAAAACTAGCTTCCCAACTCTTCATGAATTATTTGGAGAAAAAAAAATAGGGCACTCCTCACATAATTTATGTCAATAAGGATACAGATAGGAATTAGACCTCTGATTACATGAGTACAGGAAACTCACTTGACCAATGTTTCTCAGAACCTTCTTAATAACTTAAAATCTTTCAGAGTTGCCAGGCAGCTAGGTAGCACAGTAGATAGGGTGCCAGGGCTAGATTTAGGAGTACCTGGGTTCCAATCTGGTCTAAGATACTTCTTAGCCATGTGACCCTGGAAAAGTCACTTAACTTTGTTTACCTCAGTCTTCCTATCTAGAAAATGAGCTGGAAAAAGAAATGACAAACCACTACAGTATCATTGTTCTTTCACCCACCTGTTTTGAAGAATTAGATTATTTTGTTTCCAATTAATTTTTAATTTACCTTTCCATGAATCCTTATTGGTTATAATTTTATTGCATTATGATATGAAAAAGTTGCACTTATTATTTCTGCTTTTCTGCATTTGGTTGAGAAGTTTTTATGCCCTAGTACATGACCAATTTTTGTATATGAACCATGTGCTGCTGAAAAGAAGGTATATTCCTTTTTATCTCTCTTCAATTTTCTACAGGTGTCTATTAAATCTAACTTTTCTAAAATTTCATTCAATCCCTTTTTTTAATTTATTTTTTGGTTAAATTTATTTATTTCTGATAAGGGAAAATTCAGGTCACCTGTAGGATCTTTGCCAAGAAAACCCATAGACAGGGTCTCAAAGAGTCTGACATGATTAAAAATGACTGAAAAACAACAATCACAAAGCAATCCACCGGTCCTTTATCTAATGCCTGGGACCAAGTAGAACAAGTATAATTCTTCTTCCAAATGGTAAAGCTTCAAATAACTGAGTATTGAGATAATTTATGAAAAGACAAATATAATAATAATTTAATATTGCATTAACTTCATGATTCTTTTCATAATGTCAAAATCACTTTCTTAATAATTGAACTATGCCTGGAATAATGGTGAATATCTATAATTCTTGTTGATGAGGCTGGCAGATTATTTGAACTCAGGAGTTCTGAGCTAGAGTCCACTAGGACAGTCAGTTCTGGCAGGGATGAATCGGCTCAGGCTGAAACAAGCAAGCCAGATTTCCTGTGTGGATCGCTAGTAAGGTCAGACTCACAAGTGGCCACTGCAGGTCCAGTTTGGGTGAGATAAGGAGAAGTTTTAAACAATCAGCCAATAAATTAACACTGAATCTTTATCAGAATTTCTAGAAATACAAATATCAGAGGCCATTTCCTGCTACTGGTAATGACTATAAGGTCAATGAATGATGCAAAGAGTAGTTGGGGAGCATTTCTATATCTTTCTGTGATAATTAGCTAGTGAAAGAAGTAACTATTTAGGCAATAAATTGCAGACAAAGCTTGATATTGAATTCTATAAGCATTTTAACTTTTCTTTTTTTGCAATACAAGCCAGAGTACTAAAGCAATCTACTTAAGATATGAGATGATCCCTAAAATAATTTTGCCCAAATAGCTTCACTAATAATATTTATCAGAAATTAAAGTGGAATATTATTAAAAATAACTTCATTTACATAATTATATACACCCCCCCCAAGGAGCTATCAATGTTAGCAAAAATGTCAGTATATTACAAAACTTGGCACATACCTACAACTTTGGAGTAGCAAGGTTCACAATGTACAGTATGTTTATAGATCCAAATACTATCACCAGCTTCCAGGTTTTCCAAAGGCTTTTTGCAAATTTCACACTAGAAAAAAAGAAAGAAAATAAAAATGCAAAGGCTCTCACTGAATAAGAAAACCAATTTCTATCTCCCACAAAGTGGGATATCAGAACCTATCTAGCCATTTGGAGTTCTCACTTAGTTCACAGACAGGCAGGTATAAAAGCAGAACTGGGTCACGACTTTATTAGCCATGAAAAATGAAAAAAGTCACTTAAAATTAATGAACTGAATGACAATATATAGTTAATTTACCAAAGCAGTACATTTATTAAGCACCTCCTGTGTGCAAGCCACTGTGCTAGGTCATGAGTATACAGAAACAACAGAAGGCAAACAGTTTTTGTCTTCAAAGATTCTATAATCTAATGAGTGGAATATGAAATGTATGTATACAAGTAGGTATGAGGCAAAAAAAAACTGATGAGATCAAAGGAGAAGTATAAACACTATCTTCTAGGAATATACATGGAGAGAATAATCATTTTTAGCTAGAGGAGAATCAGGGAAAGCTTCATGGGGAAAGTGACACCTAAGTAGGGGCTTAGATCTGCTGAAAGGAATATTTCAACATGGGGAGATGTGGAGAAAATACATTCCAGATCTTCTCCTACTTACATGGGGGAGATGGGAAAATGAGATCGTGAAACAACTAGTAGTATTACTTGGCTGCAATATAGAGTACACAAAGGAAAGGAGTATGAACTAAAGCGAGAAAGATAGGTTGGAACTAGATTGTGGTAAGCCTTAAATGCCAGACTCAAGAGTTGCCACTTGTCTTATAGGCAATTGGAAACCAGGGCAGTGATATGGTGAGACTTAAGGTTTAGGAAGATTATTTGGACAGTTGAGGGAGAATGGAATAGAAAATGGGGGAAGGAAGAATAGTTAAGAAGCTGTTTCAGTTGTCCAAGCAAGTTGATGAAGGCTTGAATTGAGGTGGTAGAGTGAATGGAGATATGAAGACAGATGAAAAAGACAATTATGATCCTGACAGCACAATAGTTGACAACTGATTAGATATAAATGTCAAAAATAACTTCAAGATTTTGAGCCTTGGTGACTGGTAGAATGGTAGTGCTGTCAACAAAAATAAGAAACATGGAAGACAAGTTTGAAGGAGAAAAAATGATGAGTTCATTTAGAATATGTTGAACTTGAAGTACTAACAGAATATCTAGACAAAAAAGGTCCTAATAAGTAGTTGGATAGTTCAGAGGAGATATGGGACTGGATATCTATCCAGCTATATCAATTTATGTATATCATGCCAGATAGGTAGATAGACAGACAGATGGATAGATAGATAGATAGATAGATAGATAGATAGATAGATAGATAAATGAAACCATTGAGGAAGGTGAAATCACTAACACAGAAAGCATAGAGAGAGAAAAGAGTAAAGACCATGTCATAGAAAATATTCACACTTAGTAGACAGGAGAAGGAATACCAACCAGCAAAGAATAAGCAAGAATAGATAGAATATGGAGAAATCAGGAGAAATCAGTGTCCTGGAAGAAAAGGGAGGGAAAAGTATGGAAAAAAAAGGTGGTTACCAACAGTATCAAATGCTATAGAACTGTGTTGGCAAACCTATGGTACACATGCTAGAGGAGGCTGTTCCCCTCCCCTTCTCCACCACATCTGCGGAGGCTGTTCCCCTCCCCATCGCCATTGTGCCTGAGGACATTTTTCATTTTACTCACCCCTCTGCCCAGCAACCCAATGGGAGTGCTTCCTCTCTCCCATATCTGGGGTAAGGGTATGGTTCATATGTGGTGTGAGGGTTGCAGTTTGGGCACTCTGTTTCTAAACGGTCCACCATCACTGCTATAGAAGGTTCAAGGATTGGAACTGAGGAAAGGCTTTGGCAAGTAAGAAGTAATTGGAGATTTGGGAGATTGTTGACTTTTTAAGTTAGAGTGGTAGGGATCAAAGTCAGATTTCTGGAAATTGAGGAGAGAGTGGATATTAAGAAAATGAAGGCAGAAAATGTAGACTCTCATTTTTAGAAATTTAATAGTGAGGTTAAATTTTAAAAGGGGCAGGAGCTTGGGAACTGTCAAGAGAAAGTGTCTGCTTTTTGTAGTAGGGAAAATCCAAGAATATTGGGGAGGAAGAAAAGTGATCAAAGATAAAAAATTGAAAAAGATGAAAAGAGAGAAGAGGAAGAAAGGGAATAAAAAGAGAGACAGAGAAGAGTAGAAATGAGGGAGAGGGGAAAAAAGAAAGGAAAAGAGAAGTAGAGAAAGAAGGGAGGAGGGAGAGAGAAAAGGGGAAGGAGGGAGAAAGAAAGCAAAAGAAGGAGAAAGAAGAAGAGAGGGAAAGAAAATGGAGAAAGAGAAAAGGAAGATGGAAGGAGAGAAGAAAGAATGGGAAAGGAAGAGAGAGAAAAGACAGGGAAGGAAAGAGTGAAAAAAGAGGGAGGAGAGAGGAAGAAAGAAGAGAGAAGTGGGGAAAAAGAGAGAGAAATGAAGCAATATCCTCAAGGAGGCAGAAAGGAATGAGATTATGATGCTAAAAGCAGAGGTTAACCTTGCAACGAGGAAGGTCACTTTGCTTTCTGAGACCGAGAGAAGGTGATATACTCAAGGACATAGAGAGATTCTGAGCTGTTGAAGAGACATAAGAAAGCTCACTAGAGATGGCCTCAGTCCCAATAAAGTAGTAAGTGCGAGGCGAGGCTGGAGTTTGAGGTTGGGGCTGAGGGAAAGAAGGAAAGGTTTGAAACAGCTGCTGTGGGGGCTATGACAGTAGGAATGAGATAATTTGCACATGATCCTTCTGTATGGACAGTTCTAGAGTAAATACTGTACCGCAGGGAGCATTATTCTTTTCAATAAAATGTAGTAATTTTGTGGGGGATTTCACTAATTATACCAACCATATAGTCTTCGCATTCCACTGTAAAACTACCAGAGGGAAGCTCTTCTCTAATGTTAACATAATGTCATGTACATAGAGTATATCAATGTCTTTTCATGTTTGGAAGTGAGGCTAAATACAATACTATCCATTTATATGCATAGATCTCAAAAGACTAATGGAAGACCAGCAGGCCTTTCCCTACTATAAACATGTCAAGATCACCCTTTGATTTGTAGCCCTAGCTACTAAGCTGTTGCTATCCATGGCTGTGTTTCTAAGCCACATGGTCTTCCCAGTGACTTGGCTCCAAGTCAGCATCTCTGTTTCTGCTTATTGCAGGAGAAGAAAGTTATCTCCTAGCCTTTGATTATGGGACATATCCAATCCCAGTACATTAGAAGCTAATTAGGCGCTAGGTCATTGAGGGCCACCCCTGCATGGATGCCTTGAATTGGGCAACTAATTATAACTAATTATGCTGTTAGAATTGGGCTGCTATGAGGATGATCTGTAAAAATCTCAGAAGTTAGGGATTCACTGTCTATCTTTTCAAGTGCTCCAATGACATTTTATGGTCACACTGCAGAATATGAACATGGGAATTTGTATAGATCCTTTTCTTCCTGTGGTTTTGTAATTTTTTAAAAGAACACAATCACTATGATCCCTAAATCATTGAAGTCATTTTTTAAAATTCAACAGATGTACACTGATCCATTTCCACAGATCTGAAAAGAGCCAGGAATCGTCAAATGTCAAATATACATTATTAATTGTTTCTAAGGATATTGCTAAGCCAAATACCTACAAATCATTGAGAGCACTGAAGAGCATATTTAAGCAATGTATTATTAATGAACACAATAGAAGGGGTTTATAAAGCATTACTTTCCTTACATTTGTTCTAAAAAGCAATTATTTTTATGTTATATATTCTACTAGACCAAGCTTTATATTCCATCTAGGCATCTATGTGGGCCATTTTTTTTTTTGTGCCCTGCCACTGCTATGCTTTTTGTCACTTATAATTGTATCCTCTGGACCTGAGTTGGAGAAATTATGTCCCAAGCCCTGGGGCAGTTAATCCTTTCAGCTTTGAAATTCCTGCCCAGGGATAGGATGAGGAATTTCTCCTTAGTGAAATGTTGGTGGGTAAATGTATGCTAGCTAACTCACCAGCTCAACTACATCCAGCTAGCCCTAGCCCACTCTCTTCTTTATATCCCATCCAGGCAACCACCTGGGACATCTTGCCATCTGCCCTACCACTGAAGACCATCCATCTCCTTTCTCCATTTTCAGCCTTTTGTTTGAGGAGCAGCTGTCAAATCAATACCTAACATTGCTTTCTGGAAAAGGCATGTCAACCAGCTGCCCATTGGATCAACGGCTATCCTCGAGACTCCTCAAAGCAAACTCTCTTTCCCTCAGTACCAATTATGTGTTTGTTGTCGCTCTTCACCCACTGACCAGCCATAGAATAGAAGCTCTGTGAAGGCAGGGGTTGTTGGCATTCCCAGTATTCACTTAATATAGTAATCACTTAGTCATTTGCTTTTCCATTCATTTCTTGACTATTCATTGCTATGTAAGCTCATACATAGTCAGCAAAAGAAATTAAGCTCTTCTTACCTTGAAGCAAGTTGAATGACAGCAAATCTGTAGCTCATCCAAGATCATTTTGGTATTTGAGCCCAGGGGCTTTCGACAATAGGTACACATATCCTTTTCAATGACAGACCTGTGCAAACATGAACAATTACAGAAATGTGAGCATCTCCAGCTCATAGATGACAGGCTCATACACTGCTCTGACAATCACCTTTTAAAAAAACATGGTCAGGATATGATGAAATGATAATAGCAGCATTTTGAGAAACTTTGCAGTCCAGAATTGATCAATATGAATACTCCACACCAACTGCCACCATTATATTATCCATTGGCTTGCTAATTACCTAAAGAAGATGGCAATGGAGTAACAGAAGGGATAACCACAATGTAAGGATTCAGGAGTTGTGAGGAGAGCACAGGACAAGAGAGGTTCCCTTTGCATAGTAACACTGGGAGAAATGACTTAAAAGGGGCTAGTTTGGAGCAAACCAAATGACTTTGTGCTGCAGGTAACAACACTGGGGGTCTTGGAACTCTCAAAACGGAGCAAACCAAAAAGAAAAACACATTCAAAAGCATTGAGATTTTTTAAAAGGTTTTAAAAAGGTTGAAAATAGGCTATTAAGAGGAAATCAGGGATATGTGGGAAATTGTTCATTTTGAAGAATATAGCAGGAAGGGAAATAAGCACCTTTCAACATGCTTTCTTTAATGCTACAGATGGAATATTGGAATGGATAACTGTTTTTTCTGAATGAGCATGGAAGGTATTAAGTTTTTATATAGCCAGAGAGGATACAATTCAATTCTGCATTCAGGCCCACAGCCAGAAACTATATTCATTCTGTATGTCTTCTTATGCATTTTTCTGGGCTGATGGATGCAGTCATTCCTTCCTCTGATAAATTACAAGCACTTAAAGGTTATGGAATGTTTGTTATTCTAGGGTAGGTATTTTATATATATGTGTGTGTGTGTGTGTGTGTGTGTGTGTATTTGTATATACACATATATATTTATATGTAAATATTATACATGACATATAGGTATTACATATATAGGTGTAGGTATTATAGGGCAGGCAGGTTTCTCTCTATATAATTATATTATATATATATTACACATGTATATATCATATAGAAATATTTGTGTTTATATATAGGATGGAGATTATATAAATATTATACATAATATACACATATTCTAGGTGTTATAGACATAGGTATAGGTATTACGGGGAGATACTTTTATTTTTCTATATATAATTATATTACATATAATAAATGTATTTATCATATATAAATAGTTATGCTTATGTATTAAATATATAATACATCAATATTATATATAATGTATATACCTATATTATAAATATTACATACATCAGTATAAGTATTCTAGAGGTGACACAGTTATTGTTTTTCTTTATTTAATTACATTATACATGTTACAAATGCATATATCATATAGAAATATGCATTTTTATGCATAGAATATATAATAAATATTACATATATTATAAATATCACATATATAGGTATAGTATTATGAGGAAGACAGGCTTATCATTTCTCTCTATAGAATTATACTATACATACACATTACAAAGGTATATATCCTATAGATAATATGTAAATATATAATGTATATACATATATAGTATAGCTTTTACATATATGGGAATAGGTAGTATAGAGGAGGCAGGTTTATTATTTCTCTCTATATAATGATATATATATACATATTACATATATTATATAGAGATATGTATGTTTATGTATAAAATAACGGCAAAATGTAAATAGTATATATGCCATATGTACATATAAGTAATGGGTATTACATCTATAGGGGTAGGTATTATGGGGTAGGCAGGTTTATTCTTTTTTTTATAATTCTCCACAGGACCTATCACATGTAGTGAAAGAGCACTAATGTTGCCCCACACGGGGCATAGTAAATGAGGGGAATCTTCAAGCACTCTGTAGGATCAAGAGAAAACTACTTAGTCTATTAATAGAAATGCTCTTATGGAAAGAGGTTATGTCTAGCCATGTCCATCATAGACATACCCCTATGGAAAAGACATTAATCTGACAATTTCTCCAATATCAATATCACTCTATAAACCAGGAGTCTTTAACAGTATTTGGAGCATAGTCATTACTTAATAAATGTTTGTTGATTGACTAAATGGTTGCTTCTTCTGTCATGCCAGCAAGGGAGAGGATAAACCTAAGGATAGAACCTGGACCTGGGATTTAATCAGTGTGTTTGTGTGTAGATCCTGGATGAAGGAACTCCCTAAATTAATGCAGATTGGCACCTGATCTACAGTTTGCATTCTTAGATATTTTGCTAGAGCAATGAGAAGTTAAAGGACTTGCCCAGAGTCACATGGTCAGTATGTGCTAAAGGCAGAATTTGAACCCAGGTACTCCTAGAATACAAGCCAGTTTTTTATCTCACATTCCTTCTCCTGAAGAGAGGAGAATGATGTTAATTTGTTCCAAGGGTTCTGCTGCCATAGAAGCAGACTTTTAGCAATAGGGCACTATTAGACTTGCAAAAATAGCAAAGAAGGGGAAATGCAGTTTATAATTTGGGTATTGATTAATTGATAGTCCCAGGGCCATCCTTACCAAAAGTCTCTGACTCCTATATAGACCAAGAATCTCCAGTGAAAAAATTATAATTTGACATTAAAGGCCTTGTACAACCTGCTCCCAGTTTTTTCCCCTAGACTTATTATCTACCCTTCTTCACATATTCTGTGTTCTCTCCAAACTGGACTACTGGCTGTCCATTAGGCGGCCGAATTCCTTGAACAAGGAAGTCTTTTTGTTTGTTTTTCTTTTCTTGGCATTCTCACTGCTTAGCACAGTGCCTGGCACAGAATAGGTTTTGGTTTGTTTGTTTGTTTTTTTTAAAGAAAAAACCTTACTTTTTGTTTTAGTGAAAACTCTTAGATGGAAGAGGAGGGACTAGGCAAACATGGATAAGTGACTTGCCCAGGGTCACACAGCTAGGAAGTGTCTGAGGCCAGATTTGATCCCGGGTCCTCCCAATTCCACGCTTGGCCCCTCTATCCATGGTGCCACATAGCTGCCCTGATAGTAGGCACTTAATAAATGCTAGTTGACTAATTGACTGCTTTTGACTCACCAGGACACCCATGTATACAATGTAGTATAAATACACACTTACCTATCAGAGGTCGAATAAACTGTTTGTATATATTTTCCGGTGATACCTTCTTCATAGCCATCCTTTGGGTATTTGCTATAAACAAACATAACATAGATCTATGACACTGTCCACACTTTAAGGTCTCCTGCAATACTAAAAGGGCATGAAACTCTAGTACTGGTCTGTGCATCTACCCATACTCATGCTAATAGAGGCAGAGTTTGGAGGGAGAGACCCAGAGGCAGGAGAAACAGAGAAATAGAGACACACAGAGACAGAGAGAAAGAGAGAGAAGCACATAGAAGTAAGAATCAATTTGGAGTTCAAAAGCCAAGTCCCCAAATAAACAGTGATGTTTGGAATTTTTTTCCAAGCGCCTGAGAAAAAAATTAAAACAGATACATAACGAAATAATAAACCATGTTTGAAGGCTCTTAATACTTTCAAAAATGTACTGCAGTATCAAGATGATCTTTAGTTATTTGTTTTTCTTTATATCCCCAGTGCTTAGCACAGTGACCATTAATATAAATGTTGTTTGGTGTCCTTTGAACATGCATCTGCATTGCAATTCTGCAAATATTCTGCCCAGTCATATTGTAGTAAGATCACGGGAGCTCTGAGTCAGGATACCTGGGTTCCAATCCCAGCTTTGATATCTGCTAGCTGTGTAACCACGGGCAAATCGCTTAACTTCTGTGTACTTCATTTTTCTCATCCATAAAGTGGGCACATGAATACTGAGGCTACTTACTTTACAGGGTTGTAAAGATTTTTTTTTTTTGTAAACCTTAAACACTATATAAATGTGAATTGTGGTTATAATTACTTTTCAAATATCCAATTTACTCAGGGAGATCAGATTCTGGAAATCTAATGGGTTCATTTTTTTATTCAGCGACACTTTTGTAGTACTTTTTAAAAAAATCAGTGTGGCCCAAAAGTCTTAGTAATATTTGATAATTTCCCCTTTTTTGCTACCACTCAAATCATCAATAGCAAAACTGCTATTAGAAATAGAACTAAACTCATGAGAATTTATCATTACCCTCATCATAGATAACACGGGCCAAAACAAGGAATTCAATATAGTTTTGTTTTGTTTTTTAAACCCTTACCTTTAATCTTAGAATCAATACTGTGTATTGGTTCCAAGGCAGAAGAGTGTAGGTAAGGTAAGAAGGTAAGAAGGTAAGGGCTAGGCAATGAAGGTTAAGTGACTTGCCCAGGGTCACTCAACGAAGAAGTGTCTGAGGCCAGAGTTGAACCTAGGACCTCCTGTCTCTAGACCTGGCTCTCAGTCCACTGAGCCACTAGCTTCCCCCTCAAGATAGTTTTTGATAAATACAAGAGTGACAAATTTATTACACAATACTTAGATCATAGTCCTTTAAAACTAGTTCATTCTCCCTCTTCACTCATCATGTATCTAGTTAGAGGCAAAATTGTTGCTAAAGTGAAATTCTTTATTCCCAGTCTGGTGCTTCTCCCACTGTGCTACATTCTAAAATTGGAAGATTTATGGATTTATGGGACTTTTTTGTTTTTTCATTCTATTTTCTAAATGATTCTTTTTCAGATAGTGATAATTATATTTATAAGATATATAATTCACTATCTTCAATAGGGTCCCCAGGTGCTCTGGCATATTTTTAAAAAAAATCTGTCGTGATCAGTATTTATTGGTCTACTTCTGAATCCTAAATAAAACTTTTCTTTTTAACTCAAACTCAAAATTCTTTGACCTGGAATTTCATAAAAAATGCTTCTAAATCAATATCTCTTCTAGTGTTAAGATTATTGGGATGTAGCTATATGTCCGATTATTATGTGATTAACCAGAAAATGTGTATTTTCATTCTATTTGCTGCTATTTGGCCTTCCGCTTCCTTTTCATGGTTATTTTAGACCTGATTAATTTTTTATTTTGCTCTCTAATTTCTTGCATAGTTAGCCACTTGCTATTTTAAAATTTGCCGGGGAATGTTTTATCCTTTCAGCTAAAGGTAGCTGCAATCATTCAGTTGACCATTCAAACAGTGAACTTGCTTTATATGTATGTGAGATCACATATAATGCCATGTGAAAAAGTATGTTCACTAGAAAAGCTTTCTGTGGCATACTTTGTTGACCTTTAGCCCTCCCAGAGTCACCCTTGATGATCATGTTTCTTGGCGTCCAGAGGCAAGAGCCCAAAAGATGGGATTTCCTCTTTAAATTGGTTCTAAACACCAGGCTGTAATCAATATGTATACTGCATATGTCTCTTCAATGTGTCATCTCGTTACATCACTGTAATCTCTAGAGCTCTAATGGAGAGTGTTAGAAGCAGTTCCTGTGGCACCCAGCACAGTATGCAATTAATAGCATCTGGAAACTCCTAATCTAAGTGTAATTATTCTTAGAAGGCTATTTAGGGACTTCAGAATTTCTGAAGTGTATATACTACAAATAAGCACATGAAAATTATATGAGAACTTTCAAATGTCATCCTTACCCACACATGTATGTATGTGTGTATATATCATGTGTTCAGAAGTGTGCACATACAAGCTATATACACTAACTACTTATTCAAACACATATGTATATGTGGTAGATTTTTGTATTGTTTTCTATTCTGGTTCTATTGTTTCATTGATGTAGAAAGCTTCTTGTGTGGAAAATCCCTCCACCAAAGCAGATCAATAGATCTCTGTAATTTACATAATTTATATATTTAGATTTCTTTTATATATAATTGCACAATTTTAGATAATTGCCAATTTTTGTGATTTACATTTTTATTTTTATTTTATATGATCTATATAATTTTAGACAATTGCCAATTTTTGCAATTGACATAGTTTTAGAGAATTTTAGGTAAACTATCTGTGGTTACACAGTTAATATGTGTCAGAGGTCAACACTGAATCCAGGTCTTCCTGACTCTAAGGTTGGACATTATGTCATGTTGCCTTTATTGTGTGTGTATATATGTGCTGATATTAAAAATTCAACTAGATTAACCTTTCCAAGGATAATTCAATATTGGGAACATCAAATGTAATTATGTACCCAGCATTCAAAACATCAGTACATATTTTTCATGCTAGGAGCATCATACCTGAAGATTACAGCTTCTACTCTTAAACATAGATCATTTCAAAATTATTTTAAAATAGGGAAATATTTGAGATAACTTTCCAATACCTATTCTCCACATATGTCCTTGTGTACACAACAAGGTCCTTTGGACTTGAGTACCTGGTTCGAGCATTATAGCTGAAATACAAACATTTTGAACTTCATTTTTAAATGTCAATTTACAAGAAGAGTTAATAATAGCAAGCTATTGAATAACTAGACTTATACTTAGTAAAATTTAATCCAAAAATGTCATTTATTCTTAGGTACTGCTTCTTCTAAACTACTTTAAATTGAAATTAAAGGTTATATTAATTGACCACTTCTAAAATTCATGAATAGTATTTTCATTCCTTCCACCAGTATGTTCTGTTTCTAAAATATCATTTTTAAAACTGGACATTATTTTCAAGACTCTTTTGTCTACATTTTGAGTATAAACATTAAGAATATGATAAATACATTGACTTTTAAGATCCCTTGTTATTTGTTGTCCTATTCAGATTTCCCAATAAGAGTTCCCACAAATATTTTAAATCTAAAGAAAAATGCTAATTAAACTCTCATGAAAATATGCTATTTAATGGGATTTAATGAATAAATAAAATACTCTTTTTGTCATTTATTAGACTATAAGCTCTCTGAGGACAAGAACCATCATATATTTCTTTGTATCTCTTGTTCACCTATCGCAGTGCCTTGCGTATTGCAAATCAAATGTGAGAATATATGTAAAACACTTTACAAACCTAAAAGAGCCATGTAAGAGCAAGTTACTGTTATTATTGTTATTATGATTATTTTAAGTATTCCATTAAATCTGTTGATTAAATGAATAGATGAAAGTCAAAATCATACTTTATTCAAAATATTAAAATCAGGTCACTAATTATTTTTAAGCACTCTAAGTGACAGGCTTTTCTACCTCAAGAGTTGTTGTGAGAAAAGCACTTTATCAACAGGAACGTTTTACATGGATTTGAGCTATTATTAATTTAGTTTTTTTATAATGAAAGTATTAAGAATGATTACTTTTGTCTTTCTAATTATATCAGAAGATCACACACTGAAGTGCTTAGCTTTTCTCTCTCAGTTTTCCCCCCTCTCTTTTGTGTTTTGTTTTAGTTGGTTTTGGTCTAGACCTATGATTTCAAAAACGTAGAGCGTTCCCTATAAAGAAATTCCTTCCACTAATACAAATGAATCACTATTTGCAACTAATATTCTTAAAGGGTTGTTTGGGGATACATAAAGTTAAGTGAGTTGAATGCTGAGCCTGGAGTCAGGAAGACTCATTTTCATGAGTTCAGATTTAGCTTCAGACATTTACTAGCTGTGTGACCCTGGGCAAGTCACTTAATCCTGCTTGCCTCAGTTTCCTCATCAATAAAAATGAGCTGGAGAAGAAAATGGCAAACCACTTCAGTATTTTTGCCAAGAAACCCCCAAAATGGGGTCACAACATAGACAAGCCTGAAACGTCTGAATTACAATACAGAACCTATATATATCAGAGTCAGGACTTGTAATAGGATTCTCCTGACTCTAAGGCCAGCTCTTTATCTACCATGCTTATATCTTTGTCTTTATACACCATGTTGCTTTTCTTCTTCTGCTTTTTATTATTTCATATTTGACAGAATAATATAAATAAGATATTTATTTTTTTCATTTTTCTATCAACTAATTATGGCTCTTTTATAGCAACACAGAAACTTCCTATTACAAAGCAGACAGTTTTTACCAATTTACTCAGTTTTTGGCTTGAACTCAGAATTTCTTCAGGACAGGGAAATCCCAGTGTGAAATCTCTCTCTATCACTGCAGATCAGAATGACTTGTAACTTGTAATCTTAGCACTGACTAGAACATCAAGAAGTTAAAGTGATTTATTCATGGTCACACAGCTATTCTATGTCAAGAGGTCAATTGCTGTATCATAGAGATAATCAAATTATTCATTCTATAACTTTCCGAAGATTACATATATAAAAACTCCCCACATCTTCCCTTTAGAATTACCAGATAACACAGGGAAGTAATAATGCAAGGGGAAATCTATGTGTAGGGTGGTTTCAAAAATGAGAGGGAAAAAATGTTGCTACTTGCTATTTAATTTACTGACGTAAAATACCTAGTATACCTGGGAGATGTCCTGGTTTCATGAGAATAGGTTGTGCTTATGCTGGATTGGTTATTCCAGGCATTGGTAGATGCATTGGTATGTTCCTCTAGTCTAAAAAAAAAAAAAGCAAATACAAAGACCCATTTAAAAACAAAACATACACGAAGGGCTTTTTTCATCATGCAAAAATAAATATTGTTACTTATATAATGACATTTTGCCTCTGTTAAACACCTTAAAGAAACACCCCCTCTCTCTCTCTCTCTCTCTCTCTCTGTCTCTCTCTCTGTCTCTCTCTCTCTCTGTGTTGTCTGCCTCTGTCTTTGTTTCTCCCCCCCCCTCTCTCTCACTGTCTCTCCCTCTCTCTGTCTCTCTCTCACTGTCTCTCCCTCTCTCTGTCTCTGTCTCTCTTTTTCTGTTGTCTGCCTCTGTCTTTGTTTCTCTCTCCCTCTATCTCTCTCTGTCTCTCTCTCTGTCTCTGTCTCTGTCTCTCTCTCTCTTGTCTGCCTCTGTCTCTGTTTCTCTCCCCCCCCCCATTTTATTAATAAATGATTGTAACTCTAGCCAGAACACCTTTTATTTGTTACAGCTGCTTAATCACAGATAGACACTCCTGGAAACCAAGTACTCCCTCTTTTTGTTCCAGATTACTACACTTGCACATGGCATCTCTTTCTGGGTAAGCTATTCTGAAAGTGTTAACTACATTCCCTAACTCAGTCTTTTATCTAGGAAAGAAAAAGTCTGAAGTTGGTTTTTGTGATCGCTTCACCCCTCACCCAGTCCTGACACTTCAGAAAGCTGCCAGTGAACAGTTCATCAGTTTAGTGAAAACGATCCAAAGATTCCTTTGAGAATCTTCATCTTGCATCTTGTCAGAAATTAAGGTCAACATTTTAGTGCTTGCAGAACTCAGACCTACTTTTTTGCCTCTAAAAATACTAGAAGGCTTAGTGAGGTTTGGGAACGTTTGGTTTGATTCCTGGCTAGCCATGAAAGACTATGAAAAACTATATAACCCGCCTTGCCTAGCCCTTACTGCTCCTCTGATTTGGAATCAATACTGAATATCAATTCTAAGACAGAAGGTAAGGGTTAAAAAAAATTCTATGCTCTAAGAAATGATAAGCAAGATGATTTCAGAAAAAGCTGGAAAGATTTGCAGGAACCAATGCAGAGTGAAATAAGCAGACCTGGGAGAACATTGTATACAATAACAATACTGGACGATCGTTATCTGTGAAAACTTGGTTAATCTGAGCAATGCACTGATCTGGGACAATCCAGAAACACTTATGATAGGGAATACCTCCAGTGAAAAAACTAATGGAGTCATCTTTCATATCGGTGCATCTTTGGGTTTATTTGGGGGTTTTGGTTATGTATGAGTGTGCCCTTGCAACACTGACCAGTAGAAGTATGTTTTGAATGACAAAAACAATAAAAACAATTTTTAAGTCTATGCTAGTCAAAGTGTATATGTGTGTGTGTGTGTGTGTGTGTGTGTTTACATCTACAAGAGGATAACACTTTTTTTTGGCTTCTCTATTCAAACACCCAACATTTTGATTGCATTGGGTACCACAAGTATAATTGAATTATTTCAATTCAATTCAATTTGACAAACATTTATTAAGCCTCTACTATTGGGTATGAAGACAAAAAAAATCAGCACATCCCCTCTCCTCAAGGAGTTTACTTTCTACTTAATGGATACAATATGTATACAAGTGAGTAGATACAATAGAATACAAATCATTTCAAGAGGGAGAGGGTGCTAAGAACTGGGTGGGGGGAAATAGGAATCATGTAACTGATCTGTAAGAATTCTATAAAGCAGAAGGAACATATTTCAGATACTGAAAACTTATTTGTTTTGGTGCTGAGAAGTTGCTTGGAAAACAACCTGCCAATCTGAATGGAGCAGAGAATGTGTGAAGGAATAACAATACAAACTAAGAAGCCTGTAAAAGTAGCTGGGAAATAGATGGCAAAGGGCTTTACATTCCAGGCTGAGGATTTTACATTTTATATTGTAGGAGCCCTGGGGAGACATTGAATATTTTTTTTGGTGTGTATTGTAGTTGGAGAAGAGGTGGTGGTCAAGTCATTGTTTTAGGAATACGGATCTGGCAGTTGTATGGAGAATGGAGAGTGAAGCAGGCAATCTACAAATCATTTATTAATCACCTACTCTGCACTTAGGCACTGTGCTAAACATTGGAGATGTGAAGAAAGGCAAAAGACAGTCCCTGCTCGCAAGGAGCTCACATTCTAAAGGCAGAGACAATATATAAACTATTAATACCAACAAGCCATAAAGAGAATGTATACTGAAGATAAACAAGAGAGGGGAGACACTAACATTAAGAGGGATCAGAAAAGGGCATCAGTTTCTCATTCAGTCCAATTTGTAAATGTTAATAAGAATCTCTACCACTGTAAACTACTGAGGTGATCCAATATCTACTTGAATCCCTCTAGGGAGAACTAGCTCATTCCATTATTGGAAAGTTCTGTTTATTGGAGGTTCAGAGGATCCCAGAGTTTTAGATTTAGATTTAGATTTAGATTTAGAGTTAGAAAGTCTTGGAGGTCATCTAGTTAAACCTACTCTTTTTGCAGATGAGAAAACTGAGGCCCATAGAAGTTAGGTGACTTGCTGAGGTGACCCAGGTAGTAAGTAGCAAAGACAAGATCTGAACTCAAGTTGTAGAATTATAGGATGCTATATCTAAAATTGGGGGGAAAAATTTAGAGGCTCTCTATTCTAATCCCTTAATTTACTGAGGAAGAGCTGAGGTTCAAAGAGGTTAAGAGACTTGGCCAAGGTCAGTCAGGTAATGAGACAGAGTTAGATTAGATCCCACATATCTGACTTCAGAGCAATTCTCCTTTCCCATGCTGTCTTCCTTCTTTGCTTTGCGGAGCTAAAACCTGCTTCTTTATAAATTCCAAATGGTGCTATTTTGATTTCATAAATAGCAATCCTATCTAAATATGGTACCTTAAATCTCCCGAATGCTATTGAATATTAAGCCTTTGAATGCATGTTGTGTGGACAAATCCTGCAGACCTTAGAAAAAGTAAACTCTCTGAAAATTGTAGGGTCAGGCTCTGAAAGAGTTGTCAAAATGATTCCCTTGTCTCCCACTAGCTATATCTGTATCTGTATCTATGTATATAGCTTTACAAAAAGTCAGGGGTTTCCATCATAGTTATACTGCAGTGAAATCCTTATGTGGCTGAATTGGCTTTCCTTAACCTTTAAAACTGATAAAGTCTCCATTGCATATGTCCTTTCTAATCATTCAAAATAGGTCAGCAATCATATAAGTTTAGAACTTTCTTTATTTGTGTACGTGGATTTAAAGCTATTCCTAATGCATTAAATTTGGAAACTGTATATTTTCCAAGCTCTGCCTATCCAGGTCACCTCTTTACTTTTCCAGTCTTCTCCCACATAACTTCCCTTACTCTGATGCAGTAACACTTGTCTCCTTACTGCTCTTCAAAAATAGTGCTCCATCTTCCAATTCGGAAAGGTTTCATTGGCTGCCCCCCACGCCTGAAAAGCTCTCTCACCTCATTTCTGTCTCTGAGTGTCTCTGGCTTCCTACGTGCCTCAGCTAAAGTCTCACCTTTTTCAGGAAGCCTTCCCCAGTTCTCTTCATCTTAATACCCTCTCTGTAAGTACTCACCCCCCCATTTAACCTGTTTATATCCTGTTAGTACATAGTTGCATGATGTTTCCTCTATTAGATGCCCTTTTCTTTTCTCTCCAGCCTTAGAATAGTGCCTTGCACATAGAAGGCACTTAATATATGCTAGTTGACTTACTGAACAGATTCCATAATTATTTGTGATCTAAGAACACTTCATGTGTTTATAGCACTTCTCCAGGTTACAAAACCTTCCCCCATAACAATCGCACATACACATGCATGCAAAATATAGCATGTAGAGCACATGTCACTGTCTCTGTTTTAGAGAGGGGGAAAATTAGACTCAAGGAGGTTGAATGATTCACTCACAGTCCCACAATGAGTAAGAAGCAGGGATTGAGTTGAATTTGGAATCCACTTTCCAATACAACCCCTCGTCTCTTGTAGTATGGCAGAGATTAATTTTCCAGCTTAATAGCCTAGTCAAAGGCAGTTGCTTGATTTATTTTGGTATAGTAGAACCAGAAGACTTGGACTTTAGATCAACCTCTGCTATTATTTAGTCAGTTAAGCCTCAGTTTCCTCATCCTTAAAATGACAATAATTAGCAACCTTACAGGGTTGTTCTGAAGAAAGCACTTTGTAGTCTTGGAGTAAAATAAATGAGAGTTATTATTATTTCATCTAATCAAGGTCTACACTCTGATGACTCACAATGGCATGGCAATAAACATGGAGTATCAAAGAGTGCCAACAGAGCACACACTCTGGTAGATCCTACAAGCTGGAGGAGTTTCAGATATTGGATGGCAATGGACTCTATGAATATGGTTCAAGAAGTAGTCTAGTTGCTTGGTGGCTGGCCATGAAGCAATGGGTTTTTTTTCAAACAGTGACTCATGAAAACCATCTATGAAGGCATGGCGAGATTGGGATCTGCATTGACAGAGATAGTACACATCTATACTAAAATACAAGCAACTTTTCTGAAGAACTGAAGACTTATTCTCTCAGATTATTTCCTGATCAGCCATTTACTAAAAGGAAACCTTCAGCACAAGGTTAGTAGGTTAGCATTCATATCTTTAAAATGCCCCCTTTTGCAGAAAGAATCAAAGACTGTCTTAAAACTTACCGCTTTGCATTGTTGTATATGTTGGGGTTTACATCTATGAGATTGTCAAGGTCTCTGTAAGAATGAGAAATTACTAAATGAGGAACTTTCATGCAAAAGTATTACATTTTTCCCAACCATTTTCTACCTTTCATTTCTTTGACTGTAAAGCTTTGGATGGTGTAGTAGTTAGAACCTCTGGACTTGGAGTCAAAAGCAGCTTCAAGTTCTAGCCCGTCTCTTCTTAAGATTTTCTCTTTGACTTTGGACAAACTTTAGCCTTTTCTCATTTATGAAATATAAATACTAATGCTTCTACTATCTCCCTCAGACATTTATTTAGATCAAATGAATTTGTATATGTAAAATAATTTACAAATTCTAAAGCGTGCTGTATATGTAGGCTATGATTCTTTTTCTTTTTCACAAGGATAGAAATTAACACGGGGGGAAAAGGAGAATGGAAAAAGAGTAAATCTCTGACTTAAGGCTAATTAAGGCTCTACCCCACCATGTTTTAAAATTAATATGTCTTAGACCAAAGTATCTTATTGTCTAGCTTTGATTAGAAATTGAAATCCACAGATTGGCTGTTAATAGCTGAAAAGGGTTCTTGTGTTACCCTCTAGGTATCTGCACTTTAACATGTGAATTTTCAGACTCCAAAGCTTCCTCTAAAGGAAGTAATCACCAATGATGGAATTTCATGCACAAGCAAATAGGAAGCTACAATGGTCTTCCCAGCAACCATTAAAAATGAATAAGATAAGAAGTCACCCTTCTACTATGTATAAAGTTGCCTCCACTCCTGCTCCCTCTACTGAATGCCCAAGACAGAACTTCCTGAAGAAGCACCCATAAAAATATATATTTTTTTCTCTCAAAGCCATAAAAAAGTTCCCATTAGATGAATGTTTTTCCTGAGGGTCTGGGAGAAAAGGAGGAAGGGAATTTTGAAATTAAAAAAAGGAGAGAACATAGAATCATAAATATGGAGCTGGAAGATACCTACAGATGATCAACTACAATTCATTCATTTTACAAATGAGGAAACTTGAGGTCCAGAGTGGTTATGTGACTTGTCCAAGGTCATATAGGGAGTAACTGGAAGAGTCAAGAGATAGATTCAGGTCCTATGACTTCAAGTTCAGTGTTTTTTCTTTTTCTTTTTTTTTTAAACTCCCTGTATTAGGATCACTACTGTGTATTGGTTCCAAGGGAAAGGAACCTTAAGAACTAGGAAATGGAGGTTAAGTGGCTTGCCCAGGGTCTCACACAGCTAGGAAGTGTCTGTGGTCAGAGTTGAACCCAGGACCTTCCCATCTCTAGGCCTGGTTCTCAGACCCCTTAGCCACCCAGCTACCTCCAAGTTCAGTGTTTTTTTCTACTGTACTGTGCCAGTGGTAAGGGCTATTGGGCTCAGGATGATTTTGTAAACTTTATGATAAAAAGGGTTTTGCTCTTTCTTCCATTTTTTGGTTATGTGTACATGTTTCCTAATCTATAAATCCTTTGCCTAAACAAAATTTCACAGACTAGGAAGGGGATGGGGAGGGGAAGGAGATGGAGAAGGCTGTTGGGTTTTTTGTATTTGGGGAGGTTTTTTTGGTACCAGGTGGCACTCACAGTTGCTATGGCACTGACAAGTAATTAATTCCTCCCTAATTTAAACTGTCTGTTAACCTACCAACTGTATAATCTACACTAATCCTTCATGCAGAAGCAAACAAGGTGCAAGAATTTTAAAACAATATTATCCCAGAGGCATAAAGAATGTCTGAAGCTGAGTCTTGTTTTGTGGCCGTTAGGGATTTATGCCATCTACTAGGGTGAGGAATCCAAGAGGTGGATGCTGGAGTGCTTTCTGACACTGCTACAAACCCATCAAGCTGCAGTATGTAAAAATAAACCTTCACAGCCTAAGAGCTTTGTATCCCAAATACACTCGATTTGCATGATGCCTTTTACAGTAAGCAGAAGGGTCCTGAGTCATAAATTCAGCCAAAATTAGTTTTAAGCTATTTCTATAGGCTTTATATATTAACCAGTAAGGCTCCCCCTTCCCCCAAATCTTAGATAAATGATTTATGTTCTGTCTTCTCCAATTAAAGTATGATCTTAATTCTGGCCTCAGACATCTCCTAGCTGTGTGACCCTGGGCAAGTCACTTAACCCCCATTGCCTAGCCCTTACTGCTCTTCTGCCTTGGAAGGAATACACAGTATTGATTCAAAGATAGAAGATAAGGGCTTAAAAAAAAACTTTTTTTAAAGTGTGGTCTCTTTGACAGCAGGAATTACTGGGCTTTTTTTACTTGTATCCCTAGTACTCAGCACATAATAATTTTTTTTTCCATTCCTTCAAGTCCTAATTTGATTGGTCCCTACATAAACACCTGTAGCCCCGTAAAGTTGAAAGATAACTGAATTTGAATTTGGAAGAACCAGGACTCAAATTCCAGCTCTGACACTTATATGTCAAAACTGTGGGACCTTAGGCAAATCACTGTACCTCTCTGAGACCGTTTCAACCTACAAACAAAGTCCCTTCTAACAATAAATCTATGAACCCAGATCAATGGTCTTGAAATGCTTACAAAAAGGTAAGCAATTGATTTAATGTGCTCATCCATGGAATTCAGAAAGATTGGGGGAGATTATACTTGGCCTACCTTTGACTCTCTTTAGATCTATTAGAATGAACTTCAATGTGATTGTCAAGGTCTTGGTCCCTATGGAAATAAAAATAGTTCTATCAGATTGACCTCAGAATTACAAGAAAATGAGCTTTTCAACCAAGGGTCACAGAGGATGTAATTGGCACTTTCTGTTGCTCTAATAATAATAGTAATAAAAACTTCATAAACAGTATTTAGTCTTGGAGTTAGCCTTAAAAGATATTTCACATGAGCACAAACCTCCTCTCAATCTCTCTAATTCTTTCCTCCCCATCCCTTCCTTGGCCCCAGTGCAAAAGTAATTAGACCAACTCTTTTTTTTAAACCCTTACCTTACATCTTGGAATCAGTACTGTGTATTGCTTCCAAGGCAGAAGGGTAAGGGCTAGGCAATGGGGATTGAGTGACTTGCCCAGGGTCACACAGCTAGGAGGCGTCTGAAGCCATATTGGAACCCAGGACCTCCTGTCTCTGGGCCTGACTCTCAAACAATTGAGCCACCCAGCTGCCTCCTAGACCAACTTTTGATGAATGCAGGTATTGGGAATAGCACCCAGACTCTTGTTTTCATTAGTACAAGAATTCCTGGGTGAGAAAACTCCTCTGAGTACTGTTCAGCATCGTCTCTGCAACTTATAGCTTTAGAGAGTTGTCTAGAGTATTGAGAGAATAATTTATTTGCCCAGAGTTTCATCGCCAATATCTGTCAGATGTGGGACATGTAGCCAGCTGTCTATTCACAACACAGCAGTGATCTTTCCACATATGGGTTTAATGGGATGTTGTTGCCTCATAACAAATTATGCATATGAGAAATTCAGAGGAATACGTGAAGACTTGCATGAACCCACTCAGAGTGAACTAAGCAGGTAGGAAAAAATAATGTATGTGATTATTAAAATAATGTAAATAAGATGAATATTAAAAGGAAGTCAAATCCTGAGAAATTATAATGACTAAAGAATCAATAATGCAGCATATCTCCCTCTTCTCTACAGGAAGAAGGAGAACATGGGGACAATATTAGGTATAATGCTACAAATAGTCATGAAATTGGTTGGTTTTGCTTAACTGTTTTCCTTTGTTACAAGGGAAGACTCAATGCAAGGACGGGGTAGATGTGGATTATAATACAAAAGGCAAGAATTACCAATAAAATAAATATCATATATGTTGCCTTTATCTAAACATGAAGCACATCAAACAAAGTAGAATGAACTTCATGATCTTAATCTAAAGAAAAGAAAACAGAACAAAACTACGTCACTATTTAATCTAAGAGCAAGGAAGAAAAGAGAGAAGAAAATAAATCAAGGACATTATTGTTTTTCAGCCTGATTGATGTTATCAACTAGCTTTGACAATCCAATCCAAACAGCACAGACTGCTCATAAACTTCCCAAGTTACTTGGGATGCAAAAATAAATTTTCATTGTCTAATTAAGTCTACATAACTTACATCATACCATTTGCACCAAGGTGTAAGATGAGAAGAGCTGTGATTTAAAGCAGCCAAAATAGAGTTTTAGAAAAGCCCATCCAAATGTTGCCTAGCAAACAAGAGCCTGTGGGTAAAAAGCTGCAAAACAGAAGAAGGATTATAGTGGATCTGATTGTTTCTTATTCTTATAAACATTTGGAATTTATTTCAGTGGTATGGCCACATCTTTGGCCTCCGTAGATCACAAGAAAAACTGGAGAAAATGAGCCCTACATATTTCAGCTAGAAAAGGGAATTTTAAAATCAATTTTCAAAAATAGAGAAAAGAGCTGGGTGGAGTGGTACAAATTTATAATCCCTATTACTAGCGTGCTTCAGCTGTGGAGTTCTGAACAACAGCAGGCAAAGCCAATCAGGGAGCTGCATTAAGTCCAGCACTGGACTAGATTGGAAAAGCAAAACTAGTTAAAACTGTAGTCAATCAGTAATGGGATCAGGTGCCATGACAGGCTGCTGTCACCTGGGTAAAAGAGAGAGGGTGGAAGAAAGAGAGAGACAGGATAGAATAAAGTACTGAGACCTACCTAGCCTTGCGTCCCAGAGAAAGTAAATGACTTTTCCAGGGTCACACAGATAGAAAGAGGAGAGACTAGATTCATACTCAAATAACTGTGTCTACAGCTGATGATTCCATTGTACCAAGTGGCATCTCATATATTTCATCTTTGTTTTCATATATTTGTTTCAACATAACTTACTCTAACTGCTCATTGTTCAACATGGAATACATTTACTAAATTACAGTACGACCATACAAAAGATTTACTGTGCAACCTCATTTATGCCAAAATTAAACTTTGGGCATGAAGCTTTTGATTGAATAAGAGTCTTATTCACCCTGAAAGGAGTTTAGAAACTCTACTGAGGTCATCTGTATAATTCTTTCAACTATGTAGTGAGAAAGGGGCAACATTTATATTTCTTTTTCCAGAGTGCTTTTTTAAAACACGAGAGAATTAAAGCTTTGACATTAAGGAAATTAGTGTTCCATACTGTTTATGGGACCATGAACAGAAGGCATAAAGTTCATCCTGCTTGAGTCCTCATGTTTTATGAATCCTGACTAAGGGGCAAAGAGGATGAAGGTTTTCATCTTTGCTGCTGTTTGCAGGGCCATGAAGAATTGTCCCAGAAATCTAAACTCAAAGCTTCTTTTAGTCACATTTAATTTTGTTTATCCACAGTGCCAGCACTGGATATCAGAGGACCTGGGTTCCAACTCCCACTTCCACCTAATATCTATATAATCTTAAGCAATTTATTTTGGTTCATTGGGTCTCAGTTTCCTCATTTGTAAAATGTGAGGATAGGATTTGATACCCTTTGTGGGGGGGCAGTGTGGTACAGCAGAAAAAGAGCTAAATTTATAGTCATAAGATCTGGATTGGAATCCCAGTTCTTCTACATGTCCTCTGTGTAATCCTGGGCAAGCTTTCTTGAATTCTTAGAGCCTTAGTTTTCTTTTTGGTAAAATGATGGGGTAGGACTAAATGGGTTCTAAGGGCCATTCTACATCTACTTCTAGGAACCCAGACATTCATATTAAGCCTTGCTTTTGCTTTCACAGAATTCTATTTATCAGTATGGCGTAGTAGATAGAGAGTTAGCCTTCCAGCAAAAAGACCTGAGTTCACAATCTCACCTCTGACACATTTTGGCTATTTGACTCTGGGCAAGTGACTAAATTTTTAAGTGCTTTAGGAAACTGTAAATTTCAGAAAAGGTGTTAGTCTACACTAGTAAAGGCTATTTCCTCCTTTGGGAATTCCTTCTATCAATGCAATCAAAGGTCTAGTCCCTATCCCTATATTTTGGTGTCAGTGGATTCAGAGTGAATACATTTCTCTTAGGTGTCTGTATGTTGTGTGTGTTGTCGGGGGAGGGGTTGGGGTAGAGTCAGAAAGGATAGGAGAATATTTCATCAAGGGAAAAGGCAATGAGGACTTTGATGAGAGTGGTGGTTCTGCTAATAAGCCAGAGATCATTTAATGTGGTACAATGGAAAGTTTACTGGATTCCTAAATTGAGGACTCAGTTTCAAATCCTGACTCAGCCACATATTATCATTAGATTAGTCTATACTTCTGTGTTAAAGCAGATATGTAATATTGATTCTAAGACAGAAGTTAAGGCTTTAAAAAAAGAGGGCAGCTAGATGGCTCAATGGATAGAGAGCCAGATCTGGAGAAGGAGGTCCTGGGGTTCAAATTTGGTCTCAGCTACTTCCTAACTGTGTGACTTAGGGCCAGTCACTTAATACCAATTGTCTAGCCCTTATTGCTCTTCTGCCTTGGAAAAAACATTTAGTTTAGATTCTAAGACAGAAGGTAAGGGTTAAAAAAAAGATAAGCCTTATAACCTCCTTGTGCCTCAAGTTCCTTGTTTATAACGTGAAGGGGGTTTAACTGGATCATTTCCATTGTTCCTTTCAGCTCTAAATCAACACTTTTGTGACTCCATTTAACATTTTTTAAAAGACTGAAGTAGTGGGGGATGGGATGGGGTACAGTCTTTAATGACATGCATGATGCTACAACAGGATAAGGACATCATTTTCTATCTTTGATATCTTTTATAATTCTAAGGGTAAAAATGTCAACAGATGAATTTAAGTCTTCATTCAGAATTAACTTCTACAGTCAGGCTAACAATAGCTTATGAGCTACCAGTAATTGACTTTCTCCTTTTAGTATTGGTTCACGGAAATTTGAAAATATGCCTGTTAAGAGTGAAGCATTTTCTCACTGAATAAGTGCAATTTCCCCATAAATATGCATTTGTTCAGGTTGATGAGTTCCTAGAAGGAGAACAAGAATGTCTGCATATAGGCAGAGTGACAACTGGAATTTCATTCAGTCCCTAAGTGAACTACAGCTGAAAATGTCACCAGTTTCCTAACGAGAATTCAGCTTTCCTGCATTTCTTCTTTGAATTTATCAGTCTATGCATCACATTAAGTGAATTGCAAAGGGATGGCACTATTGTCATTATGCTGACTATGACCCTTCCACATGGTCCTCTTCTGAACTTCCACTGAATTCAAGTGGGAAGGAATAATGAGCTAAATAATAATAATAATAATAATAACAATAAAATGGAGAGCCCTCTCTTCCAAATAGAATCACTCTATAATTCATGTTTTTCCCATTTATTCTATGATTACTTATTTAAGAAAGCCATTGGTTTCCATATCAATGTGGCACACTATTGACGGTATTTAGATACGTCAGGTTTAATTTGGGTCATTTTGAAATATAGTGGTAGCTGATCAACTTTTGAATAAACATAACTTAGTTGTGGCATTGAGTGATGTCTGCCAATTATAGTACTGTATTTCATACCCAAAAAGTTTCTTCTTATAAAAATTTTATAAAGCATTACTGAAATCTGCACTATACTAAAAAAGTAATGCATTATGCTTTGCCAAAGAAATTCACCAGGAGAGCTGGGCTTATATCAAGCCGAAGGAAGTTTATCCAAGGAATAGAGTTCTAAAGCACTTCACTAACACAACATTCTAACTGAATACTTTGATCTGGTTAATTTTACAAGCTTCTCCAATAAATAACTCCACCTACGTAGGACTTAACACCTTTGGAAAATTTATCCCAATCCCTCTTTCTGTTATCCAAAATTACCAAACCACAGGAAAATGTTTTCCTTCTTTTATCTTTCGTAGATAACTAGGTAGTGTGGTATATGGGATAGAGTGCTGTATCTGGGTTCAAGAAGACCTGGCTTAAAATTCAGCCTCAAATACCAGCTGTGTGACTCTGGGCAAGTCACTTATTCTGTCTGACTCAATTTCCTCATCTGTAAATGATGATAATGATAGCACCTACCTCCCAGAGTTGTTATGAAGATAAAATGAGATATTTGTAAAGTGCTTTGCTAATCTTAAAATGCTATACGTGAATGTTAGTTATTAATTGTTACTCTCATTGACATCCAATTCAGTTCAACTTCTCCAATTAATATCAATAGTATATAGGTATCTATAGTATATTGTATGCCTTTGGAACCTACGTCCTTTAGTAACCAAATCCCCTAATCCACTTCCATTCCCAAGCTTCAGTTTCTATCTCTTGTACATCTTCTTCCTTCCATACTAACTGAACAGCCTTCCCTGTTCTCTACTATGCTGGCCATTCCTCTAATACACGGAGCAAAGAAGAACTGGCATCCTCCTTTTAACGATCACTTCTATAAGTTTGTTCTGTTCTATCACTCAGTTAGTTATCTTCTCTCCCTTGTTCTTTATGTCACTTGATTACACCACAGTCTCCTGGTTAACTACTGCCATTACATCCAGACCTTGAGGACATTTGCTCACCTTCCTTGATAACTTTTTCACTTTTCAGTCTTCCATTCTATTTCATATCCTGTCTTCGTCCTGGGAGACTCCAAAATTTAAGTTTCATTTCTTTATTTGTAACCCTAGTTTCTAGCACTGCACCTGGCACATAATGGGTATATGTTGACTGATTGATTGATTGATCAATGATCACTCTAATACTCCCTAGTCTCACAATAAAAAAAAGAGTACCAAACTTGAAGAGCAAATCCACAAATTATACTAAAGTTTGGTCTTGCTGCATATTAACTGAGTGACTACAAAGTCCTCATTTCTAATTAAGCAGGTTAGAGTGGTGGTTTCTGAGATTTCTTCCAGCTCTGACATTCCATGACTAGGCAGCATATCTCCGACTCTCCATTTCACCCCTTATTGGGCTCAAAGCCTGGCTTTAGAGATAGATGCTCTGTATTTAAATCCTAGTTCTGCTCCTCCCTACCTCCATCACCTTGGGAAAGTCACCTAACTTCCTTAAATCTCAGCTTCCTTCTCTATAAAAAGAGGGAGTTGTACTGGAAAACCTATAGGGTCTCTTCTTGCCCTAGTTTTATGAACATATGATTCCTCAGTGCTAATTCACTACTCATGAACCAGTTTTGTGTCATGCCTTCATCCTGGGAATGCAATTTCCAGCAAGAGATTTGTAATAACAGCATTTTCCACTAATTCAAAGCAATTTTGAAGTGCTATGGAGTTCATATTAATGTATTCTACTTGTGTTAATAAAGCACTGTGGGGTGAAAGATGCCTCAGAAAAGCCACAAAGGGCAGGCAACTGCATGAAATATGATTTTTGCTTAGATCATTTATTTTAGTAGTACCCTTGGGCGCTGAGTTATCTCATGATTAGATGCAATGTCTTCCCAAAATCTTTTCTTCAGATGTGGTTTAATTAATTTTTCTTTTCAGCCTTGATAACTGCCTCTTATATAGTCCAAGTTTGAAAATGGCTCCCTAGCGGGAAGAACAACAGCTTAGCTGAGCCCATAATGGGACAGCATGTTGTCTTGTTGACAAGGGCAGGAACCTTATATGGTATTAATGAGAAAATGATGCGTGACCATAAAACAACAGCAGCAGCAAACCCTTAATTTTAAAAGGAGAGCTCCATTACAATCCTTAAACATCAAATGCATGCCCTCGTAATTTTTTGTGTTATGACCATATACTGGTTTGAACCTCAAGTAAAACAAAAAAAGACAAAACTCAATGAAGAAGAAAGATAAGAGTGCAATACGAAACTGATAAATATATTAGTAGCTTACTCAGTTCTTTGGAAACAGTTCAGAGAGGATAACAAGATTAAATGTACTTACCTTTTGCTATTTCTGAAAGTTGTTGGATTCACTTTAATGAATCTATCCAGGTCTTGGCTCCTTTAGTAGTAGAATATAAAAAGAATTTGGATCAATGATAAGACTTAAAAAATGTATTAATATTATAAATCTTTTTTTATTCAAGTGTCTGACATTGAGACAAAGAAAAATTATAGTACCATAGATACAAAACAGGAAGAAACTTGAAAGCCCACTTAGTGCAACAAAATATTTTATCACAAGGATAAGGAAATAGAGGCCAAGGGAATTGAAAAGACTTGCCCAAGGCCACATAAGTAGTAAACATTTGATGTGGAACTTGAATCTAGTTCTGTTTCAGAGACAATGCTCTTTTCACTTTATAATACTGCCTTCCACATTGTTGAAATACTGTATTTTTATTCTTTTACCTCTGATTGTTTCTGAGAACTTCAGGAGTCACTTTGATAAATTTATCAAGATCTTCTTGGTTTCTTTAAGTAGAAAAAATAAAAACCAGCATTAATGATATGATTGGCAAGTACACTAATGTTATCTATGGCTCAAATAATTTTTTTTTAAATTTAATTTAAATTTAATTTTAAAATATAATTTAATTTAAAAATCTGTCATATGTCCTCAAAAGAGATGAAAATGAAGAATATTTTTTCCACTTACCTCTGATTGTTTTTGAGAGTTTCAGGATTAACTTTAATGAAGTTGTCAAGATCTTCATTTCTTTAAGTAGGAAAAATTAAGTTTGGATTAGTGAAAGGCGAGGAATTAATGAAAAGAATAGAGTAATATAGAGAATGGGATAGGATCTGGCTATCACTGCCTTATTTTCTTAAGACTTATTTTCTTAATAATTAATTGATAGAAGCCATAGAAACTATTGCTTATCCATGAAGAGTGAGGATTAAATTGTTTTGTTTGAGTATTCTAATTCTAATTCTAATTTTATATATTTTATTTCTGGTATTCCTCTGCTGAGTTTAATGTTTGTCAAATATCTGTGTGTGTGTGTGTGTGTGTGTGTGTGTGTGTGTGTGTTTTAAACTCACCATCTTGGAAGAAATATTGTGTATTAGTTACAAAACAGCAGATTGGTATGAGCTAGGCAAATGGGGCTAAGTTTCTTGTCCAGGGTCACACAGCTAGGAAGTATCTGAGGCCAGATTTGTCTTTCTCAATCCATTGAGTCACCTCTAACTTCCTCCATGTGTATGTGTTTTAAACCACACGGTTGGCTAAATGTGAAGTGGATAGCCAATTATCAATCAATAGACATTTAGTAACTACTTATCATGTACCAAGCACTGTTTTGGCAATGAGAATACAAAGGGAAAAGAAAATGTCTTGCCCTCAAGAACCTCATATTCTAAAGGAGGATGAATTTTCCTCATTATCCACATGTTTTGGCATTCTATAGACATGACATGGCTCTATTATCCCTATCCCAATTTACCATGCCCAGTAAATAAAAGTATCAACTGTAAAAATTGGATCTAGGACTGGGATTATTCTCAATAAGAGCCTTGGTAAACAGATTTAACAGTCCAACCAATTTATGTTAAATAAGAAGTTGCCATTGTTTAGAATACCATTGTGGTTCTGATGTTGCTTCTTTTAAAATTGAATATATGATAACTTGACAAAAAAGTGTATGTTAAACACAGCCATAGAATAATTGGTTATATGTGATCACTGATGGAAGAATTTTATGATAATAGAAAGTTATCAGAGTTTTAATTTATCTTTTTCTTTCAATGAAATTATCATATTCTTTAATTCCTCACTTAGTAGTAGCTTTATTATTAAAAACTTCTGGGTGTAGAGTCAGGAAGATCTGCTTGAATTTGATGGGTAGATACTAGTTGTAGTAACCCTGGGCAAATCACTTAACTTCCATTTACTTCAATTTCCTAAACTATAAAATGGAGATAATCCAGTACAGTGTTTTGTTTTTGTTTTTTGTTTTTTGCCATAAAAAAGTCTTTCTGGGAAAACCTTGATATTTTTCTTACTAATTCAGGCAACATATTGCTTCCTATGAAAATCTGTTGAATTAATGTTACCAAATCACAATTGGAATATTTAGGGAGCCTTACCTCTCTATGGTTTCAGAACTTTAAAATGCTTTGCATAGGTATAGACAGATACTCTATAGATGTTAGTTAAACTTCAAAGCAGCCCCATAAGATATTAGGTCCATTAAGAGGGCCTAGATCTCCTCCTTCCATCCCATGCTACTTCTACCAAGGATAAGGCTTAAAAGACAGATTCGGAATTTACAGTATGTTTTGTAGCTTGTTACATTTATTTGTTATATTGAGCTCTTGATTGATTTAGTTAATACTTTTTCTTCAGTGTGTGTTTTTTTTTTTAATATAAGTAAGGATGCATTCTAAACTCAATGAGCTAAACCAGAATATGCTTCAAGAAATAAGTATTTTAAGTATTTTCTTAAGTGTAAGTTGCTAAATTGATGTGGACTGCCTATTTTCTCAGAATACTAACTTTGTACTTTCAACACTTAATTAGCTTTAATGTATGATAATTGCCAGCTGTTACTAAGAATGAATATGTCTACTGGCTTCTCAGTTTGATGCTCAGAGATTATAATGACACATAAAAAGCAGAATATGTGACGAATGATGTGTTCCTAGCACAGAGTCAGGAGCCTACGAGCTGTGTCACAATTATTCACTGGCTAACTGATACACAAATAAAACTGTAAGATAGAGATCATGGATAAAAGTTTTAGAATTGCATGATTCCAAGATGGATACAGTAAGGATCACAGATCTGCTCCAAATAAACATATCTTCTCACTTTCTAATTCAACTGCACTGTCTAAAGCTGAGAAAACTCAAGATCAACAGACTTCAATCCAACAAACATTTATTAAACAGCTACTGAGGGGCAGCAGTGGACAGAGAAAGCACCAGGACTTGGGTCCAATTCTGGTCTTAAACACTTTCTAGGTGTGTGACTGTTGGCAAATCACTTAACCCCTTTTCCTAGCCCTTGACCTTCTATCTTAGAGAATCACTAGGATGGAAAGTAAAGGTGGAAAAAACAAAAACAAAATACAGAGTGCTAAAGTTTAGATTACTCAGCCTCTACCCAGGTAGAATTTTTAGCCCAGTGGGGAAAAAAAAGACACAAATACATAACTATATGAGTAAATGATAAGTATTTTTTTATTAGATCTAGGAGTTCATCCATATAAGGAATTCATGGTGAGAAAACTCCTACCAGTGCAAATTGGCACCTTGAGGAAACATAGGCTTAGAAGACTGCCCAGGCCACTGAGAGTTTAAGTGACTTGCCTCAAATGGGACATGAATTCAGATCTTCCTGTCTCTGTAGCTGGTTCTTACTATACTATGCTCTGCTGCCTCTAACTATGCTAAAATAGTGTGAATAAAGTATAAAAAAAGAGCCTAAGGCTGATGAAGTACCATAGAAGACTTCATGAAAGATGTGGTCCTTGAAATGAACTTTAAAGGATGGGCATAGATTCAGCAAGTAAAGAAGAGATGAGGATATAATATAAGCATCGATATATACACCTGAAGCTCAATAATATAGGAGAAGTTGTTATTCAATCACTTCAGTTGTATCTGACTCTTTATGACCCCATTTGGGGTTTTCTTGGCAAAGATATTAGAGTGATTTGCCATTTCCTTCTCTGGCCCATTTTACAGATGAAGAAATGGAGGCAAAAAAGGATTAAGAAACTTCCCCAGAATCACTGAGCAAGTGAGCATCTGCGACCAGATTTGAACACAAATGATGAATCTTCCTTAACTCTAAGCCCAACACTCTCTCCATTGTGCCACCCACCTCTCCAATATAGGAGAATGCCCACGATGGAACAATGTCATGAAAACTCAGGGAATAACTACTGATTCTAGCCACAAACATCTCTCATATCCATCTTCTCTCCACTCATGAAATTGCACCCCCCTAGTCCAGACCTTCATTATCTCAAATAGTTTCCTAATTGGCTTCCCATTTAGGGAAGACAAGGAAAGGCTATCCTGCCTCAAGTCTCTTCTATATTCAATCTGTCCTCCATATAGCTTCTAAAGTAATATTCCAAAAGAGCAAGATTGACAATCACTCCCATGATTAATAAGATGTAGGATAAAATATAATCTCCTCCGCTTGGCTTTTAAAGTCCCGTAACCTGGCTCTAGACACATTAATTACACATTATTCTACTTCACAGATATTATATTCCAGCCAAACTGGACTCCTTGATTTTTCCTTCTACTCCACATTCCATTTCCAGGCTCCATGCCTTTATCTCATGCCTTGGATGTCACCTAAACCTAACCACTTAGAAATCCTACAATGCTCAGTTCAAATTTGGCCTCCTTCATAAAGCTTATGCTAATCCCCACATGGCTAGTACCCCCCCCCCAACCTGGATATTAATTCATATTTATTTTGTATTTGCTTAGCTCTATCCCTGTTGTTTACTGCTGAATAGAATATAAACTCCGTTAGGGCAAGTTTTTATCTTTGTATCCCCAGCTCTTAGAATGGTGTCTGACACATATTTGTGTTTGAATTAATGCTTGGTTAATAAATGAATATGATATAAAATAAATGGATGGGATATAAAGATATTTTGCTGAGCAAATGTCCAGTCCATTCAGGCAATTATTGGTTTCTTTTCCCAATTAAGTCAGGCTTATTTGTTATCTAGATATGAGACAATAGAGGGAGGAAAAAGAAATATAACTATCTTTTACCCTGTGGTACTTTTGACAGCTTTGGGGTTCACACTGATAAACTTATCAAGACCTTCTCCCCTAAAAGTACAAAAGAAAATGATCAGTTTAAAGAATCAATCATTCATTCGGTAATATAGAATTCAGTAAATATCCAAATACATTTAGACATGTCTCAGATCTCAAGGCTCACAATCTTAGAAGGGAATTAAAAATAACAATAACATCAACAATATTTTCCACTTTAAAAAATATTTTCATTTCTATTAATTTTATGTTCATGAGAATCCTTTCAGGCAAGAAGAGAGATAAACTATAGTAGTTTCTCTACCATGTTTTTTTTTTTTTTGGTGAAGATTGGATTTAGCTCTCCCCTGATTATTACAATGAAGGTATTTAGCTCTTCCTTGATTGTGAAGATTGAATTGTAATCCCCTGTCTATTTGTTGATTTAATCCCCAGAAATGTAAGCACAGTACTTGAAGTTGAGTGGAAGATCAGCCCATGGTAGATCTGATCACCAAGGGTGTAAATCTCCCACTTAATCATGAGAGGGGAGGTCTGTGACCCACCTGTGGGATAGCGGGTAATGAATTAGAATCGACTAACTGCCTTCTGGGCAGTCCTAGAGCAGAGCATCTGCTGTGATTGGTAGATGTGGAATTAGGGGAAGTAACAAAAGAAAAAAGGTCTTTAAAAGAGAGAGACAAGGGCCTGAAAGGGGTTGGTTTTCCAGGAGTTGTTTGTTGTTGTTGGTTGGTCCTCTGGGAGTCTGAAAGAGACACACTTGGAGTGGATCCTGCTGGAGTTGGGGTTGATACAGAATCTGCTGGTTGAACTGACACGTGGTGAGTGTAAAGACTGACTTCCTTCCTTAGCCTTTCTTAGCCTCTGGGAAGGCCCATCCTCTTGAGACTCCTTTCTCCTGGCTGGGGCCTTAGAATTGCTACCTGGTTCAGAGGAAGCCAGAGCTCTCTCTCTCTCTCCTCCCTTTTCTTCTCTTTCTCTTCCCTCTATTGTAAAATAAACTACCATAAATTCCATTTGACTTTAGTAATTCATTTTTGGGATTTAGAAATTAAATCCCTGGTGACTAATTAATATACTTAGTCCATCCATAAAATTAACATTCTCAAGATAATAATTAATATATCCATTCCCATTCTTCTATTCCCTTTAACATTTCAGGAAGGAGAAAATTACCATAATCTCATGTTCAAATATACTAAGCAGGAACGAGAATGTCATTGGCTTAAAACTTCCATATCAGCTTTCATAAATTGTTTGATGACCAAAGTTCCTTTGGCTTTATTTGGACTCACTGAATGAGTACATTTTTGCTCATTTTACTGTTAGGGCCTGGCTACAATCTGACTATCTAAGTGGATTTGTCATGGAGAAATGACTGTACCCAACTCAGATGATTTTGAACATGTGTTATAAAAAGCTCAATCAGGAAACTGTGCTGATCTTACCCTGGAGCAGGTTTGTTTGCTGTTCGATCCACTTTGATGAGATTATCCAAGTCTTGGTTTCTTAAAATATAAAAACAAAACAAAACAAAAAACAACCACAGATCAATTACACAGGGCATAAATAAACTTCAACTATTGGACACAGAACCTCTACATCATTTGGTTTGATTAAATGCTTGCTGCTAAATATTTTAGTTTTTAATGACACTCTTTAGTCCTGCATATAAGCAGAAGGTTATTAAGATTTTGTTGGCTATTAATAAAATAACAATTGCATTTTAGTCATTGTTGGTTCAGTGAGTCTGACTCTTACCTGCAGAGCAAAAAGTCTCTTCCCATTCTCTATTACCAAATTTACACAAATACTAAGGGAGAAAAAATGCAGCTGGTGTATATTAGGAATTACAGCATGTATCAGTAAAGGTAAAAAAAAATCATTGTGATGTTTAACTTTTTTTTCTCTATTTGAGATTTGCTGTAGAAAGAAAATGATTATGTACTAATCCTTTGTTTTATATGTGCACATATGAATCTATACATACATGTGTTTATGTATATTGTGAAGATGGGATTAACTCTCCAGAATCACCAGAAGCATACTTACCCCCTTATCCTTAAGTGGGGGAGGTCTGTGACCCATGTGTGTGAAAGTGAGTGACAAATCAGAATCCACTGACTGCCCCCTGGGCAGTCCTAAGGAAATCTAGAGACTATAATTGGTCCATGTAAAAGCAGAGGAGGGCACAGGAAGGACTAATTAGCACTGCCTGGGTTGAGCCAGGGGCCAGAGCAAAATACTTAGTATGTTAGGTTAGATATCTTACCCTATCCTCTCTCTGATTTTCTTACTTTCACTCTTTCTCCTTTTATAAATTAATTACCATAAAAAATAATTTGGAATTGAGTAAGTAATTCCTGGCAACCATACTTTGATAAATTTAGATCAACCCTTACAATTTTAACCCCTTACATTCTGGCCCTTACAACATACAAGTGTGTATGTAAATATTCATATGTGATATCTCTATAGAAATGCAAGTAGTGACATCCATATTGTGATAGATGTATATAATATATGCATATGTGTATATGTAAATATTATAAAGTAATGAGACTGAACACAAGCCAAATTAACTTCATTCATTTCTTTACACTCCTATATTATCTATCATAATCCCCTCCTTTCACTTAAAAAGAGAATTTTTATTTTTTTACTGCTTTCTCATTCTTACAAGCAACTTAATATTGGGCAGCCAAAACAAAACAAAATGGCACTTGGTTCTTTCTTTTAATTGACAGACGGTTCTTAATACATGTATCTTGGATACGGATAAGGACTGCAGATAGATGCATGGTATAAGAGTAAGTAGGCTGCAGCACAGTATCAATGGAAAATGGGTAGATGGAATGCATTAAACCATGCAATAAGATAGATATATAATTAGAAACGGAGGTAGGCATAGGAATGACCTATATTGGCCTAAAACTTCCGTATCAGTTTTCATAAATTGTTTGATGACCAAAGTTCCTTTGGTTTTATTTGGACTCACTGAATGACTACATTTTTGCTCATTTTACTATTAGGACCTGGCTACAATCTGACTATCTAAGTGGATTTGTCATGGAGAAATGACTGTACCCAACTCAGATGATTTTGAACATGTATTAAAAAGCTCAATCAGGAAATCAGGAAATAGGAATGACCAATAAAGAACTCATATGCTCCATTGGTATCCACATAATGTCAGAAGGGTTTGAAGAAGGGCCTCAGGAGACTACTGTGGAGGATATAGAAAAAATGCACGGGGTGAGCAAATATGTTATGAGCTGTACCACTAGAGGCAGTAGCCACATTGATGAGGTCACAAGTGCATTACCCTGTGATCCTTGCAATACTAAAGTAATGATGGTTATAGAAGAAGAACTAGATTGAGGAAAAATAATGTATTAAATCTTTTGAACTTTCCCATCAGCTTATGTTATCCTTGTGCCATCTTACTTTGCCATTTTAAATACTTATGACTTTGTTGGAATAGATTTTTCATCCACAAGTATGGATTGAAATCTCTTTATAATTTACTATTCGTGGAATTTTTAAAAAATCCTTACTTCCCACCTTAGAATCAATACTGTGTATACTGTGAATTGAGTCTAAGGCAGAAGAGTAGCGAGGGGTAGGTAATGAGGATTAAGTAACTTGTCCAGGGGTACACAGCTAGGAAGTGTCTGAGGCTATATTTGAATCCAAGATGTCTTGCCTCTAGTTCTAGCTGTTAATCCACTTGGCTATCTGTTCAAGAATTTTTGAAGAAAGAAAGAAAGGAGGGAAAGAGGAAGGAAGTAGGAAAAAATTTAATGTAAGTCTTGAAAAACCAATCATTTACCTATATAATCAAAGGCTAATACCAATGTATTTGTAATAAATTGACTAGAAACTTTCCATTTTCTTTGGATTATAAAATCATTGAATTTTTATACATTTTCACAAAATTTTATAAAATTTAGAAAAGCTCATTAAATCTTACCCCTGATCACTTTTTCCTGTTCTTGGGCTTACTTTGATGAGATGATCAAGGTCTTGGGTCCTTTAAACATTTAGAAAACAAGTTCATGGTAAGTAAAATTATGATGAATGCTTAACATTCATATAATTAATAATTTACATGAAAGTTAAGCTTAGAGGAAATTTATTACTAATATATTATTTTATTATATTCTGTAGTCTAGATCTAATTAGAGAAAACTGTCTAACATAAATTTGAAATACCTATTTGAATTCCTATTTATCCTCAGAAGATAATTTTGTAAAATTCAAGTTTAAATTAAACAAATTCATCGAATGATTTAATATAGTTATAGCCAAACAAAAAGTCTCACTTGACGCCTTCAAATATTCCTTTTTGAGTCAAATTTGAACTTGACACACATTTGGTTATAATGTTATTTTTCATTAGCAGATGGCAATTTTCCATTAGAAAAGAAAGGATTTTCATAAAACTTACCCATGGCTATTTCTGTGGATTGCAGGATTCACTTCAATTAGATTGTCTAGGTTTGAGCCCCTTTAAATATTGAAGAAAATCAGGTCAACTTATCTCAAAAAAATAAAAAGATTTTCTAAAACTGAGAAACAGAATACATACATGTTCATAGGAATAACTCCCAGAGGGCCCAACACTGTCAATGAGTATATATTCACATGCATGTAAGAGTTCTCAATTTACTTGACAGTCAGCTAGAAAGAGGCATCCAATTTCAGAGCCCCAAGCCCAACCATAGACACCACATGAACCTCTTCTTTCCTCATGAGATCTATTTTGTAATACCATAATGCATTGCCACCTATCTTATGCCAACAGGAGGACATTATTGCTACCAAATTGTTGGAAGACAGCAAATGCCTTTAAAGTCAACTTCAAAGAAACTTAAAACATGCAATGAGCCAAGGAGAGCATGTTAATCAATCAAAGATCTCACAGCATAAATATATCACCAATTTCTCTTTAATCTATTCTGCCTCTCATTGTTTTATAATGCTGAACTAAGGCTACAAATTATTGCTCATGTTAGCAAAAACCCAAAAGAATCAACAGTGCTAATGGCTTTAGAAATACGACAAAGGATACCTTTAAAGATTGTATAAATTCTATATCACACACAGCACTGAACACACAACCTTATTTCACTATTTGGCCTTCAGTATACTCCTACTTGCCATCTTGGAGAAAGGCTGTGTTTCTTATTACAACTACATATGTTTGCCACATACTGTAGCATCAGCAACTCCTCCTCTGATGTACTAAGCCACCCAGATGCGGGACATGAGTCCACATGTGAGCCTGCCTTTTATACCCTCTCCTCCGCACACTATGATCCTAGAAAAGAATGAAGTGAAGGTTCTCTGAGGCTATGCTTCCTAAACATCAAACACCCAGATATCTGGAAACCTTCAGGTGTCTGAATGACATTCTATTTTCATATGTGTGCCTAGAATCATGTAACTATATCTTGAAAGTAGAATCGAAACTTTTGGATCTGACATAGAGATAAATGGAACTCTTCTCTCTCAAAGAAACAAAGGAATGACCTAGCAGGTAGGAATGACCACCACATCCATCTATTGAGTTGCTTTGCCAGGTGTATCTCCTGAGCTGGAGTGCTCCATGGAATAAGATTTGTTTTATTTCGAATCCATAGGACTTGAGAGTCCCTTTTCTACTTTCACAGAATTCACTTTCTATTTTTGAGTGTGAATTTTAAAAGGACAGAGCAGGAAACTATAAATCTTACCCTGGGATATTTCTGTTTGCTGAGGGATGCTCTTTGATGTAACTGTCAAGCTCCTGATCCCTTCAAGTGAAAAATGAAGTTCTAATCAGAGCAAGTTTATGTCAAACACAAACCTCATGGCATCGATAAATGAATGAACAATGCAAACTTGAAGAGAATTCCAGGCTGTCCATGCTACGTTTGAAGTTTAGTTCTTAGGGTGCACATTGAAACATATTTTGGACATAGCCAATGTAGGAATCTATTTTGCTTGACAATTTTGGGTTTTGTTTTCTTTTCCCCCAAGGAGATGAGAGAAGTTAGGAGTGCATAAAAGTAGATTTTTTTTGTTCACTGAAAAAAATCTTTAAGAAATTCTTAACCAGACAAGTTGGTCTTTAGAGCAAAACTTCATATGGACAAAATAAACTGCCTTTATCGTTTGTTCTTTTTAAAAAGCCTCCAATGAAATGCCCTCAAATTAACATGAGTAACAGTTCACACTTTGGGGGAAAATGGAAAAAAAAAGATATATGGGGTTCATTTATAGAGCCAAAACAAACAATAGGATAAGTGATATTTGAGTCATTCAAGAAACAGATTCCACCTAAATCACTTGAAAAACAAACGTGTTTCCTTTGGTTACCAGAGTAATTGTGGGACAAGGGCTTTGTGACTCCAGACATAAAAGCCCTTGAAAGTATTTCAATTCGCCAGTGAAATGCGACAGTGGTTACACTACTATTGGTAGGAATAGAGGTTGAAGCTATAACTTCATTGACTTAGGAATCTCCCAGAGGAGGAAATTTCCTCTTCCAATACAGGACAGCACCTAGTCTGCAATGTAGGGCCTTAAAGGGCTGTCTAGAGTATGAGAGAGATTAAGAGATTTGTCTAGAATCAATCAGACAACAAGTGTCAGAAAATAAAACTTGAACACAGGTCTTCTGGCCTCTGAGGACCACTCTCTAAACATATACAACACTGCCTTTCATTGCAAGTAATAGTTAAATAAATTCCTACATTGCCTGGTGGGCTAATGGACTAATGCCAATATTAGCAGCAAGATGACAAATTTAAAAGGGATTATGTTTCTGAGTGTTTTATGCAACTTTATGTGGCGGAAATAAGTTCCAACTGCTTTTAAAAAAAGCAATCTTGAAATGGTAACAATAACTGATGAATACATACATTATACTCAAAGATATGAACAGTTGTAACTGTAGTTCAGTCACTTCAAATTCTTTGTGTCCTCATTTGGAGTTTTCTTGAAAAAGATATTAAAGTAGTTTCCCATTCCTTCTCCAGGTCATTTTACAGATGAGAAAACTGAGGCAACCAGGGTAAAGTGACTTGTCCAGAATTGCACAGTTGGTAAGTGTCTGAAGCCAGATTTGAACCCTGGAAAATGAGTCTTCCTAACTCCAAGTTCAGCATTTTATATACTGAGCCACTTAGCTGCTACATATACATGCATATATATATATATGCATGTATATGTTTGTGTGGATACACAAACATGCATATAGATACATAGCTATGAATTTCCTTTGATCTTTAGACAAAGCCAAGAATTTTGCAAACATCTCAAAGTCCAAATGAGGTAGTCTACATAGCATATTTTGTAAATTTTGGTGCAATACTCTTACTATTATTTTCATTATGCTTATAATACAGAAAAGGTTGCTAAACCTCTGAGGGCTTAAGCAATTGCCTAGCATCAGGCAGTAATAAAATTTCAGAGCTGAGACTCAAACCACAGCTCCAAATCTAATAGTCTCCAGAGAGAAGACTGACAATAAGTCTGATTCCCTTATCCAGCATGGAAAAAAAATCCTCGGGTTAAATTGAGATTTAAAAGGTTGAAACCTTTGAATAACAAACACAGAATTCAGTTTGATTGAAAAAAGCTAAGGTCAAATAAAAACAAGAAAAATAAAATCTCACCTTTATACAGCACTTTTTCTGTATTGTTCCCTGCGGAACCACCTCACAACTACCAGATTGGTCAATATGACAGAAAAGGAAGGTGATAAATGTTGGGGGGAAAGTGGCAAAATTAGGACATTGATGCATTGTTGGGGGAGTTGTGAACTGATCAACCATTCTGTAGGGCAATTTGGAACTATGCCCAAAGGGCTATAAAACTGTTGCACACCCTTTGATACTGATTGAGTCTATATGCCAAAGAGATTTCAGAAAAAAAGGGAAAAGGTCTTATTTGCACAAAAATGTTTATAAGGAGCTCTTTTGGTGGTGGCAAAGAATTAGAAACTGAGGGGATGTCCATCAATTTGGAATGGCTAAACAAAATGTAGTATAGGATGACGATGGAATATTATTGTGCGGTTAACAATGATGAACAGGATGGGATTTCAGAAAAAGCTGGAAAGATGTACATGAACTGATGTAGAATGAAATAAACAGAACCAGATTATATAAAGTAACAGCAATAATGTGGATTGATCAGCTGTGATAAACTTAGTTACTCTCAGCACTATAATGATCCAGTACAATTCTGAAGGACTCATGACAAAAAAAAAATGCTATCTCCCTCCAGAGAAAGAATTATTGGATTTGGAATGCAGATCAAAGCAGATCATTTTCCACTTTAGTTTATTCATGGTTTTATTTGGGGGGTTTGATTTTGTTATTATTCTCTTACAAAAATGAATAATATGGAAATGTTTTGGATGATAATATATGTATAATCAAGTTGCTTACTATTCCCAGGAATGAGGAGGGGAGGAAGGGAGGGAGACAACTTGGATTTTATAACTTCAGGAAATTTATATGGAAAATTATTATATGTAAATGGGAAAATAAAATATCTTTAATAAAATAAAATGCTGATGTGTTGTGTTGTATTGTGTTATATTTCCCCCTCAGTATAATGCAGTGGGATGGGTGGTACAAGTAATGTATAGATCAGAGAACTGAACCTAAACTTAGAGAGTTAGGAAATTGATCAAGATCACTTAGCTTTTTAGTTTTAGAATAAGGACTTGGCTCAGCAGAATATAAACCCCCTGAGAGGAAGGGCTATCTAATTTTAGTGTTTTTTTTTGGGGGGGGGTGTATGTGTGTGTGTATGTGTGTGTGTGTGTGTGTGTGTGTTTTAATTTCCAGTGCTGAGTACAATACCTTGCATAGAGTAAACACTTAATAAAAGTGTTTTAAATATAATCAAACCTTAGGTCTTAAAATCGCAAGGGAAAAATTGGAAAATGAGGGGATGCCCTTCAATTGGGGAATGGCTGAACAAATTGTAGTATATGTTGGTGATAGAATACTATTGTGCTCAAAGGAATAATGAACTGGAGGAATTCCATGGAGACTGGAACAACCTCCAGGAAGTGATGCAGAGCGAAAGGAGCAGAACCAGGAAAACATTGTACACAGAGACTGACACACTGTGGTACAATCGAGCATTAGTGTCAATGCAATGTCCTTGAACAATCTTCAGGGATCTATGAGAAAGAACACTATCCACATTCAGAGGAAACATTGTGAGAGTAGAAACACAGAAGAAAAACAATTGCTTGACTACATGGGTCGAAGGGGATACGATTGGGGATGTAGACTCTGAAGGAACATCCTAGTACAAATACCAACGATATGGAAATGGATTCTGATCAAAGACACATGTAATACCCAGTGGAATTGTGTACCAGCTACGGGAGGAGATAGGAGGGGCCAGGGGAGGGAGGAATAGAAAATCATTTTTGTAACCAGGAAATAATGTTCGAAATTGACCAAATAAAAATATATATATTTTTTAAATCATTGGCAAGGACATACACAAATTGTTGATTATGAAATGACCCCCACATCAGTATCTAGTTATTTCCTGATTGTTACACTCAATTTAATTTTTCTGTTTTTTATTCTGTTATTTACTCCTTATCATTTCCAATATCTCCTGATTTACTTTTTAAATAAAATATTCATGTAGCATAGATATTTAAAAAAAATCACAAGGGCAGGCATCTTACCACTCTACAACTTGTATCTCTCAAATACCATACCAGACAGCCATAAGCTACACCAAAGCACAAAATGCTATTTCAATTTATCAATCACATTCAGCTTTTCAATATGTTTTCATTTTGAAAAGCAAGTACTCAATTTGAACGTGAGCTTCCAGACTTCTATTTCAATCTTCTCAGAGTAAACAGCTAAATTCTAATGCACTTATATATCCCAGGCATAAGAAAGAATAAAAAGTTCCACATATCTTACCTCTGAGTATTTTTACTTCTTTCAGTGTTCACTTTGATGACACTATCAAGGTCTTGTTTTCTGTAAACAAGAAAAGTAGTTCTAGTTACTGATGGTGAGCTGGAATACTAATAAAAAGTAGGAACAATAGTGATAGTTGGGTGGCTCAGTGGATAGAAAGCCAGACCTGGAGACTGGAGTTCCTGGGTTCAAATATGACACTATATAGCTGTGTGACACTGGGCAAGTCACTTAACCTCAATTTTCTAGCCCTCACCTTTCTTCTGTCCTGGAACCTAAATGTGGTATTTCTTATGACAGAAAGTAAAGTTTAAAAAAATATGAACACTGCCTTGATATAAGAAATAATAGATACATTCTCTAAAACAATATACAAATTTAGAAATATTGAGTGCCAGGGAATATCATACTAGAACATCTGAAACTGGATTCTAGTTAAAATAAACTGTCTCAGGGCAGCTAGGTGGTTTAGTGGAGCCAGTTCTGAAGATGGGAAGTCCTGCATTCAAATGTAGTCTCAGACACTTCCTAGTTCAATGACCGTGGGCAAGTCACTTAATGCCAATTGCCTAACCCTTATCACTCCTCTTGGAACTGATACTTAGTATCTATTCTAAGACACAAGGTAAAGATTAAAAATAATAATAATAAAATGGGGGTAGCTGGATAGCTCAGTGGATTGAGAACCAGGCCTAGAGGTGGGAGGTCCTAGGTTCAAATCTGACCTCAGACACTTCCCAGCTGTGTGACTCTGGGCAAGTTACTTAACCCCCATTGCCTAGCCCTTACCACTCTTCTGCCTTGGAACCAATACACAGTATTGACTCCAATGTGGAAGGTAGGGGTTTAATTAAAAAAATTTTTTTTAATAAAATAAAAAATAAAATGAAACAAAATAAACTGTCTCATAAGAAAAATGAATAATATGATTTCCCCCTTTAACCTCAGAACAAATAATTACAATTATTATTTATTAATTTATTGTATAACAATGTATTTAAGCAATTAAAAAAATTCTTACTCAACAAAAATCTTATCCAAAGATAAATGTCTTCTGTTGAGCTCAAAATGGGCATTGTGAAAATAACCATTATTTGCTCTATGGAGTTAGAGAAAATTACTATTCAACAAAGTAGATACAATTAATTATTCCATTTTAAAAATAATGAGGATGTTATTTTAAGATGATTAGCTTTATTATACTCCTCACTCTCACTCAATTCCATTCACCACAGGATAAGCCAAGTCTTTATTATAATAATAAAGGAGGGAAAAGGAGAATTTACATTGCACTCTTTTACCCTCCCATCATCTGCCCCGCCTGCCTCTCAGGATCATAAGACCATGCTCTAGATTAAGTCTGTTGGAAGACTTAACCCTGTTATCTCTGGAATTTCTGGTCTGCTCTGTCTTCCCCATATTATCTTGATTGAAAAGTGGTGCATGGTTCATTATATCTAGCCAGTCCCAGCCATGAACAATGCTCCCCAACAAGATATCTTCTTGCTACCTGCCTTTTCTAGTTCCAGGACCTTAATCAAATTACCATTGCCATTACTACTGGAAAAGGTGTGTCAATAAATCCTGGGATTCTACTCAGCATTCCACCATCATCATGGTTTCTAAATCAAAACATACCTCCCTTGATATCACACACACACACACACACACATATATTATCCTCCTTCATTAAAAGGTACCTCTTTCAACTTTTGTGTTTCTTTTTCCAGAATTTAGCATAGTATCTGGCCCAAAGTAAACCAATATGGTAAATTATTTCATTTGTCACTGAAGGTAGAAGAATTAATTTGCCTCATGTATTAGGAAGTCATGGAATTTCATGCATAGCAGTATTATTTAATTCCATAAGGAATGTGATTGAGGAATAAATAGAGGAAGCAGCAGAGGTTATATAGGTTGAGTGATTATCCAATATAATTGCCTCATTCTTGCTCCCTAGGGGGAAAAAAAAAGCTTTTCCTTAACTAAAAAGGTCATTGTCATCCCTAAAAGAACATCAAATATCTAACCTCTAGTCTTCTAGAGAAGACCAAATCAGCCCCCAATCTGAGCTATGCCATTTATTTATTACATGTCACTATATTATTATATGACATATAATAATAAACATTTATATACTTTAATATTCATGAAATACTTTGCAAATATTACCTTACCTGATTCTATGACTCCTAGAGTTACTCCATCTTAGACAAATCAGTTTTTTTGTTTTAGTTTTAGTTTTTTTTTTTTCAGTTTTTTTTTTTCAGTTTTACCCAACCACTTATCATCTGATTTAGGATTTTCTTAGCAAAGATACTGGAGTGTTTGGCCATTTCCTTCTCCAGTTCATTTTATAGATGAGTAATTGAGGCTAACAAAGTTAAGTGACTCCAGGCTTGGCACTCTATCCACTGCACTACCTAGCTGCCCCCAGGTATAGATATTCAGCTAATATTATTTATGAGTACAAACAAGGCTTTTAAGTTTAGAAATAGCCTTTAAAAGGCCAATTTGGTTTTTTCTTTGATCATGTCAGCTGGTCTTACCTAGGCATATTTTCATTCTGATTGGGTTTTACTTTGATGAGATTATCAAGGTCTTGATCCCTTAAAGAAAAAAAGAGCATAGTTTAGTTAAGTAACTCAGGACTCAAAGGGTAGTTTGTTTGTTTGTTTAAGAGATCCCTTTTATAAAAGGTGCCATCCTGGGATTCAGAATCACAGAATCTCCAAGTTGGAATGTATTTCAGAAGTCATCCATGTCTTGTGAAGTCTATAGTAAAGCTATTACCTCTTGGAGCAGTCTTCTACACTGTAGATGGTCCCAATTGTTAGGGAATTGTTCATTACCAAGAGTCTACATTTTCCTCTTTGTAACACCCTCCACCCCACCCTTGTTTCAAGTTTTGTCTTCTGGAACCAAGCAGTAGATATTAAAATTCATCATTGCTCTCACCAAAAAATGGTACCTGGGCCTGAACAGGATCATTTAGAGATGGTCTAACTAGAGCTAAGTAGAATGGGAGTATTACCTCTCCAGTCATTGATAGTACCCCTCTCTTAATGAATCCTAAGGTTGAATTAGTTTTCTTGTCAAATTTATCACATCATTGACATAGAGAGAGCTTATATTACACTAAAATCTTTACATTTTTAAAAATCAACTAACTACCCATGCTTTTCTTATATTTGTGAAGCTATTTTTTAAAAATTCACATTTAAGGCTATATATTTATCCCTAATATATTTTAATCATATTTGACTCAGTCTAATGTTCTATAGCCTGTTAAGATCTTTCTGGGAGAAGGGAAGAAAATAAGCATACATATAGCACCTCCTATGTGCCAGGCACTGTGCTAAGTGCTTTATAAATATTATCTCATTGTATCCTGACAACAGCCTGGTAGGTAGGTGCTTTTATTATCTTTATTTTATAATTGAGGAAATTGAAGAAAGAAGAGCCTAAGTGATTTGCCCATGGTCATGCACATAAGTATCTGAGGTCAGATGGAACTCAATTCTTCCTGACTCCATTCAAATTGTTCTATCCACTACCACACCAACTACCCTTCTGGAGCTTGACTTTGTAATCCAATTTATTAGCTATCCCACTTAGCTTTGTGTCCTGTGAAGGCACAGAGGCTAAAGATTTTGCTAGCCACTGAGGCTTTGCCACTCACCTGCAAGTTCTCTTGTTACTTCGAGTCAGGTGACTTGACTTCATAAAGGGAAATTAGGGGCTATCTGCATATCTTTTTATTAATCTTGGAAATTAACTTCTTCATTTCTGTTCTATTTTTTACAGTCCAATCATCATTCATTTTTGGTAGATAAAACAGGAGAAAAAGTAAGAGCTGAGTCATATTCTCCATTTGCCTTCTCTCCATTATCAACTGTAATCAAACTCAAATATTGGCCTTAACCCTTCTTCAATCCTCTTTTCCTTAGCATACAGGTTCTCATTTTACATGAACACAACACACACCAATGTGCTTGGCAAAATTAAGTAAAATTGAGATTAAGAAAATTTGAAAAAAATAAATAAAATAAACAATTTCAATTATGCACTTAATCTATGCTGTTTTCTCAAGCATTATAGTCTCACAACAGTTTGCCCAATTACGCTCATTCTTGTTCTGAGAAGCATTAGTACAAGTCTTCATGTTGCTTTTTGCCAAACATTGCTCTTGGTCTTTGTCTGGAGTTCTCACATGTAAAAAGTCATATCCAGGTCAGAGTAGGACTTCCCTTCATTTCATTAACACTATTTAGTTATTAATAATGGCCCCAAATTATGAGGAGCAATGCTAGTAGCTCTGATGAGTCTAAAAGAAATCATAAAGTGTCTAGATATGTTCATATAATAAGTGCTGATTAAATAATGAGATTCACTATCGTGCTTGATTTTTAATTTACACCAGGGGTCTTGGAATGCATTGGTCATGTAAAATGAGGACCTACTATAGCCTGAAGCATTTTCTTTTGTTATTCCTAGCTTTTTCTTGGCTATTCTCATATCATTCTATGGTTTCTTTTTTGTTCACTAACCCCCCACCCCCACCAGACCAACCCACCAGACATTTTTCAAATGCAAACTCAAAAATCTGGATTCGAATTCTAGATCCTTTCTGAACTAGCAGTATGACATTGACAAATCACAACTTCTATGGGCTTTAGTTTCATAATGGGCAAAACAAGGGGATTGGAATTGATGGTTTGAGGAATCTTTTTTAGTCAGTCAATAGGCATTTATTAAGTAGTTACTATGTGCCAAGGATGGGGCTAACTAAGCAATAAAGATACAAAGGAAATGATCTCTCTACTCAAAGAGCTCACATTCAAATGGGACAAAACACATGAAAATAACTGTATGGATAAGATACATGCAGTGCAAATGGAAAGTAAACTCAAGAACGAGCAATGTTGTGGGGTAGAGATGGGACAGGGAAAGACCTCCTGCAAAAGGCAAAACGTTAGTTCTGAAGGAACCTGGAGAAAGCAGAAGGCAAAATTGAGGAGGGGAAGCAATTCAGGCATGAAAGAGAGAAAGAAAGAGTCGGTAAAGAAACAAAGGAAGGAGACAGAGTTTTGTACAGCAAGAAGACCAGTGCCCCCTGGATCACAGAACTCTCATGGAGGGGAGTAAAGTAGAAGAAGACTGAAAAGAGAGGGAGGACCAAGGTTTGAAAGACTTTAAAAGTAAACAGTACATTGTATATTTTGAACAATAGAATATTATTTTTTAAACTGGAATTTGTTGAACGTATGGAGGGTGTGTGTGTGTGCATAGGCGTGACATGGTCAGGCTCAGGCTTTGGAGAAGTCACTTTGGCAGTTGAATGAAGGCTAAATTGGGGAGGAGAGAAGCTTGAGCAAGGAGGCTGAGGACACTATTATAACAGACCAGGTGAGAGGTGATAAAGGTCTGTACTGGGAGAGTGGCTATATTAGTGGAGAGAAAGGGGCATATTTAAGAAATGGTGTGGAAGTAGAAAATTTTGGCACCAGATTGTATGTGTACAGTAAGTGCAAATGAGATGTCTAAGATAAAGATAATAATTATAGCAATAATAATTCTCACTTTAATAAGAGTTAGCATTTATACAACTTTTACTATATGCCAGGTCTTTTGCCAAGAATTTTAGAAATATGACCTCCCAGAAGACCTGGGTGATTGGGAGAATGGTGGTATCCTCTGAGATTGACAGGGAATTTTGAGAAAAGGGAAGATTTGGGGGAGAAAGCTTTGTGTTGATTATATTTTGCCATAAATCCCATGGTATGAGAAATTTTAGAGAGAAAAAGAATGCAAATTTTACAAGGTTGGTCATGGAGCTGAATAGTCAGTTGTTAAATATGTTGTGCTTATGTCTATCACAATTTATATCTTCCACCATTTTAACTCACTACAGTTTATGGGCTTCACTATTTTAAATCCCACAGCTTTATATTGAACATTTTGAATTGGAGCTACCTTTAGAACATCAAGTTGGAGATGCCCAAAGGCATTTGTAATGAAATACTAGAGTTCAGGAGAGAGGTTAGAACTGGATATTAGAGATGATAAGTGAGCCTATGAGAATTGATGCTTGTCTAGCAAAGAGCTTGGTGTGCATAAACTGACCATAGAATACTATAGAAATTAAAGTGAGGATAAAAGGAATATGATATGGAAATCCAAAGTCCTTTAAAAGATCAATTCTGGCAGTATCACATATAAATATTGGGGAAATTACCCTGGGTTGAGGTATATCTCAATAGATCTTACCCTTTGCCATTTTTATCTGTCCTAGCATTCACTTTGATGATGCTGTCCAAGTCTTGGCTTCTTGAATATATTTAAAAAAAAAAAAGGTGGTAATGTGACATACAGTTATCTTTTAGATCAATATTAATTTTAATATTCATCTAGGTGATCCTAGATGCTTCTAAGACTAAAATCATCAGCAAAGGCTTTTGGTTTGAGGATGTTAATCTATTTTTGTTGATAAAGATGTCAAGTTAAAGTCTTTATTTGACATAGGTCTCAGTCTGAAATTAATACTCATCAATATTCATTTTAAAAATAAAAATTTCCAGACTCATGTTTCATCATTATTACTATTTCGAGAATTCATCCTAATGAAACTACTAAGGTCTTAGATCTTTATAGAGCTTAAAATAGTTTTAAAAATTTCAAGAATCATATCTTCTTTACTATCTTTAAATCACAGCAATAATAATAATAATTTGTTGGTGTTTAGTGGTTTCAGCTTCATTTGAGTCTTTGTGATTTTATTTGTGGTTTTCTGGGCAAAGACACTGGAGTGATTTGCCATGATCTTCTCCAGCTCATTTACCAATGAGGAACTGAGGCAAATGGGTTAAGGGACTTGCCCAAGGTCACATAGCTATAAGTGTCAGAGGCTAGACTTGAACTCAGGTTTTCTTGACTCCAGGCCTGGCACTCTATCTACCTCACTACCAAGCTGACCAATAATAATACTTGCATTTATATAGCACTTATAACACAGTGCCAGGCCTGTGTTAAGTGCTTAACAAATATTATCTCATTTGATCTTCACAACAACCCTGGGGTAGCTTTATTGTCATCTCTATTTTACAGATGAGGAAATGGAGGCAAACAGACTAAGTGACTTGCTCAAGATCACACAACTATTAAGTGACAGGCCAGTTTTAAAGTCTCATCTTCCTAACTCCAAGGCAAGCACTCTATCTGCTGCACCTCCAATCTGCATAGATTGTTGTTATGTGACTTTATTTAATAATGTACATTAGGTGTACAATACCTGTCATGACTATCTAGTTATATGTAACAGAAGAAAGCATAATCACAGCTAAGAAAAACAGTAACATTGAGAATTCCTTGTTTAGTAAAGCCTCTCTACCAGTGTAAGTTAGTACTTTATCTGCAACATTTTATCTGCAACTCTTTTGAGTCTTAAAATTTGCCTGAGATCCTTTAGGGTCAAATAATTAACCTAGAGTCCCACAATTAATTTGTGGTAGGACTTGAAACCAAATCTTCCTGTCTCTGAAGCTGCTTCTCCCTCCCCCTCCCACTATAGTTCTTCTTTATATTAGTAAAAGTGGTAACTCACATAAACTTCTTTTCCCCCTCCTAGTTTTCTAATCTTACATCTTATTCCTTACCAGACACTCTCTGATCTAGTGACACCAGCTTCCTTGCTGTTCTATGAATAAGATGCTCCATCTCTCAGCTCTGGGCTTTTTTTTTTTCAACTGTCCCTCCTACCTAAAGTGTTATCCCTCCTCATTTATGCCCATTGGCTTCCCTGACTTCTTTGAAGCTCCAACTAAAATCCTATCTTCCACAGGAACCTTTCCCCAACCTCTCTTAATTCTAGTGCCATTTCTCTCTTAATTGTTTCCTAATTATCCCCAAACAACTTATCCATAAATATTTGTTTGCTTCTTGTCTCTCTGGTTAGATTTTGAGCTCCTTGATGTATGATCTTCCTTCCTTTTGTAACCCCAGTCCTTAGCACAATGCCCAGCACACAGTAGGCACTCAATAAAATGTTTATTGATATAGTGCTTTTAGGCATAAGCATTTTCCTCATTACAACTCTGTGAGTTAGTTTTTCAGTTGAGGAAACCGAGACCCAAAAAGATGATATGAAATGAAGAAAGTATAGAAGTTGACATTGGAAATAATCCCAACAAATTAGGAGTCTTACTTTTTTCCATTTTGGTCTGTTGTGTGATTCACTTTAATTAGATTTTCAAGCCCTTGTTTTCTTTAAAGAGATAAAGGGAAAAAAAAGACAGTATTCTTATTACATCAATTTTCTTTTGTCAGTAGTAGCTCAGGATAGCCTCTTGACCCATTAAGTGATCAGATATTTTCAGTCATGATTAGGCTGAAGTCATTGGGAGTGTTGAGATTTAGAGGATGCTGGAAGCAACTTGTACCCCTTTAGCTGATAGAAACTACTGAATTGAGCATCAGATTAGGAAGGTTAATTTGTACAAGCAGGAAGCTACCAGATGACATGCTTACTCATCATTACTATAGGTAATGAGATCTGTATCCTATGTGATCCCTGACTTAATCTTGCCCTAAAGGGACCTCCGTAGCACAGGACTTCCATGTTCGCCAGAGACACTGATCCCCGAGACAGTGTCCTGTCCAGAAGTTTCTGTCTTCCTCCAGCTTTAATTTTCTCACTACTCTTCCCATCCCCAATTGAACTCCCTTAAGATATTTTGCAGTGTAGTTCTGGTTATCAGAAAAGTATCAGGTAACACCTTTGAGTGCTCCCCAAACCAAAAAAAAAAAAATAATTATCATCCTTTGAAAGACAAATCATTGAATTGTCTTTGCTGTTCAGTGTGTAGAACTAGCAACAGGCAAAGGCTTCAATCTAAGTGTGCTGTGCTGAAAACCTCCTTGAGCAACTAATATCCAGCAATTCAAATGGATCAATTTAGAAAGGAATTTCCCAGCAAGCTTTACTTACCCTTTGTCATCTTTGTCCTTAGGAACGGTCACTCTGATGAGTTTGTCAAGGTTTTGGTTTCTTTAAGTATGAAAATAAGTCAAATCAGTGATGCCATATGAAAAGATTTATGATTTTATAACAATGTTTTCAATAATTCAGATAAAGGTATTTTTTGCTAATAGTTCAAGTATAGCTATATTAAGTGGCTAAGTAGAAACTAAAATTTTTATGTTCATTATAAGGGATAAAACTTCATATTTCTCCATTACACAAGCAAGTGAATTTTTATGCCAAATGACAGAATCTTCATATGCTTAATGTTTAAAGACATATCCAATATGAAAGATAATCTCACCAGGGGGCAGCTAGGTGGCTCAGTGGATAGACAGCCAGGCCTAGCAATAGGAGGTCTTGGGTTCAAATGTGGCCTCAAATACTTCCAAGATGTGTGCCCCTGGGCAAATCACTTAACCCCCATTGCTTAGCCCTTACCACTCTTCTGCTTTCAAACTAATACACAGTATCAACTCTAAGACAGGATAAGGGTCTAAAAAATAAAAATAAAAAATAATTCCATTAAATCCCATTATTGACTCATTCTTACCCTTTGCCATTTTCATCAGTCCTGGGCTTCACTTTAATTATATTGTCAAGATTTTCATTTCTTTAAATATAAAAAACAAAAGTGATTTCATTCATTCAACAAACATTTATTAAGCATTAACTACACAATGAGAATTTAACTAGTGAATAGATAATGCATTCAATTTTCTATTAGTTCTCTCTTGTCACTTTGTCCATTTCATATTTTATTCTTCTGAGTTTATAGTATCTTTCATTACCAAGGTGAAGCTTATCTTAAGTAACTAATTCCTAATTTAAATTCTACTAAATATAATGTCATTCCAGCCTGCCTCACTTTCCTCATCTCTCCCTATTACCAAGTCTATTAAGCCAAAATTTATATATATATATATATATTTTTCCCACATGCCTGTTCTATTCTTACCATATCCCTGCAATTTCCATCCTCTTGAAACTCACCAAATACTTTCCCTTACCTCATTCAAACTTAAAACCTGGCCCCTCCTTAAACTTTGCTGAACTATTACTAGAAGAGAGGATGATTTTCAACTGACCATGTCCCATCTGAAAATCTACTAGACAAAATTTATCTTTAACCTCGTTTTTACTTTCATTTAACATAATCATGATAAATATATTTAACACTTGCTCAAGTGTTCTTATTCATGTTTGTGTGGGTTTTGTGTTGTTGCTTTGTCATTATCTCCATCCTCATTAAGGACTTGAATTCCTAGAGATGGAGATAAGCTATGTCTGTTGTGGTCAATTTGAACACAAACAGCATTTTAATGGGCACAGGTCAGCACTTAAGAGGAAATTTTTAAAAGATAGTTTAACAGCAACAATGATGATGGTAAAATTACCCTGTGTTTAGTGACTAATAAAAGTGCAAGTAAATAGTCAATATGAAAGATGTTATGAACTAATTCATAGAAAACACATCCATTCTTACCCTTTGCCATTTTTGTCAGTCCTGTGGTTCACTTTAATGAGATTATCAAGCTCTTGATTTCTTTAAACATGAAAAAGTTAATAAAAATTATTCTATTGGTCACTTTCCATCACGTCAGTTAACAGTCTAAGAATATTAATTATTTCAGATTATGTGATAACCTTTTACTCCCTATTTTATTCAAAGATCTTGTGGGGCTAGCAGGGGATAAGAAATAATAAGGGTTACTTGAGTAATAAATAAACAAAAGATCTGGGATATGAACCCAGGACTTCAGGCTCCAAATGTAGTGCTCTTCCCATTGCCTCTCTTTCTTTACCCTTAAGGAGCTTAGAGACATAGCTGAGAAATTAAAAGATACCCATGTGAATGACAAGACTAATTACAAAGTCAATCAATCACTCAACATTTGTTAAGCACCTACTATGTGCTAGGCACTGTGCTAAATGCTGGAGATAAAAAAGAGAGAAAAGACAGTTGTAATATAATGACCAAAAGATGATACACAAAGATCCAGATACGAGAATAAATAATTCATTGAATAGGATATAGAATAAAGGAATGATCAATAGTAGAGTTGCTCCAAATAGATCTCCCAACAATTGGGTGCTCCCAACAAAACTGCTCAACAGTCTCCTAATTGCATTTGTTTATAAATTGATCCATTGGTTTTCATTAAATGTAACAAATACCTAATTTGCTTGGAGTTTTCAGTCTAGGGGGATCAGATGTTGGCTTAGGTAGCTATAATATACGCTATGACATGAGAGGGTCAAAGAAGAAAGTACAATATGAAATCTGAGGGAAATATCTCTAAAGAAACATGATTTCCTATGTAAGTCACACTCAAATAAATCATTCTTTTGGATCTATGCTATTTTAGAATTTCCATGCTAGAAAACACAATTCCCCTTTAATTAGAAACTAAAAGACTAAACTAAGCTGTCTGGACAATAGTATATCCAAATTAAGAGACAAATCAAGTCTTACTTTTTATCAGTTTGTTCTGTCTTTGCATTTGTTCTGAAAATGCCATCCAAGCCTTGGTTCCTTTAAACATAAACACACACATGCGCACAGAATGGTAAATGAATGGTAGTATAATCCCTTACTTAAGGCCAATAGCATTAAATTCAAATGACTGGAGAGTAAAACCAGTTTTCAATAAAGGGCAAGCCTGGCAATTCCCAAAGACTAGGGTACTCCAGTCCTTGAATGTACTGAGTTTCAGACTGAAGCCCAGGGAGATTGTTACTTGCTCCAGATCCCACAGTTAATTAGTAGCAGAATTGGGACTTGAATCCAAATCTACTAATTAATTGCTAATCCCTGGCCCAAAGCTTTAATTATTTGTTTGTTTGTGTTACTTTTACGTTTTAAAAATTTTTACTCTGTTTTGGTTAACGTATTTTAAGTTTACTTTGCATTTTTTATTCATCCATACTAATTCTGAAGGCTCAAAGTTAACATTGAAAGTAACTTCAATTATTCACTATCGCCTCTTATCAGATATTAGCATTTAGTGGAAGAGATGCAGAACCTGAAAACAATGCCCAAAATGGTTTCAATAATACAACTAAAAACACTAAAAGGCAACTGAACTCAGATTAATTGCAGTAACCACTCAATACTGGAGGGCAGGTGAGCAGACACATTTCCCTCCTCTCAGAAGGGAAATTAATTGGTCTCTGATTATAAATTTAGAGCTGGAAGGTCTTTTACATCCTCTGACTCAATTTCTCATCTAAGAGATGAAGAAAAAGTGAAATGGCTTGCCTGGAATCATGTAAGGAATAAATGTCAGAATTGGGTGCAAGTCTATTGGTATGGAACATTACATATGCTATCCCAGCTGGAGTTTTTAGTCCATTTTTCTTAATTATTTTTGTTTCAAGTGATGATTCCACAGGTGTAACACATAATAAGCAATTGCGTGGCATAAGAAGCAAAAGGCCTCAACTGAATTTTAATTAAAATTAAAAAACAAAAAAGAAGATGCTCAGTGAAATAAATGATATTTTGTCAGAGTCTGATGTATGGTAGCAATAATGCCCAGTCACCACATCAAGACAGACATATATGTTAATGAGAAGAGATTTTTCAGTCATTAACTTCAACTTTTCATAGTTTGGCTAGAACAAAGTCATGTGTCTCTTCCTACAAACATTTTGTTATCTAACAATAATGAACTAAAACAATAATGGAACAAAAAAATCTATTTTTATTTAGTAATCTCTGATTTTATAAAAGTCAAATATGCTTTGGATATTCACAATGAAAAGCACTTTCGGATTTCCACATATATGGCTTCCATTCAAAGATTTGTGGGTTGCTTTTCTCAGAGCCTGTGTATTTCCCATTATACTGACACATGAATCTCACACAGAAAGCTACAAAGATTTGCATTTTACAGAACAAGCTCTTTAAAATCTTACCTATTAATGTTTTTGTTCATTTTGATGAGATTATCCAAGTCTTGACTTCTTGGAAAAAAAGAGATCTGCCATCAGTGAAAGTCCACCCAACAACAAACTAATTTACTAGTGAATTCACTTTGTAGGAACTATTTGATCAATTTGTAATCCATAAAGGGAAAATTCCAACAAAGGACATAATGCTTTGGATTTCCCAGATGACCCTTTGAAAATATAATTACAACAGCAATTCACTCTCTTGTCTAAATTCTCTTTCAATGGATATGAGAAGTTTTCATAATAAGATAATAGCAGTGAATAATTATTTTATATTCACTCATTCCCCACTCAGGATTTTCCATGAAGGTAGACAAGCAGAAAGAAAGTTGACATTTTAGCTTCTTTAGTTGGGAGAGAATCTTATTACTTAGCCCTTTACAAAAATAACTACAAAAGTCTCTAAAAGTAGTTGGAAAATTCTGCCCTGAGGAGACTAAATAACTGTCCCCAATTTTAGAATTGACTTTGGCTTCTGAAGATTCAATTGAAATTCACAGATTCAATTTCAGGTGACAAAGTCTAATCAGAAACAAGCAAACTCCTGGCAGGAAACACTAAGTTGATCTTAAAGGCACCTGGTCCAAGGACATAAGTTCTTTTTGGAAAAAATATTTTTATGGTTTGACAACTTGACAAATAGTAAACAAAATGGTCACTTTCATAGACATAGCAGAAAAGGAGACTTATTCATGGAACCGTAGGCCTCATAGGCAAATTTGGGTTTCTATTTAAGAGTATAAATTCAACCCGTACTTTTCAAAGCTGTCTTACTTGCCTGGACTTCTTTCTAGCTTTCCTTCTTTTTTTTCCTCTGCATTAAAAAGGAAATTATTTCAATGACTCTTTACTTTCCCTTTCATATTTTACTAGTCTATCCTCCCTAAATCCTCCTTCCAATGAGGGAGGGAGGGAGGGAGGGAGGGAGGGAGGAAGGAAGGAAGGAAGGAAGGAAGGAAGGAAGGAAGGAAGGAAGGAAGGAAGGAAGGAAGGAAGGAAGGAAGGAAGGAAGGAAGGAAGGAAGGAAGGAAGGAAGGAAGGAAGGAAGGAAGGAAGGAAGGAAGGAGCAGTTGTGTGTTGGATTCAGTTTTAACTAGCTTGCAAGAACCAATTGTCAAATCATCAATGCAAGTATTAATACCTCAGAAATTGACAAATAATATAAATCATGTCTTGATTTGTTGTTCTATTGATCATCTAGACTTTAGAAAGTGATGAAAATGTTAATAATGCATACTTAAAGTGTTATGTGAACATTTTAGGGGGAAGGAAAGAATTAGTTGTTAAATTGCCAACAATCTCAGGCTTCCCTCCTGGCCTACTTCAGGTACCTTAAATTCTGCTTCTGAGCAATCCGTTCTCATAGAAAATAACATGCTTTCTGATTGTTTTTCTAAAGATAAATCTTGAATAAAGGCTGAAGCTGCTTTCTCCTTGACCTGGAATGAATAGCTCTATTCTTTGCAGGATCCCAAATTCAGAATCTTTTGAACTAGTCTCCTTTCACTAGATACCCAGAGTAGGTTAAAAATCTATAAACCCTTGTTCTTTTCCTATTCCAACATTTTATTAACATCTCATCCTCTCTAGCTCTTTGTACCTCTTTCCCTCACCCATCTCATTTATTATCCTCTCACCTTGATTCATAGTTGATTCCCCAGAGTTTTATCAAACCATGTTTTCTCTCATATTTTTTATCTTATTTTTTTATCCATCCTAATCCCAAGTGATCATTTACTTAACAAAAAAATCTATTTATTAAATAATTTTCATCCATCATAAGTCTTTCTTTCAGAGCAAGGGACTGCCACTTTGGCACATGCAAATGTAATGGAGGAACTAGATTTCATCATAGCTGCTTCCTTGAGTTGACCTTGGTTAGGGGATATCCAGGGGTCCCTTGAGCCCCTTCACCTCTATGTTTGCTCAATTGTTCTTGCATTCCGAAGGTGCCTGGCACAGTAGTATAAGCAGTCTAAGCAAGATCCTTTCATGCCTTTGACAATATGGTAATTTAGGAGCTGCCACAGAATTGAAGCTTTTAAAGTGTATTATTTGTTCAATGGTGGGATTGATGACAGAGAATAAACAAAAGAAGAGCCAAAGTTGCTGTCCCTGTCATCAATTTGATTGCCATTGCAGGCTTGTTCAGGACAAATGATATCCATTCCCTCAACACACTACTCCATTGTTATTTTTCCTTACTTTAAATTCTACTAGCTAACCTCTAAATTGTTGAATCTTTCTGTGTCAGCTGGGTAAAGATGAAACATAGAGGCTCTATAAATCTTATTCTGTGTCCTTTAGGACTATGCTATGATACATTCTGACAAGATTGCCAAGGATCTTTTTTTCTTCCCTCCCTCCCTCCCTTCCTTTCTTTCTTTCTTCCTTCCTTCCTTCCTTTTCATATATATATATATATGTATATATATATATGTATATATATACATATATTCTACATACATATATTATAGAATCATGTTGAAAGATTAATTAAGCATAATGATAATTATACTCTGAATAAAGAAATAGAAAATAATAAAGAGCATGTAGCAGAGTAACCAGACCTAAGGCCTAAATGGCCAATTGGGGCCAGAAAACAGAATCATAGATTTAGAGACCAGAAAGACCAGTCCTCTCATTTTACAAATGAGGAAACTGAAACATAGAGAAGTTGGGTAATTTGCCCCAGTTCACATAGCTAATAAGTGTCTGAGACAGGATTTGCAAAGAAACCTTCCTTATTCCAAGTCCAGTGCCCTGTCTGATGGGAGGTTTTTGAAAACTTGGCCAAGAAATCTAAACTTTTATTCCCATAGTCAATGGGGGCCTTAGGACGATTCTAAGAAGATTAATGATATGATTGGGACAGCTAGGTGACACAGTGGACAGAGCACTGGTGTTGGAATCAGAAAGATTCCCAGCTATATGACCCTGGGCAAGTCACATCACCCTGTTATGAGCTGAAGAAGGAAATGGCAAACCACTCCAGTATCTTTGCCAACAAAACCCCTAAATGGGTCATGAAGAGTCAAACATGACTAAAACAACTGAACAATGACATGATTAAAGTTTTGTGTTAGGGAAAGTAATCTGGTATATAGAATGGAGGCTAGACAAGAGACAATGAGAGGTTTGAACAGTGGACTGAAGGGGAGTAAACATAGAAAAAAATTCTTACTCTAGCTTTTCTTTTTACTAGTTTCCTTGCAGATCACCCACCACCCTTCTATTAAGACAAAATTATCAGGGGGGTGGGGGGGATGTGATAAAATTTAACAGTTTGCACCTTTCAAAATTATTTACACTTCAGTTTACATTCATAAAGTGGGTTTTGGGAGTCACCCAAGTCTCATGAATAAGCCATTCATATATTGTGTCTCAGCTGGCCATTTCATTTATTTTATTTCAGTTCTATTTTAGTGGCCAATCTTGTTTCCAGATCCTGTACTCTTTGGAATTTGATTCAGAGACAGCATGCTGAAGTCAGGTCTAGAGACGTAGGTTTCTGCTAAGATATAAAGCTGTAGGGTTGTCATTCAAAAACAAAATGAAAGGAAAATTGTTGAAGCCATGGAAATGTTTCAAGTCACAAATGGGGAATGTTTAAAGACAGTAACACAAGCATAATTAACATCTCTTTAAGGTCAAATGCTTATTTCATCAGATATGGAATCCATATTGAGAGACGAAAGCTTTCCTTCAGAATAATTTTGCACTGAGCAGCATTGAGATTTTGATAATAATAGAAACTCTTAAAGTAACAGGTTAAATATGCTTTCACTAAATATCAAGGTAAGGGGAAAAACTAGTGAGGTATAAGATCTTACCCTTTGTCATTTTTATCAGCATCCACTCTGATGATGTCATCTAGATCTTGACTTCTTTAAAAATGTAAAATCAGAATAGATCAGTGATAGGTAAGTCACCATATGATTAAGCTAAAATTATTAATTTGTTTTAAAAAATTAAAATGGCTTTATTCAGGAATGATTCTGCTGAGTAGGAAAAAAACAAGTGCTTATATTGCAAGTAATTTCAATTCTCAGGGTCCTAGATCTCTAATCTGTATGACAAGGGGGTTGGGTTGTCTCTAAAGTTCCTTTTAAGCTTAACATTCTATGACCACATCAATTCTATACTTCCAAAGAAGGTCTGGTGCTTTTAGGTGGTCCAACAAGGACCATTAGCTTCTAAAAAACACCACCAACAAAGTTAAATTCTGATAAGTGATATCATGGAGGAAAGACTTCATCTGAAGTAGAGAGAAGCCATAATGGACATTTAGAGTTCCTACTAAAAGACTTGAATTTTGTTAACCTCATATACATATTTTCAGTCAATTGGGGTGTTTTGGGCCACAGCAATTCATAAAATCATCTATTTTTGCACCACAGCAATGGATTCCTAAATAGATGAGATCCATTTGAATATGTATATGTAGAGGCATGAAGAGTTGCAATTTGTGCCATTTGAAGGAATGTCACTGATAAAGTCATAGCTCTTTTGAAATATTTAAAATATCGAATTATGAATTTTATATCACACCATAGTAGCAGTTATACCTAGATTTTAGAACTGCCATCTAGTGCTCACTGAAATAACACCACTATTCCCAAAACATACATGAAAAAACATGGTATCAAAACAGATTTCATGTCCATGTAAATATAGAGTTGTAGACCCGGGATTTTATAGGGTAGCTAAGGAACATTTAATTTCATAGGTAAACACTTGTCCTGTTTGCTTTTTTGGATCTCCAAATGGGAAAAGAGGAACCTAAATTCAATCTTCAATCAGTAAATACTATAGAACCCAATTAAATAAAACATTGACACTGAAGCATACTAATGTAGGGGAAAGAGTGCTAGATTTAGAATCAGGAAGACTTGGGTGTAACTCTGCCTCTGAAACATACTAATCATGTGCCCCTCAGCACAAGACTTGAAGCCTCTAAGAAACTCAGTTCCCTCTTCTGTAAAATATAGATCATAGTATCTGCAATATAAGTATCTGTATCTCTATAAATCTCTGTAAGACTCTTACAAGGTTAAGCGAGGCTCAAATGATAAAATGTATATAAAACACATTGGAAGTATCAAATCACTACATTAATGTAAGCTATTGTTAATCTACTAAATAGGATTACCATACTGCATTTGGAAAATGTACAAGCAGAATGTGATTCTCTACTAGATGCAGAACTGTTTGTGACCTTTATCATGATCATGAAGAAGGAAATGGACAGAGTGTGATATCCTCAATCAGGGCAAGCCCTGGGCAAACTTTTTGAAATAACTCATTTGTCTTTAGAAGACAAGATAAATTGAAGCAACGTTTTCATCCAGGCTTTCATGGCTATTGTTTTCTTTTCATGAATATATTTTGTTTGTATTTTTAATTTAATTCAAATGACAGAATAATAAAAAGAAATATTCTATAATTACATTTAAAAGATTTATAACTTACTTCTTCCAGGGATAGGGAAAAAATTTATAGAAGCAATGATAAAGAAAAACGATGATGTGACTATCTCTTGGTAGGGAATGATGGTAAGGAAAAATGATGCCATAACAATTGATAGGGGGCGATGGTAATGAAAAATAATTCCATAATTATTTATCTATTGGTAGGGGATAATAATAATTGTTATTAAAGAGAATAGATATTTTAAAAACTTGTTCTTTCAAATTGTTTCTTTATGCAGGACCTACCTTGTTTTTTTCTCAGCAGGTCTGTTGTCTTCTAAACGTATACCTGGTTTAGGAGGACATATCTGCCTATTTTTGAAAAGTTAGAAATAATGATTTTAAAATAACCATCACTAAATGTAGGGAACACACAATTATTTAATGAATTTAAACTTATAGAATAATATATATCAACAATAAGAAAGTAGAATTATATTTCAGTTAATACCATAACTCAGAGGTAGAGTGTATCCCTTCCACTCTTTGTGATATTAAATGCTTAATATACCATTATGGAATTTAGAAGATTGCTTCCAATATCTTCAATATTTGTTACTGAGCAAATAGTTGAATTCATGTCAATTTTGCCCTTAACAGACATAAACTATATTTTCATTCTCCATACAAAAGTATAATCACATGCTCTTTTCAGCAGATGAAATCTTGTTTGTGAATGATAATTTTTAAAATAACATTTTTCCTGTTTGAAGAGAAATTCTTCATCCAACCATTCCGGAGGGCAATTTTGAACAATGCCCACAGGGCTATAAAACTGTGCAAACGCTTTGATCTTATTTTTTTTATGAACCCTTACCTTTCTTCTTGGAATCAGTACTGTGTATTGGTTCCAAGACAGAAGAGTGGTAAGGGCTAAGCAATGGGGGTCAAGTGACTTGCCCAGGGTCACACAGCCAGGAAGTGTCTGAGGCCAGATTTGAACCCAGGACTTCCCATCTCTAGGCCTGACTCTCAATCCACTGAGCTAACCAGCTGCTCCCCCTCCCCTTGATTTTATAATAGGTAATATCACTACTGGGTCTGTATCCCAAAGAGATAATAACAAAGTGAAAAGTATTACTGGTAAAAAAATATTTCTAGAAGCTCTTTTTGTAGTAGCAAAGAATTGGAAATTGAGGGGATGTTCATCAATTAGGGAATGACTGAACAAATTGTGGTACACATTGGTGATGGAATACTATTGTGCTATAAGAAGTAATAAGCAAGATGATTTCAGAAAAAAGCTGGAAAGATCTGCATGAACTGATGCTGAACAAAATAAACAGAACTGGGGGAACATTGTACACAGTAACAGCAATATTGTATGATGATCATCTGTGAAAACTTGGCTATTCTCAGCAATGCAATGATCTGGAACAGTCCTAAACGACTTATGATAGGGAATGCTATCTACCTCCAGAGAAAGAACTGTTGGAGTCGTCTTTCACATCAGTGTATTTATGATTTTATTTTAGGATTTTGGTTATGTATGACTTTGCTCGTACAACAATGTCCAATATGGAAGTATGTTTTGTATGACAACAACAAGAAAATTAAAAAATAAAGAAAAAGAAGAGAAGTTCTGAGCTTCTGCACTGATTTCAGAAAATCACTAAGAAAAGCTTTGCTTTAGTCAAAATGGGTTTGTATTTCAAGTACAGTCACTAAATTAATCATGGAATGGGAATCGGCAAAGTTAAAACATAGATTTCTGGATTATTGTAACACTTCGTGATCAAAGATTATCTTTGGTCTTTTTTAATGTGTCTCCCTGAAGAAACCATCTTCAACTATTATTTTTACCCCAGAGAGTATCTCTGAATTACAAAGGAAACATGCTCTTTCATTTAAATTATCTAGCTGTGATTAAAGCAGTTTCAAATGTGCAAGTTGCTCTAATTTCATTTTAAGGTCACTGGTGAAGGAATGGGTATCTTAAAATAGTCAGTGAACTTAGAATGAGTCATATGAAATATAGTTCCTTCCATTCGAAAACAAATTCACTGATTCATGGATATGGTAGATTACCCCCTACAAAACAGACTGGGCAAATTCCCAGGATGCCTGACCACTAAGCAGGGTTTCTAGGGCAGCAGAGCAGCTAACAGAATATGCTCTTGTGGTAAATGAGTGGATACTTTCACTAGACACCACAGTCTAGTTTGAATGTAGCTCTGTAGTATTTAGTAGTTAGCATGGTATCCCTATCGGGCTCAAAACAAGAGTGCTGAATTTGAATCCTACGTCCACTACTCACAGGGACCTTAAATGAGCATTTAGAAACCCCACTAAGAGATTTTCATGTTCTAACCCAGTATGGTTATTTTAGCCTACTAAGAAATATAGTTTCCAAAACAATCAGCCAAAAAAACATGATTTAATTAACTCTATTTTTACCTTTAAAAATTGTATTTGATGCTATGATATTTTAAACTCAAACCCTGATTTTATCTGGTATCGAAAGTTAATTTTTTTCTTATAAAAATTCAGCAAAGAGGAAACCTCAAATTTCTGCATAGTCATTATACATTGATTATAAACTCTATAATCATGTATAAAGCTATAAAATATAAAAATTTGGTTTTAAAGTTGATATACTGTGAATGAGAACTCAAAACATCCTAAATCATCCTAACCGTCCTGCTCTATCAGCATTTTCTAGCAGAAGTTTCCCTCCTTCTTTAGGAGACTAAGCTCTATAATTGTGCTTCCTATACTGTCAAAGCAAATCAACCTCAAAAAATTAAGTACAAAGGAATCATAAGCAGACAATGGAGCACATCCAATGTTCTCAGTTTGGCAAAACACTTAAGTTCTTCAATGTCACACTAATTACAGAAGTAATTGGGGTGTGAAAATACCCAATGCACATACCCAAAACACTAACAACAAAATAAGTTAACCAAATCCATCAAACTAACAATTCAAAGATATTAAGATTTTCACCAAACATGCAATGGCCTTCAATCATTTGAGATTTTTTTTTGTTCCTTCCCTTTTCTTTTTTCTTTTAACATCCAGGAAAGAATGATAATGGTCTAATAATATCAGTGATGTACACTGAAGCAGGTAGGAGGAGGACAGAGGAATAAGTGGTAAGTCTTGGGTCAGGAAGACTTCAATTCAAATCCAGCCTCAAACACTTAACTAGCTGTGTGACCTTGAACAAGTCACTTGACTTCTATTTTACTCAGTTTCCTCATGAGTAAAATGGGAATAACAATAGCACCTCTCTCTCAGGGTTGTGAAAATCAAAGAAAATAATTTTAAAGTACTTGGCATAGTGCCTGGTAAGTAGGAGGTGTTATATAAATGTTAGCTACTACTATTAATATTAAACAGGGAAGTCCCAAATAAGAAAACTCCCTCCACTGATGGAATTGCCATCTTCTCTGCAATTTAGTCTAAGAGACTTACCTAAGGTCACACAACTTGTCAGACTTGAACCCTTAGTGCCTTACTCATGCCGAAGACACCCTCTATCTTTATTACTCATGAAGCTTCTATATTTACATTTATTTGCCTAGTTAAAATAATCATTTATCCATCAAGAGAAGCTATGTGGCACAGTAAATAGAGTACTGGCCCTAGAGTCACTCATCTTCATGAATTCTAATCCAGCTTCAGATTTACTAGTTGGATGACTCTAGACAAGTTATTTAACCCTTTTTGCTTCACTTTGCTCATCTGTAAAATGAGCTGGAGAAGGAAATGACAAGCCATTCTAATATCTTTGCCAAGAAAACTCCAAATGGGGTCAGGAAGAGTAGGACACAACTGAAATAACTGAATGGAATCAACCAATAAATATTAGAAAGTGCCTACTATATTCTAGGTCCTGTGCTAAGTGCTGGGAATACAAAAAGAGGCAAAAGATATCCTCCACTCAAGGAGCTCTCAATCTAGTAGACTGGAGGGTTTCTCAAGAATTTAGCCATAGAGATGTATAAAATTAATGAGGATAGGAGTTATGATATAAAATCCAAGAAATACTTCTTTGAGGAAAATACAATTAATTTAAAATTAAAATTTTGAGTTTTAAATTTAAAGTTAATTTAAAATAAAAATGTAAAATCAAGCAGGATTAAATATAAACTCAAATGTTCACAAGAAAGAAACTTTACTAAAACTTTTTTCTGATTATTTTTGGAGGGATACAAATCTGAATCTATGATTTCATTATTAAAGACAATTCCTAATGAGGTCATTTCTTTACCAATATAGATCAGAACTATTTTTGCAACTTATAGTCTTAAAGAGTTTTCTGGAATATAGAGAGGTTAAGAACCTTGGTTAAGGTCATATAGCCAGCATATGGCCAGAAGCAGGACTTGAATCTAGGACTTCATGACTCTGAGGACAGCTCTTCATTTTAATGTCTCAGTATAGGCATTAGCCATCAGTATCAGAAGGCAAGAATAGATGCGTAAACACAGAAGAATTTCAGAAAAGCAACCTGAGTGCTAAAGTTATAAATATTTGCCAAAAGAAAATATATTTGCCTATAGAAAATAAATATTTCTCTATAGAAGTTTCTGTGAAGCCAAAAATCTTTTAAGCACTTTCATGTATTCTATAGTTAACTCAGTAGCATTTGCTTTACTTATCCTATTCTCTTCATCCAAAGAATTTTGCAATATCATGACTTACCTAATATTATCCTTTTGTGACTGCGGAGGTGATGGAACTGGAGAATAGGGCCTTGGAAGTATTGAGGGCAGAGAATTTGGTTCCCTTTAAAACAAAAAAAAAATTCATTATGCAAAAATGATAATTTTCTAAGGCCATGAACTGCACAATTTAGCCACAATCCAATGATGCTCACCAGCACATGTAAATACCACACCATTACATTGTGTAAGAGGAAACAGGTGAGACTCCATAATGGACAGAACTTGGAAGAAATGAGGTTTTAAAATTATGGGAGTTAAAATAAATTCAGTTTGATGAAGTGATGAAGCCACTTCAACTCCATACTGAGGTATGACACATCCTTTAAATAGATGAACACTTTACAAGGACACTTTGCTAAAGCCTTGACATGCCAACCTGCTAGCCCATGAGCATAATAAGCACTTCTGGAGTCAATAATATATAAACTTCATTGGGCAATGGGTCAGTTTTCCCAGGCTGCTAGGAAAATAGCACCAAATGTTTTCAGTTCATTGGCTCTCAAGGTAAAGATGAGCCAATTTTTGCCTAAACACTAGATACAGATAAATATTGTGGAACTTTTCCACAAAGGTTTCACAAGTGGAACCTTTCCACAAAGAATTAGAATATTATTGAGATTTATGGTGCTACACCTAGCAGAATGGTCAATATGACAAGAAAGGGAAATAATAAGTGTTGGCAGGGATGTGGCAAAGTTGGGACACTAATGCATGGCTGGTGGAGTTGTGAATTAATCTGACCATTCTGGAGGGCAATTTGGAATCATGTCCAAGGGGCTTTAACAGAATGCATTCCTTTGATCCAGCAATGCCACTTCTAGGTTTATATACCAAATAGATGTAAAAAACTGGGAAAGGGCCTGTTTGTACAAAAATATTTATAGCTGTGCTCTTTGTGGTATCAAAAAATTGGAAAATGAGGGGATATCCCTCAACTGGAGAATGACTGAACAAATTGTGGTATATGACGGTGATGGAATACTATTGTGCTATAAGGAATGATGAATTGATGTATTTCAATAAGTACTGGAAAGACCTCCATGAACTGATGCACAGTGAAATAAGCAGAACCAGGAGAACATTGTACACAGAGACTGTAATCTTGTGGGACGATTAAATACGATTGACTTTTCTACGAAAAGCAACACAATGATCCAGGACAATTCTGAGGGACTTATGATAAAAAACCCTATCCACATCCAGAGAAAGAACTGTGGGAGTAGCAGTCCAGAAGAAAATTTATCCCTTGTTTATATGGGTATGTGATTTACGGTTTGGGTTTTAAAGGATTACCCTTTTACAAAAATGAATAATATGAAAATGGGTTCAAGTGATAATATATATGTATAACCCACCCCCACCAAAATAATAAATAATATCTTTCAATGACAACAAAAAAGATTTTCATGGTGCAGGGGCTAAAAATGCTAGACTTAGAATCAGGAAAAATAATTGAATTTGAAGCCTCCCTTGGATACATATTAACTCTGTGACCTTGGACAAGTCATCTAATTTCTGTGTTATCAGTTTCTTCCTCCGTAATAAACTCTCTGTCATAACATCTCTTTCATGGGGCTTTTGTGAGGATGAAATGAGATAAAGTGTAAAGCTTTATATGTTAGCTATTGTTATTATTATCTGAAGCTGCACCATATAATTACATGACTACAGAATATAGTCATGGACATATTTTATATCTGATTGGAGCCAGGGTTATATTCAGGGGATTTGAATATATATGATAGGCAAGGGCACAGAAATTAGTCTAAAGACTAGAAGCTTTTGAAACATTTACAGATAAGTTTGGTTTTACCCATTGGTCAATTATATAGTATTTAAATATTTAGAGAATGATTTGAGGAGCACCAAGGTCTTCTTGCCCCTACGTATTGCCATTCCCAACAGGCATGGTAAGAATATTTGAACTTCTACCATTAAACATTTATTTCTTTGGGTTAGGACTTTGTTTTCTTTTAAAAATGGAAGTACTTGCTGGGTTTATACCCCAAAGAGATCATAAGGAAAAAGACTTGTACAAGAATATTCATAGCTGCTCTCTTTGTGGTGGCCAAAAACTGGAAAATGAGGGGATGCCCGTCAATTGGGGAATGGCTGAACACATTGTGGTATGTTGGTGATGGAATACTATTGTGCTAAAAGGAATAATAAAGTGGAGGAATTCCATGTGAACTGGAACAACCTACAGTAATTGATGCAAAGTGAATGTAATGGACTTCTCTACTAGTGGCAATGCAGTGATCCAGGACAATTCAGAGGGACTTATAATGCTATACACATCCAGAGAAAAGGACGGTGGGAGTAGAAATACAGAAGTAAAATAGCTGCTTGATCGTATGGGTCGATGGGGATAGGATTGGGGATGTAAACTCTAAACGATCACCCTAGCGCAAATATCAGAAATATGGAAATAGGTCTTGACCAATGATACATGTAAAACCCAGTGGAATTGCATGTTGGCTATGGGAGGGGAGGGGGAAAGAGGGGAAAGAAAGAATATGAATCATTTAACAATGGAAAATATTCTAAATTAATTAATTAAATAAAAATGTTCAATTAAAAAATTAAAAATAAATAAAAATAAAAATGCAAGTGCTCCTGAGAGTGATGTTTACTTAAAAAGCCATTCTTTTGATGTGAATTCAACAGTTTCCTATATGCCTGGCCCATGGAACCATATTGATTGATTGAATTAATTTTATCAATAAATCTTAAGAGTTATAAGAGGTGTAGAGGGTGGGTAGCAAATGGGAGGTAATCTGGGAAGCAGCTTGGGTCACATATATCTAAACAGAGATGAGCAAAGACCTAACTAAGATGGTAAGAAGATTTCAGAAAGGCAAAATAGTAAGTAACCTACTTTGCCTATTTCACACTTTAAGGATTGATTCCAAGTTTTCATGTACTAAATTTTCAGGATTTTAAATAGGTTACAGTCTCTGCAAGATGCTCTAAACACTGATGGTAGGTGTAGGAAGAGAGAAAACTCCAAGGAAAGGATAATATGGAGTGGCACTTAGGAAAATGGTCCTGGGATGGGTCCAAGAATGCCCAGGATATAAACAATGAGTGTATAGAGTTGAGAAGGGGAAAAAGGAAGGTTGATGGAGAAGGGAAATTTTATGTAGCACCAGGATGCATTTTCACTCCTACTGGGACAGAGGCCAGTCAATGCCAGGTTTATTTCAACCCACCTCAAAGGGGCCTTCATTTCCATCTATGTGCTGACAACCACAGATGACAAAACTGAGGAAGTCCAGAGCCAACTGCGAGGGCTCATTTATGCCCTGCCAAGAGCACCACATGCTGCCAAGCATGGGTGATTTAAATGCAAAAACAAAGGAGGAGGCTGCTGCTTTGAATGTTTTCAAGAAACAGGAAGAGAGAGGTACTCATGTAGAATGTTCTTTGCTGATGAATACTTTGAGAATCCTCCTTTCTTTGTGAATATCAACTTCCCCAACAAGATAACCCCAAGGAGTTCTCTAGAATTTGAATTTTCTGATTAGAATTATACTGCAAACCAGGTAAAGAGAACTGGTCTAACTGAGCTTTTTACATCCAGAAATAGAGATGTGCTTGATTCTCAAATAAGACAGATGTGAACTCCAAAGTCATGACTTCAAAAATTATTATTTTGATGAAAACTTTTCCTGTTCATTTATCTTAAGCTGTTGAAAGCTCTTGACTTGCCTGGATGATTTCTTTGACCATGGCACCAAGAGGAGTTTAGCTATAAAATTCCTGATTTGACAAAGGAAATTCTTTTGTTTATTTACAACAGCAGGGGGCAGGGTTAAGCAAGACACAACTGGTTTTCTATTAATGATTTTCTCCTTCCGTTGTTAAGTTTGGATCATATTTATCTCTTATATTCCACAAGAAGAAGGCATTTTGTTTCCATCAGATTAATATGCTTTCAAAGATTTGCCTATCTATCCATAAGGTACCCAGCACTTTTTATTTGAGCAGTGAGCCTTTTCAAGCTAAATTTTTAAAAATCTGTTTCATTGATAACAATAAAGTCTATATTCAACATAGCATCTACTATTGAAGCATTATCTCAAGCACTATGGTATATGTGGAAGAAATAAAAAGCATAGTCTTGGCTTTTAAGAAGTTTATAAAATGAGGTTGAAGAGACAAAAACATTATCATGTACAAGAAATAATTACAAACTATAATAAGCCCCAGTTAGCTAAGCACCAATGCCATATAAATGCCACAGAAGTCAAAGGAATGACTGATGTGTGTTGACCATTCTCTCCTGGACACCCCCCCTTTCTCTGAGTTTTTGTGACAGTGTCCTCTCTTGATTTTCATCCTACCTGTTTATGTTCCTTGGTCCCTTTTGTTAGAGCATCATCTATGTCAGGGTAACAAGGTGGCACAGTAGATAGAGCATTCAGCCTGGAGTCAAGAAGATTTGAATTCATGTCCAGTCTCTGACACTCGTGAGTGACTTAACCCTGCCTCAGTTTCCTCATTGGGAAAATTAGCTAAAGAAGGAAATGGAGGGGGCAACTAGGTGGTTCTGTGGATTGAGTGTCAGGCCTAGAGATGGGAGGTCCCCAGTTTAAATATGGCCTCAGACACTTCCTAATGTGTGACCCTGGGCAAGTCACTTGACCCCCATTGCCTAGCCCTTACCACTCTTCTGCCTTGGAACCAATACACAGTACTGATTCTAAGACAGAAGATTAGGTTTTGGTTTTTTTTTTTAAAAAAGGAAAATCACTACATTATCTTTGCCATGAAGATGGAGGCAGCACCAAGTGGTATCTGCTTATACCTACATGGTCCCCCTACCCTTCCTCAATCACCCAAATCTGCCCCATTAATGGAAGGGAATGTTAAGGCACTAGAAAAAAGCAACAATTCTCCTATAGTTGAAGAGAAGAGCCAATGATTATCCATTCAAACTCTTAGTAGCTTCATGACAGGAGGCAAGTTACAACATCATTAGCACTGACATAGACAGGACCTTAGAGGTCTGGTTCAATCCACTCCTGTAACAGGGAAGATAGCTGAGACCCAAAGAAGTTGCCCAAGGTCATGAAGGTGGTAAATGGTAGGACTGAGATTCAAATCTGAACCAAACCTCAAACTCCAAATCCTTTCTACCACCCCAATCCATTCTCTGAAATTGTTTCCTCATCTGTAAAATGGAGGTGATAAATACTTTTCGAGAAAAGTACTTTGTGAATTTTAAAGCATCTTCTAAATATAATCCATGGCTTTTATGGAAGATTTTTTTTTTTTTGCCAACCAGCATTATCATCTCACAATATGATTTGATTCTCATAGAAATAGTGTTCTCTATAATATTGTTTCACCTGGCATCATGGTTTTGAGGAATCACTTAATGACATTAATAGGAAATGCCTTTATAGTAAATATTAAGAACCTCCAACTTCCATGATGGATTATTTGGGGCTTTTCAGATTAGAAAAATTATAATTGGCTGCTAAATTATTTTAAGCCTTTCTGACAAGTTGGCTAAAAATGTCATGTTATTCAACAATCTCACACTTGTAAGCCCTTTTGGAAACCTAACAGGCAGGATCACTTGTCATAACAGGCAGAGTTTCTTTTTTTAATAATAAAATTATTTTAAGAATTTTCTCAATATTCAGATCAACTGTTATTTTTGCCTTGTTCATGTAGAAGGAAGAGAAATTCAGCTCTTTCCATCTGTCTGAGTTCTTCTCAGAAAGGCCAATAAACTTAAGTTCAAAAATATCAGAGGCAGAAGTTGTTCATTAATGTTAAAGAGATGAGGACAAAAGCCCATGCCCTCAGTTGAACACGTAAGCTCCATATATCTCTAGGCTGATGTAGATAGCTTTTGTACAAAAGTGAAGGAAGGAGCAGTTGAGTCATAGCATCAGTTGCAATAAAAGAAAACAAAGATATATACCAGATTTTTTTTTTAAAGAATCGGAGCATGGTATAGTTAAATAAAAATAGTGCTGATAGTCAATTTAAACTTAGCTATTTAACTAATTTGCTTTCTGATTTCTCTTATTTTCTCAGTTTCCTCACCTAAAAATGGAGTGGTTGATCCCTAAATTACTTTCCAACTGTTAAATTCAGTGATTTGTTTGTAAGCTGGAAACTGCATTTATTATGCATATAAAGAACAAAAGAGAGATGTTCTTAATGCCATTATGTGTTAGCATATAAATATAGTGATTCTGGATCATATTCCATGAATAAAATTCTTTCCAAAATGTAAATCCAAAACACTCATATATTTGTAAACACTAAAATAATTATTGCAAAAGTTAATGAATAATTGATGAATATGGTAAAAACCTGAATATAAGATTCACTATTACAATCTCCAATTTTATTAAGAGGTTTTATCTCAGAACCTTTTTATCTGTAAAACATTTAAAATTAATGCAAAACAGATTTCAGTTGAACTCCAAATGAAATATGTGTTTTTACTTATTATATTATTAAACTTGTAAATGGACTGGCACTAAAATGGTTAACACTGTCCAAGTAATATGGAAATGGTAGTTGGTTCTTGGTGGGGTGTTTTAAAGCATCATTTATGGTTTACAGTCAAAAAATAGCTGCAGAGCAAGCAAGGTTGTCATGGCAACCCATAAATCGATCAAGCATTTTTCTCTTAATTGTCCACCAATCAGCTAACTGGAAAGGAAAGGAGGAGGAGAAGAATAGATATGAAACAAGTGAGGAAAAGGTCTTGAAGATAGTGTATAGAAATAATTCTGATTAAGGAAATATTGTAATTTTGTTGCCAGATACTTGGGACATTAGGATGAAAATGATTATCAGAAACATTTTTTTTAATCCTTACCTTCCATGTTAGAATCAATACTGTGTATTGGTTCCAAGGCAGAAGAGTGGTAAGAGCTAGGCAATGGGGTTTAAGTGACTTGCCCAAGGTCACACAACTGGGAAGTGTCTAAGGTCAAATTTGAACCCAGGACCTCTTGTCTCTAGATCTGACTCTCAATTTCCTGAGCTACCCGGCTGCTCCCAGAACCATTTTCTTCTTTACATTTTGACTGTCATTCCAGAAATCAGTTTCCCCAACTGACTTGAGTAGATAATTTGTGGGGAATGTAATGTTAAACAAATGCTTTATATTCCTCTCTTAGTAAATTTCTAAAAGGAACTTTGGTTATCTATCAGTCATCCATCTTTAGTCAGATGTCTGAATAATATGCCTTATTTTGATTTAATGGGACAGAATGGGGTGAGAGAAAGGTTGCATAACATTTTTTGTGCTAAGGACTTTGAGAAAATATAGGAGAGTGGGTCAAGGTCAAAACCGATTATTTCAATAATATAGAGAACTTTTAATAAAAATTGGCCATTATAGTTTTAAAGAGTTCCTGGGGGGGGAACCTCTCCAGGTTGCACCCCTGATTTTCCTCTCAGATTTTCTCTACAATTCTTCATAAACCTCTCCTACCTGAAACCACACAACATTGGATTTTATACATTGAAAGAACTTTTCTCCCTATCCCCACTGGCTGGTTCCTCCAAAAACCTCTAAGGAAGACACATTCCTTTCCAGCTATACTTCTGATTCACTTCTAGGATTTTCTCTACAATAATCCCCGTGCCTCATACATTCATTCCCTCCTTTATGTGTCATCAAGAATGTAAGCTCTTTGAGGGCAAGAAGTGTCTTTCTTTTGGACTATATTTGTATTTCTGGCACTTCAGAAAGTGGCTGGCACATAAGAGAGTAGGACATTTGCCCAGAGCCACACAGTTCCTACTGTAAGAGGCAGGACCTAACCCAAGTTTTTTCATATAAAAGGCCAGGTCCTTATCCATTATGCTATGCTGACTTCATGCTATGTTCTGACATTAAAAAAGACTTCTTAACTAAACTACAACTATTAACTAAGCCATCTAAACTAATTATTAACTAACAAAATTGTTAACCAATTAATTATTGACTAAACTAAATGATTATTACTAACCAAACTAAAAGAAAGTGACTATATTTAATTTTTTTCCTGAACTTTTTAGACCCAAGAAAAGGACTTCTGGGAGCTATAAGTTACTTTCTTTTCCCCTTTCGTGCTATATGTTTGAACCCATTTTTTTCCTGGACCTTTATGTACTTGTGAGGAAAGTATGACAGGGACAACATTTTGTTCCAATTGTTTTCCTATACCATACTAGTAATACTTATTTCTAAAAACTTAAAAACAAAAACCTTTTCCATGTATTTGAGACCCATTTCATAGTTTTTTTTTAGTTTGGGACAAGTGAATGTTATTAATCTTCCAAAATGATTCTAAGTTCCAAAATAGATGAATAACATGAAAAACAAAGATGTATACTAGTTATTATTGACAGTTAATTTCCTATGTAGAGGAAGTTAGGGAGCACAGTGGACAGAGAGCTAAGCCTAGAGTCAAGAAGACTCATCTTCATTAATTCAGTCTGAGATACTAGCTGTGTGATCCTGGGCAAGTTGCTTAACCCCGTTTACCTCAGTTTCCTCACAAAATGAGTGGAGAAAGATATAGCAAACCACTTCAGTACCTTTTCCAAGAAAACCTAAAAAAAGAGTCATGAAGAGTTGAATATGGCTGAACAACAACAATTTTCTTGGGAGGGAGGGGAAATTTATTGATATGTATAAAAAGGTAGAAATAGATTTAACAGTGAAAGTAGAGAAAATAAAGGAAATATTTTCTAATTGTAAATTTCAACAATATCCAATAATTTTTATTATTCCCCAAATTTATATTTCTCTTACATACTATATTTCTTTCTCATATACACACCAACCACATTCTCGCCAGCTGACCTGTTGTTGCATCTTCCAGCCTTGAGATCAGAGAACAGAGACCAGAGACCAAGCTCTTGGGGGGCTTACTTAATCCTTTTAGCTCTAAAACTCCCGAACTGGAGCTGCATTGTCCTGGTTGGTAAGTGCCTTTTCTGTCTGGTTGTTTTGAGCTTAACCCAGAATACTTCACTTTATACTCTAACTACCTCTTTCCATTACCCACCCACCTCCTCCACCGCTGCTCCCACTCACTACTTTCTAGATCTGGAACCATAATAAAATCAATACTATTATCATTACTAGTAGAAAAGGTCTATGTATCAATCTACTCCTCTATCACTTCTCATATCATCTCATCCTTTTTTTCAAATGAAAACACTATCATTCTCATATGTCATTCCCTATATATACATATTATATATAAGAGCTTGGACAAGATCACTTTTTGTGATTTGTATTTGTATTCCCTACAGTCACTGGAACATAGTAAGTGCAGGGGATATAATAATGAAAAATTCTTTTTCATTCATGAATTCACATTAGTGATTCAATTTATTGATTCATTTATAGTTCTAAATGTCAATAATCAAGTATCTGAGATTGTCATAGATTGAAGTGTGTCTATGACTTAGGAGATAACAGAGAATTGACTGAAGCTCAGAAAAGTGAATGACTTGATCATATGACTAATGAGTATCAGAAGTCAGAATTGAACACAAATATTCCTGATTCTGATTCCAGTACTCTTATTCACCATTAAAATGAGAACCAGAACTTTTCTGATAGGATATTTAAATCTATCATACTTAGATTATCTGGAAAATATATTGCAATAAATAATTTTAGCATTCGTAGTACTAGGATTGAAAGAAAAACTCTCAAAATGACAAATGTTGGAGTAGATGTGAAAAAACAGGACACTAATGTACTGTTGGTAGAGTTGTGAATTGATCCAGCCATTTTGGAGAGCAATTTGGAATTATACTGAGAGTTATAAAATTGTGTATACTCAGTGATATTGCTGGGTCTGTTTCCCAAGAAGATTGGGGAAATAGGAAAAGAAGCCATATATTCCAAAATATTTATAGAAGCCCTCTGTGGTGGCAAAGAATTGGAAACTGAGGAGCTTCTCATCAATTGGGGAATGGCTAAACAAATTATGGCATATGATTGTGTTGAAATACTAATGTACCATAAGAATGAAGAACAAATTGATCTTTTAAAAAATTGGGAAAGAACTCCACAAGATAATGAACAATGAAAAGAACAGAATCAGGAGACATTATACATAGCCACAGAACTATACTAGAAGAATATACTGAGAATGTTGTCTCCAGGAAGGGAACAGAAAGATAAAACATGAAAGACTTAGTTTATATGAACATGTTGACTTCCTTGACAATGTCCTATGTGGGGAGGGGTTGGGATACTAGTGGATGGGGTTTATTATGTAGATATGAAGAAAAGTACGTTAAATATATAGGATATTTTTATCTCATTTGTGTAATATCTTTTTCTTTATATGTAAAAATTATTATTTTCTTTGGACTTCTAAACATTTGGAATAATAATTTTTAAAGAGCCAATTTCCATGGTTCTGTTGACAATAACAAATGTTAGATGAACACCAGCAAACCATACCAAAGAATAGTAGATTGAAATGAAGTAAGCATTTAAAAAGTTCTGAATCAATAATCATAAATCATATCTTAAGTACGCAGCCCAAAGAATAATTATAAATAGACTAAAGATAGGATATATATATATATTTTTTCCACAGGAAAATTAGTTGCCAAATACATGTTAAATATAATAAGCACTATACACTTAGGAAAGAAAGACCACAATTTGCTGGGAAAGCTATGGTAGAGGAAAGTGAAATTCAAGCCAAAGCTTTGGATGGGTAGTATTTGGATAGATGGGAAAGAAAGAAGAAAGCATAGCTAAGGAGGGGGGAAAGAATCCAATCACCTAAGTAGATTAGTTGCACTACATTAGAATCAGGGGTGTATTGGAGCCAGCTAATAATGATTCTTGTTATTGACAATTGATATTGATAATGATAAAAATAATAAAAAATATTGATAATAATGATAATTGTTAAATTTTTAGCATAAGCATTTATATCTTAGAAATATTTAACACCAAAAATCAGGGCGTTATTTACTGTTTTGTTGATTTCCAGAATTAAGAAAGTGAAGGAGAAAATGTTAAAAAAGCAGATTAAACTTAAAAGTGTCATGCAAATTCTTCCCTCACCCCAGTCAATTGTTAAATATTTACCATTCAACCATTTGGGATCTCAAGCACCAGGGTGCAGAGTCTGAACTCAGATAACTCCTATAGGCATTGAAGGCCTGTGAATAGCAGATTAACATGATGCATGATGTAATTTTTAGGAAGATTAATCTGGCCACAGTTTGTAAAGTGGATTTGATTAGGAGTGACCATAAGCAATAGCAATTGGGAGACCACTGCAGTAGTTGGAGGCATAAAAATGATAAAAATCCTACCTAGACAGAAATAAAAAGGAAAGAACAAATGAGAAGAAATAGAAGTAGAAGATGTAGATTACTTATTAAAGAATTAATATAAAAAAGAGTGGAAATGAAGTCATAGTGAGAAAAGGTCAGAGGGCTAAATGACAGTATCAGCTTTGGCATTTTGTTTGTTGTTTGTGTTTTTAAAGATTATGGAATTCTGTTCATGGATGAAATCAGAGAAGATACAAATTTTAAGTGAATCAAAAAGTTAATTTTAAAAATCTGACTCCTTTAAAAATTTGATTAATAATTTCTACTGTAGCTCAAATTTCATAAAGTCTTTTTGAAGGCAAAGATCTTCTTCAGCACTTTCTTCCCATTTTCAAGGTTTACTAAAAAGCTATTTCTTAACCGTCAGTGTAAAAAGAAGCATTAAAAAGGAAGAGAAATTGTCTTTTCAAGTTTCTCAAAGGAAAAGCACTTTAAAAATCAAGAGTTTTATTATTGTATCAGTATGATTCTTTCCTTTTCAGCCTGTAAAACTGTAGTAATGTTGCTATCCCTGATAGAGAAATATTTTAGAATACCTACTAAATGTATCATCCATGACTCTAAAAAAGGAATGAATTTTTAAATTGATCAATCTGCTCTGGTACCTTTTGTCCTTAATTCTGGTGTTATAGATGCCAGCCAGTGTGTGGAAAAAAGATTACAATTCATCTCCTTTCTCCAGTTGAATCATGACCAACAAACTATAAATTGTCAAGGCAAACAGCCAAATGATGTCTGTTTTCTGCAGGCATATCTCAACTAGCTCAACTGAAGTGGGAACATGAGAAGTTAGCTCATGAATAGTCCTTCGGTTCCATATGCAGTCAGTAGTTTATAATAATGATTTGGATTAATAGATTAATAATGAATAGAGAGCTAAAATAAGAAGTGATTTTGCAAAGATATGGTCAACATTCTGAATAGTGTTGTCAACTATTTCTATCAGATTAAGACTTGGTGGATATAGAAATACACAGGAAAAAAGTTGAACCTTAGAATTCCTTGGTTAAATCTTTCCATATTTATTTTTCCACTTAAGAAAGAACCCACCAAAACTTCAAGCAAAACATATTACAAAACAGAAATCATTCTTTCCTATCCAGCTCCAATCTATTCCTCCTTCCAACCTCCTTATTTCTTTTGAGAGTACCATTATCCTTCCATTCATGTAGGTTTGCAATATAAGAATATCCTTGTCTTTTCCTTCTCCTTTGTCCTTCCCGTATCCAACCATGTACCAAATCTTGCCAGTTCTGCCATTAAAATATCTCTCATTCATCCACTTCTCTATACTTATTACATGGCTTACCACCAGTTCCGACCCTTATCACCTCTTAATTTAGATGACTTTAACAGTTTCCTAATTAGATTCGCTAATTCTATCCTCTCTGCTCATCAACCTGTCCTCCACACAATTGTGAAAATAGTTTTTCTAAAGCAGAGCCCTAACTAGGTGACTAACCTATTTAAGAAAAGTTCTCTACTGACTTTAGGATGAAATGCAAACTCCTCAGGTGGGCACTACCAGCCTTCATAATCTAGCTACATCCTATGTTTCTAGATTTATTTACACATTATTCCATTCACAAACACTTTATATTCTAGCCAAACTAATCTACTTACTATCACCAAGCCTTAGCATCCCATGTTTCACCTCTTTGTACACATCTGGAATGTACACCTTCCTCACATCTGTCTCTTAGAATCCCCAGAATCCTTCAAGGTTCAGCTTATGTTACCATATAATACAGGATAGATTTTGCTTAGCTCTCTAGTTAGAGTTCTCTCTCTCTCCATCTCTCTGTCTCTGTCTCTGTCTCTGTCTCTGCTTCTCTTTCCCTCTCTCTGTCTCTATCTCTATCTCTCTGTCTCTGTCTCTGTCTCTCTCTGAATTACGTAAAACTCTGAGAGATTGAAACACTTGTTTAGAGTCATATGGCCAGTATGTGTCAGAAATAGGACTCACTCCTGACCTGGAGCTTAATAAATACTTTTAGCCCAAAAAAGGTGAGATTTTTTGGAAAATGCCCTCCCCAACAAAACACTGCACGTAATTCTGTATGTAGTAAGGGCAATTTCAAACTAGAAAGTTCATGATAAATGTAAAAGAGGGGTTAGATCAAAACATTTGTGTTTCCTGATGACTACTTGTTAGTTTTTCAATAAGATTTTTATTGACAACTTCTGTTTTTTACACCATCATAGTTATTCTAAGTATTCTGTCCCTACCCTTCTCAGTAAGACATCTATATAACAAAGGGCAACTTGGGGAGGGGGTTGAGGGGTTGAGGTTGAGGGGGAAAAATCAACATAACAACTCCACAAAGGGTTGGGGGAGTCCTAATATTTCTTCATTTAAGCTTTATTTGATCTTTGCAATTTTGCAATACTCACTTTTAAAAAAAATTGGTGTATAGTTCTTTACATTTATAGATTATTATTTGCTTATAATTAAATGTAATAAACTGAAAATATAATGGCAGATATTAATTTACTTAGGAATCATTCCAGTTATATCAAGCTGGGAATTGTTAAGCTATCAATCAGATGTTTAAACTAGAATATAGTTTACTTATATTTGTTTACACTCCCATCTTTTCCAAAAGCATAACATTAGCAAATAGTCCCACAGAGTGAGTAGCTCAGAGCATTAGGGGGAAGGTTTATCTCATCTCATCCACTAAAGCTTTGTGTAGTTAATAATTGATATAGGAATTCTCACTGTGGCCATTGAATACCCCAGCCACCTGCTGCTACTGGCTCCAAGAACATTTCAAAAGGGAAGGATATATGAGATGAGAAAAAAATGGTATCTGTGTTGTCAAGGACAACAAGGATGGATGCCAAGTAAATTTGACTGCTTTTTTGAGCAGATAAAGGAACAAATAGGAAGGAGAAACATGGAAAGATTTACATGAACTGATACCAAGTGAATTAAGGAGAGCTAGGCAAATATTATATACAATAAATACAATGAGGAAAATGAAAAGAACCACAAAATAAATATTGAAAAATCACAAAGAATAAAGATGGTCTCATGGCTGTCTTCTCCCTCTTAGATTTCTAGCAATCAAAGGAGGGACTTTCTCTCTCCCCTCTACTCCCTAGTGTCTGTGGTACTTCATGGAAGTGTGGATCCTGACTTAATAATTGGAACATGTGCTTGCCTAGTTGGACCTGAGTCTGCTCCTCAAGTCCTTGGTTACTTCTTCAATTTTATGTTGTTGTTTTTTCCCCTTGAGTCTAGGTCCTGAAATAGTAATTCTGAGAGAGAGATATTTTCAGTGTTAGCAGCTACATGGTGTAAAAATTAAATTAGTATCTAGTAATAAAAATATTATATTTTTGAGGTTTATTGAGGATTATTAGAAATCAAGGAATAAAGAAGATATAAAATAAAAACCACGTGCCCATGGCTGATTAGCCAATTCAGAACCCTGAGTTTAGTTTACTTGCTACATCATTGCAATGGCAGAGAGAGAGCTTGGTAGACATTACTGCCAGTTAAATACCAATTGCGATCTCACCTATGTGGAGACTTGGGTGAGATTATAGGGAATTCTGGGAAATACCAAGGACTTCTGGCGATTGAAGTCTAGGGTTCAAAATCTCCATTTATACAATGGTAAGACCAAGAGCTTGCTAGTTTTCCTGAGTCAGCACTGTAGCTACTAGAAGTTCTACCACTTTTGTGGGAGAAGTTGACCACCACAAAGCTGGTACTGTAGGGGAAGTTAGGTGGCTCAGTGGATTAAGAGTCAGGCCTAGATATATGGGAGGTCCTGGTTCAAATCTGACCTCAGACACTTCCTAATTGGGTGACTCTAGGCAAGTTACTTAATCCAAAGTGCCTAGCCCTTACTGCTCTTTTGCCTTGGAACCAATATTTGGTATTGATTTCAAGATGGAAGGGAAGAGTTTTTAAAAAATGGCACTGCAATTGAAGATTCTGAAAATCCAAGCCATTCCCTGCCTGTTCAATAGCTCTGAGCTTTGTCAGTTACTCAGATATTACAAATATAATGGGAATCTTTAACTGTTCAGCAGTCCCAAAAAATCATCTTTACCTTTCAATAGATATAATAAGGATGATGGATCATTTTATGTTTTAACTATGTTAGCATACATTTTTAGTCTTGTTTTAAGCATTTTTGTGGCAGGAGAAATAAATAGCTTTCCTGTAAATATTTTGCATATTAAATACTTTTCCAGAAGTATACTAGAATACTTCGCTAGGGGGTTAGCTGGGTGGCTCAGTGGATTGAGAGCCAGGCCTAGAGATGGGAGGTCCTAGGTTCAAAACTGACCTCAGACACTTCCGAGCTGTGTGACCCTGGGCAAGTCACTTGACCCCCATTGCCTAGCCCTTACCACTCTTCTGCCTTGGAGCCAATACACAGTATTGACTCCAAGATGGAAGGTAAGGGTTTAAAAAAAAAAAGAATACTTCTCTAGACTTCTCAGAAGTTACTCTGTTAGTAACTACTGAGGAAACCTTAGATGCTAATCATATCTAAGATTTGTTGTAAAACTTCTCCCTGATCTTTGGAGTGGGGACTTAACAAGCCTGAAATAGAAAACTGCCTGGTCCCCTCTAATGGCTGATCCTGTCTCCCTCAGGACTGAAGACAGTTCACATGAAAGATGAAGCTTCTTTGTGGGAAACCTAAAATCCAGCCAACTCTCTTCCCACCTAGGTCCTGGTTAACACAAAGATTTCAAAGAAGAAGCTAACTTGATTGAACATTTTGGGTATTATGCGATTCATTCTTCATTTATTGGAATTAACTTGAATTTGAAATTAAGTAATATCCCCAAAGTACCATACAGGATAATAATGATCATAGCCCTTAAAATAAGAATACTGAGAACTGGTATAATTAAAACAGTTAAGGACCACTTTATCCAAATGCAAGTCAATTTGATCATGAAAACTACCTACTTTTATTCATGGTTATGGCTAAATAAATTATTAGCATTTATTGCTAGTTAGTACACTGAATTTGATATCATAAATTTTCTTGTTTCTTAGGAAGAAATGACTCTGATGACTTCATTTCAGTGCTCAAAACTCTTTAATGTCTCCCTAGGGCTTAGTTAATAAAGTCTAGACTTCTTAGATTGGTATTCAAGGTCCTTCTCAGTCTGTCTTCAAACTGCCTTTTCAAGTCTTATGTCTCAGTACTCTTCCTTATATAGGTTATACGTCATTTAAATTGTAAGCCTCTAAATTTGTCCACTATTTTCCTACCACTTTGCCTTTGCTGATACCTGAAAAGGTCTACTCTTCAAATCATCACTGCTGAAATTTTGATACATCCTTCAAGGTCTAGCTTAGTTGCAATATTCTCCATGAAGCCATGCCTGATTTTCCCAACCAGAAGTAAGCTCATCTTCATAAAACTTTCATAGCATCTGTTCATAGATCAGTAACACACTTTTCCTATTTGATTGGGTATATGTCTGTTTCTCCAGTCATATTGTAAACTCTTTGAAAGTAGTGTCTTCTTTGTCTTTATATCACCCCATTGTCCAATACAGTATGTTAAGGAGAGTAATTTAACACATAGTCTTGAGGATGATATATAACAAATGCTTGTTGAATGGATGTTGAAGTGATTGTCATGGAAATGCCAGAATAAAAGTGACATCTATGTAGTCTATATTCAAAATTGTTATATATTATCCAAGCTGTTTTACTCATTGTATGACAGAAGCAATTATTTACCATAAACTTTTGATGCATCTAACCACTGCCTAGTGTAGAACTCTATTTTCTGCTTTTACCATCTGCTCCCAGTGTTTTTATTTCTTTTTTTTTTAATTCTTATTTTCTGTCTTAGGATCATACTTTATATTAGTTCTAAGACAGAAGAATAATAAGAGCTAAGCAATTGGGGCTAAATGACTTGCAAAAATATGCAGAACTATGTAAAAAAGATCCTAACATCACTGACACCATGCTGGCTTGGTTACTGACCTAGAGCCAAACATCCTACAGAATAAAGTAAAAGTGGGCCTTGGAAGCATTGCTAATAATCAGGCTGGTGGAGAGGACAAAATTCCAGTTGAGCTCTTTAAAGTCCTGAAAGATGATGCTTCTAAAGTGCTGCACTCAATAGGCCAGCAAATTTAGAAAACTAAACAGTGGCCACTGGGTTGGAAAAGGCCAGTTTATGTCCCAATCCTAAAGGAGAGCATTGTCCAAAATTGTTCAAATTACTGAACAATTGCATTCACTTCACTTTCCAGGAAGGTTATGCTTAAAATTTTGTGAGGGTGACTTCAGCAACATGTGAACCAAGAATGACCAGAAGTTTTCAAAGAAGCAGAGGAACTTGAGACCAGATTGTCAACATTCTCTAGATTGTGGAGAAAGCAATGGAGTTCCAGAAAAATCGTCACTTCTGTTTCATTGAATACACTAAAGCTTTTAACTATGTGGATCACAGCAAAATGTGGCAAGCCCTCAAAAGGATGCGAGCGCCAGATTATCTTGTCTCCTGAGGAACCTGTATGTAGCTCAGGAAGCAAGAGTTAAAACTGAACGTGAAACAACTGATTGGTTTAAGATTGGAAAAGGTGTACGACAGGTTATATATTGTCTCTTTATTTAGTATATGTGCAGAGTATATCATGCAAAATGCTGAACCAAAAACTAGAATTAAGATTGCCGAAAGAAATATCAACAGTCTCAGATATGTAGAAGACATCACTTTGATAGCAGAAAGTGAAGAAGAATTAGGAATTCTCTTGATAAGGGTGAAAGAGGAGAGCATAAAAGCTTACTTGAAGTTTAACATGGAAAAATAAAAAAGAGGTCATTGCAACTGATTCCACTGACTTCCAGCAAATAGAGGAAGAAGAATGGAAACAGTGTCAGGTTTTCTATTCTTGGGCTCAAAGATCACTGCAGGCAGCGACTGAAGCTATGAAATGAAAAGATAGTTGTTTTGGGAAGGAAAGCTATGGCAAATCTGGGCAGTATGACTAAAAATCAAAGCTATCACCTTGCCAATAACGGTTTGTGCAGTCAACGCTATGATTTTTCCAGTAGCAGTCATATAGCTCTGAGGATTGGATTATAAGGAAAGCAGAGTACCACAGAATCTGTACTTTCCAATTGTGGTACTGGGGGAGATATTTGAAAGTCTCTTGGATAGCTAGGAGATCAAATCAGTCAATACTTTAAGAAATTAATGAAGACTTCTTTGGAAGGACAAATATTGAAGCTGAATTTAAATACTTTGGCCACAAAACAAAAAGATAAGACTTGTTTTTAAAAGACCCTGATGCTGGGGAAGATTGAAAGAAAAATAAGAAGGGGATAGCAGAGGATGAGAGGGATAGATAGGATCATGGAAGCAACAAGCATGAGTTTGGATAGAATTTGGGACATAGTGGAGGACAGAAGGGACTAGCTTACTATAGTCCTTGAGGTCACAAAGAGTCAGACATGACTGAACTACTGGACAACAACAATATTCCAAAGTATCTCAAATAACAAAGTTAAAAAAAAATAGAACCAATTCTCCTATAAAATCACTCGGCAAATGTGTTTGGTCTTTCTTCCTTACCTTCTGTTTCCTGCTGCATTCTGGATAGTGTTATAACCTGGAGGTGGTGGTGGAAACCAAGATTGTCTGTTAAAAAATAACACATGTTACAAACAGAATGTTCAGAAGGCCTAAGCTCAAAGCCATATCTGTTTAGGATCAACTTAAGACATTTAGCAGTCAAAAAGACAACTTATTTAATGTTGTGTTATTTTTTTTCTAACTACCAACTCTTGAAAATAGAATGGAAGAGCTCCTCTGTAATAGAATGAAAAATAACTATGTTACATTCCATGTTACATATTCTTCACATTGAAACCAACTTTCTGTTGTTGTTTTTTTAATTTTAGGTTTCCTTTGGACACTAGATAATAAAACATTGCAGTGATGATAGTGTTGAAGAAAATAATGACATAAGGAATCAAACTTGGACACTTAAGTAGTGTCATCTTTAGTGCATAAAGCCTTTTGCCACTGAAAAACAAACCAACCTTCATTTACTCGTCCTTAGGATTGACAGGAGTATCTGAGAGCTCTTAGCAAAAAGATTAAAGGGTAAATCAATAAAGGCTGTCGAAAGGATGATGGACAAGAAAATGAGGGGTCTGAACAATGCACTATATGTAGAACAATTGCAAGGACTAAGGATGTTTAACCTGGAGGAAAAGAATTGCACAACCATTATAGCTATCTTCAAATATTTGAGAGACTGCTGTGGTAGGAGATGTATTCTTTATCACAACAAAGGAGGGAATTAGGGCAAATGCAAATGGGTGAAAAGTTATAGTGATTTGAATTCCAACTTAATATTTTGACATTTTAAATATTTGAAGGGTTCAGTAATGCTGTCCCAGTCATTAATGATATTCTGAACTGGAAGCGGGGTCAAGCAATAGCTGGGGCATACCTGGGAATGGGTGAGCATTTGAGAGACATGGAAGACCAGAAAAATAGAGAAATTGGGAATAAAGAAGGAAGAAAAGAAGACACGAAAAGATAAATTTTAAACTTCTACCCCAGAAAAGCCCAATTTACATAGTCAGGTAGAGAAGGTACAACTCAGTTATATAGAAGATATTTTCCTCAAAATAAATAATGAATACCTCTTTTTCTTCACAGGAGTTGTGATCGGAGTGGCAGCAGCAGTGGCTCCTGTAGTGGTGCTAGTGTTGAAAGAAACTCCAGATGGTCTATATTTAAAGATAAAAAAGTGATTTGTTGTAATCATAGTCATAGTTTTTTTGGGGGAATTCAAACTTTGTCATCAAAGTCAGCAAGAGGAAAAGGTCATAGTTGATGGTAAAAATTGGGTTAAAGTGAGGAAGCCAAGATAAAGCAAAATATCCTAGTTTCCTGACTTTCAGCCAATAGCTTTCTCTCTCAGTCACTGCCTAGAAATACTAGCTATTTCCCTTAGAATCTTCAACTAAGACATGAGAAATACTGGTTTAACATTAAACATGAATAGAAATCACCAAATGGGTAGGTTTTTAGAGGGAGGAAGAGAAAGATATTGAATAGTAATAAAAATGGCCCCTAAAAGAGCCTCAACAACAAAATTAATGCACAAAACAATAACAAGTAGACAAGGGAATAGACAAATAACCTTAATAGTTTACTAATTTTTATATATTAATTATAAAAAATTTTAAATTAAAGTACAAAATTTTCTTATACAATTTTTATACATTGAAAGTTTTGCTGTAAATAATTATTATGGGCACAATAAAAAAATTTTTAAAGGAAAGAAGGAAAAAAATTACTACTGAGGATTAAAAGTTAGCCTGAAAAAGACATTTACATATTTTCCATTCATACATTCTGGGCAAGAGACCCATAATTTTGGAGTCCCCTTCCTATTGATAAAAGAACTGTAGGGAAGGGAAGCCAGGCAACATGGGTAAGGTGGTGATGGTGGTGGTAGATAGGAACACCTTGCAGCTAGAAAGCATTAACAATCAATGATCAGAAGAAAAGGTTAAAGAAGAAGAGGGAAGGGGTTATCCATAGGTTCATAGATTTAGAGTTGGTAGGGACCTCAGAGAACATCAAATCTAACCTTTTATCTTGTAGATAAAGAAACTGAAGTTTCAAGGAGGTTGTTAAAATGCTCAAGGTCATGAAGATAGTTAAGTATTAGAGCTAGGATATGAATGGGAAAAGAGAAGGACAGGAGAGGAAGGAGAAAAGTAGAAATTAGGGAGGAGAGTAAAAAGAGAAGACAGAGGAGGGGAAGATAAGAAAGAGGAGAGAGGAAGAGTAGATAGGGAGAGAAGGAAAGAGGGGAGGAGAGAGAGGGAGAGAGAGAAAACAACTAGGGAGAAAGAGAACCCAGATTTCATTCCTAAAAATGTTTATTTAAATGTATATAAAAAATGATACTGTGAGTCTGAAGTTAATGTAGAAGGTGAGGATAGGTAGTACCTTGAATATACATACAAAGAAACAAAGATATTTTTCTCTAAAATCTAGTTTCAGTAGAAATGTACATACGGTTTTGTTGCTTCTGATGCTCTGAAAGGGGACATGTCTCTGATGGAGGAAAAATGTCAAAGTTTGAGAAATAAACAAATGGCAAAACAATGTAATTAATACCATCTGTATTATTATCATTCACATTTTTATCATACAATGTAATGACAGATTAGAAATTGTTTGAGTAGAGGAATGAGGGAAGCATAGGTATTTTGATAAACACCAAGACATGGCCTCCCTCTCTTGGATGTATCTTGTGAGAATCTCCAAAGAAGTCTTTTTTTTTCCTGCCCCCCTAAAAAGCTGCTTCTGTTTTTACCAAATGGCTTTATTTGCTGTGCAGCTGTGTTCAATCATTTTCCTTGGTGATGAGAATGTAAAATCTGCATTTACATGATTTTTTGTCATACTCTTGTTGCCAGAATCTTTTCTAAAGTAATAGACATGTGGTAAATGTAATGAGCTCCAGAGCTGGGCTCAGGTGATTTCCCAAGACCCCCATAAAGTTTTCCTTTTTCTCTTGGCATGGACCAGAAGTAGAGGTCATCAGTTCCTCAGCCTTCATTTATCTTTTTACTACCAGAAACATGTATTATAAAAGATATTATGGAATATGTTTAGTGAGAATGGAGCTTTGCAAATTGATGGGTAAGTGTGAGAAGTGTCATGTAATTGAACCTTTTCCCAAAGTTAGTAAATACTTGTACCTATTAGTTAGTCGGTTATCCAAGGTATTGGCCTTATGAGCTTTAGCAGCATCATTTCTTTCTGAAATCCTTTATAAAGAAACATAAGACAAAAGTCTTGATAAGCATTCAGTTTTTAGTGCTCCTTTCAAATTCTCTTTTAAGCTAGAATAATTTAAAAACATAATACTTCCCCAAGAAGAATCATTTTAAAAAATTTAGCCTCTGTCCCTTTCTCTTTATGGCTCCTCATCCAATCAGTTACACGCCTTGTCAATTTTATCTCAGATGATTCCCTTACCTCCCTCTCCCTTCTGCTTTTACAGTTATCTGAGTTACAGCTCAGATCTTCATTATCTCTAGACCAGTTTAATAACTTGGGACTCTGCTCTATAGGAACTGGGCTAAGCTGTGAACTCAATCTCCCCAGAATATGAGATGGTGCAAAGGGGGAACCCTTAGTTAGTTGGTTAGTTATTAACTTGGCTTTTCGTAATTATGTCTCACTATTCCCCTTCATGCACTCTATGGTCCAGCCAAGCTAAATTAATTATTGTTGAATGAACACTTTCCATACTTTTCAATCTTTACGGATGAATACACAAATACCCTCCTCCTCCTCCTCCTCTCTTCACATGTTGAAATCCTTATGTTTTCTAAGATCCAATTCACTTGTGTTACCATGCCACATCCTGGAAACAGCATGAAAGCATAAGTGTCCTGAAAATCACATTTCACCACTGAATAAAGTTCTGGTATAAAGATGGTAGTGGTAGGAAGAATGGGTAGAAAAATAGCTCCATGGGAGTGCTGATGGGACCATTCCTATCCTTCTGATCACATACTTACCCAATATACCCTGAATATCGTATGAATATATATTTCAGTAATAGAGAATTCTAAACCCAAACTCTACCCAAGACCAAAACAGGATTAAAAATCTCTAGACCCAGAAAAAAATTATTTAAAGTCAGTCTGTAATTTCTGAACCAGTATCTGGTAGACAGAATCTGTAATGTTACCAACAAAAAGTGGGTTTCTCTTCCACTCCCAAAGTAAAATTTTCTTGGCCTTGAAGAAGATACTCAGTTGCTCTACAATAACTTTTAATGCAGTTAATTAACTTGAGGAAGTAGGAAAGAAACAAATGTTCCTAAGGGCATGCTAAAACACAAAGAAATGTGGAAGAACAAAGGACATTTCTAATATATTACTATCATAAGAAAATAACAAAGAATGATAATATCTATGTATTCTGGAGTTTGAAAAAGCAAAACAAAACATAAAGCTGAACAATATAGGTGGGTGTGCCTTTTTTCTCCCATAAGCACTCTATCTCTCCTTTTTTGGAGAGTCTAGATCTGGAAGGAACTTCAGAGAACCATTTTGTCTAACCCCTTCATCTTACAGGTAAAGAAACTGAAGTTTCAAGGAGGTTAAATATCTTGCCCAAGGTCATATAAGTAGTTAAGTATTGGAGTAGGATTGGAATGAGAGGAGAAGGAAAGAGAGAAGGGGATTCCTTCCCTTCTTCCTTCTTCCCTCCTCTCCTTTAGGGAGGAAAAATTGTGAAATTCGGAGCACACCAGTTCTGATTTTCTAAATTCAGAATTTCAGGTTGACTCAGCAGGGCTCATTCTCTTTGAGTTTATCATGGAAATTACAATAACAACAGACATTTATTTAGTGATTTGGAGTTTGCAAACCACTTCAACATACTCTTTAATTTAAACTTCAAAATAATGCTGTGAGGAAGAGATCACAGGCATTAATTTCCCTATTTTAAAGATTGGGAAACTATGGAAGTCATCAATGAGCAAGGCTCAGCACTTCTCTCTACCAGTTCTACCAATCTACCAATATTTTCCAGGTATGTAGTTTCTCTAGAGCTGGTAACCTGAATTCCTAGCTGCCTACTCATCTTATGTTTTAAACTCTTATGGGCCATTTTTCCCCCAGCTTAAAGTGTACCATCCTGAGGAAAGAAAACAGAAACAAAAGAAAAGCTGAGTAGTTCTCCCTTCTTTTTGTCATCTGTTATCTTTCTCCCAGGCTTCCCTGTCCCAGAATGTAGTTTTGCTCTTTCTTTGAAACTGTCCTATATATTTAAAAAAAAAAAACACAATAATCTTTTTGTTGTTTTTATAATCTTAAAGCAGCTTTTCCTCATTCTGACACTATTCTTATAGGACAATGACTTATTCCTCTTCCATTACCTGTTCTTGTTTCTACTTTTTATACATATCTTCTTTACATATTTTTATTTTCATTTTTCATTTTTTACCAATTACATGTAAAAACAAATTTCTTATATAAGTTTTCCTAAATTATATGATAGAACTTATCTCCTTCCTTCCCTTCCTTTCCCTGTCCTGGTGCTGGCAGGTGATTTGATCTGGGTTATACTTATATTATCATGTAAAACATTTCCATATTGTTCATATATATATATATATAACTTTTTAAAAAATTGAAGTTGGTCTATGAATTCTTGAATAACGATATGCAATATTTTAGACAACTGTTTCTCATCATAATTAGTTTATTCATATCTTCAGAATTTCGTCCTGAATTTATTTATTAGTTGTATGATCCTGGGTTAGTCATTTAACTTTTGTTTGTCTCAGTTTTCTCATCTATAAAATAGAGATAAAGATAGCACCTACTTCACAGGGTTGTTGTGAGAATCAAATGAGTTAATAATTGCACAGCATTTAGCATAATGCTTATATATATAGTAATTTCTATATAAACATTAATTTTTATTATTATTAAGAACTTTCCAACCGTCAAGTGCTTAAGATTAATAGGGCAGAATCAGTTTTTCTTGGAATTTGAACTGAAATAGTGTTGAACAGGAGTTACAAGGAATAATCGTTCCAAGTAACCTGTATATGTGCTCTTGACTTTTCTCTTTGCCCCAAGACTCCCAAATGAGGCCACATTAAGAGCAAGAACTGCTTGTGCTTCCTCTGCAGAACACGAGGGGTTTCCATTCCCTGTGTTACAGTGACTGAACTTCAAATCTGGGTGGCCCTGATGTGTATTGCTCTTTATTCCTATTTATTTACCTGGAGTAAAGAGAGTGAGAAAACATCCCAATGGGAGTCAGAAATCCCTGGGTTCTAAGACTGAGCGTGACCTTTCCCGCCAGTGTAAACCTAGGCTCACACTCATCCTTTAGGTCCCAGTTTTTCCTATGAATTGCTGGGGTTGGAGTAGGTGATGGCTGGTGCAGCTCCAAATGGATGATTCTAGGATTCCATTTTGTTGAAATGGTAGAAGAATCTCACTCCTAAACATTTGCAGAAAGGCTCAAATGCTACAAATGCTTAGATGGGAGCAATAGAATGGTGTACTACTTCAAGGATGAGCCTCTTGATGAAAGAATGGACCATCTGGGTTCCCATCCTGCCTTTAACTTGACCTTCCAATACCAGGATCAACTCTCTACAACCATAAATAGATGAACAATTGCCACTCTGCTTTGGTAGAGAAGGTTTACTCGTTGGGAGTTCTTTATGCCAATGAAAATACATTTCCTGCCTCACTCCCCACTCTTCTGCCTCTGCCCACCCCAGCCAAAAAACAAAGACAACAACAATGGAAATTGGAAAGTCAGCAATGCCTGGGGGATCATAAGTGAAAACACAGGGTCGATCACCAGCCCAACTTCTATTTTTCACTAGGTCTAGTAGCGGTAGAATTTGGGTGATTTTTTTTCTCCTCCAGGACACAATCGCTTTCTAATCTTTCTCTCTAATCCTTTCACATTTAGTCCCAGACCTATTTTGCCCTTATCTAGAAATAGGTTGTCACCTTTGGTTTCACAAGGAGGACTGGTAGTAAATAAAGGCAAATAGAATATAATAATGGAAAAAGCACAAGTCCATGAGCCAAGAGGGCTGGGTTTTAGTCCCAGCTCTGCCACTTACACGCTGACTGATCCTGGACAAATCACAACGCCCAGCAAAAGGAACCGAAATGAATTGACCTGTCTGAACCTCAAAGTCCTCATTCATGAGAATAAGTGAGTTGGTCTACCCTCTCCTAAATCAGACCTACTATAAGAAACTTTCTATGGGAGAAGGAGTTCTAATGCTTTTTCTACTGTCATTTCAATTATATTTTGTCTTCCATATGTTTAATCACACCAGATATTACTGGCAAAAGTGAGATGACTAATGGACAATTAAAGTGTATCTCCTCTTGCAATGTTAGTAGAGTATATGGAAACTGTCAGCATATGGGGGGAAACTTCTTGTGTCAGACTTTTGGGAGAACATGGAAAAGAATCTTCTAGAAAGGACTGGCACAGATTAACTACAATTCACATCGCTGGAGGGAATTCCAGATTATTAAGATCACATATTCATCCGAATGTTTGAGTTATTTTGAATAAGCAATTGAGGCAGCACTCACAGTGACTTCAAAATATAGAAATACAGTAGCAGTAGCCACCTCTATGCCCTCTTTGGTAATTTGCCTGAAAAAATGAAGTCATCTGGCCCCAGAATCCAATGGACACCTCCAAAATAGATGAGACCTGATTAAAATCTGATGAGTGCCAACTCGGTCTGTAGTCAGTAGCAGGGTCTAACATGACAAAACTTGGTAAGCACTATTTTATCCTCAATTTACAGATTAGGAAGCTGTGATTGAGAGAGAACTTAAGTGATTTCACAGGATCCCACAGCTAGAAAGTATCTGAAGGAAAATTTAAGTTCAGATCTTCCTGACTTGAAGTCCAGAATTAGAATGTACTGTATTCAAAAACATTGTACGTGGTTATAAAGCAACTTACCTGTCTAAGGTGTCATCAGATCTGTATCGAGTAATTTTGACTTTTTGCTCATTCTTTTCATTTTTGCTCCTATGAACAAAAAAAGACATCAAAAATTAATAAAACAACACAAATGATTGAAAAAGCATCATACATTTGGAGAAAAACAGATATATTAAGGTAGATAAAAGATAAACATTATCATAAATTAGATTTAGAAAAAGCACTATAGGAAACACAGGCCTACTTAGATGTTAACAAAGATCCATTAGGTTGTAAACCACTTTGTACTCATCCTTTTCATTATCATATGCTGATCTCAAGGATATTCAATTTTTTTTCACTAATTTTAGCATTTGGCACCAGTTGTCTTGCTGTTTCCTATTCTTCATGACCCCATTTGAGATTTACTTGGCAAAGATACTGGATGGATTGTCCATTTCCTTTGTCAACTCATTTTACAGAGGAGGAAACTGAGGCAACAGGGTGAAGTGACTTGTCTAGGGTAGTGACTGAGCCAGAAACTGTCTAAGGCCAGATTTGAGATCACAAAGATGGGTCTTCCTGACTCCAGGACTGGCATTCTATCCACTGTGCCACCTAGCTGCCCACATTTAGCTTTTAGTCTTTGTCTTCAGTTCTCATGCCATCATTCTTCCTTCCTCAGGAATTGAAAAATATTTATTTATTTATTTATTTACATTTTGGCAATTCTCCTGACACTTAAGCTCCAAGGACTTCCATTTCAAAACCCATTTACACCAACCATCAACAAATAATGACAATAATAGCTCATGGTATTCCTCTCATTAAACCTGATTTCTTTTCTTCAACATTCTACCCACTGGGGCAGCTACATGGTTCAGTGAATAGAGAACTAGGCCTAGAGACAAAAGATTCTGTCTTCAAATTTGACTTTAGACACTTCATAGCTGTGTGGCCCTTGGCAAGTAACTCAACCCAATTGCCTAGCTCTTATCACACTTCTACCTTGGAATCAATGTTTAGTATTGACAATGTTTAATAACAATATTATATTTAATTATAATTAATATAGTAATAATAATTTAATAATAAATCAATGTTTTGTATTGATTTAGTATTAACTAAGACAGCAGGTAAGAGTTTAAAAAAAAAGAAATTTGTACCCATTGTTCCTAGATCTGCCCTCTACAATCAAACAAAATAAACTTAAGCCCTCTTTCAAATTCTTTTTTTATTTTTTAAATTTTATTTAGTCAATTTAAAACATTATTCCTTAGTTATAAGAATCACATTATTTCTCTCCCTCCCCTCCGCCTCCCCTTCCCACAGCCGACATGCAATTCCACTGGGTATTACATGTGTCCTTGATCAGAGCCTATTTCCAAGTTGTTGATGTTTGTACTAGGATATTTATTTAGAGTTTACATCCCCAACCATATCCCCCTCGACCCATGTGATCAAGCAGTTGTTTTTCTTCTGTGTTTCTACTCCCACAGTGTTTCCTCTGGATGGGATAGTGGTTTTTCTTGTAGATCACTACAAGTTATTCAGGATCATTGCATTGCCACTAATGGAGAATTCCATTACGTTCTCTTGTACCACAGTGTATCAGTCTTTGTGTACAATGTTCTCCTGGTTCTGCTCCTCTCACTCTGCATCAATTCCTGGAGGTCGTTCCAGTCTCCATGGAATTCCTCCACTTTATTATTCCTTTTAGCACAATAATATTACATCACCAACATATACCACAATTTGTTCAGCCATTCCCCAATTGACAGGCATCCCCTCATTTTCCAATTTTTGGCCACCACAAAGAGTGCAGCTATGAATATTCTTGTACAAGTCTTTTTACTTATTGTCTCTTTGGGGTACAAACCCAGCAGTGCTATGGCTGGATCAAAGGGTAGATATTCTTTTGTCGCCCTTTGGGCGTAGTTCCAAATTGCCCTCCAGAATGGTTGGATCAATTCACAACTCCACCAGCAATGCATTAATGTCCCCACTTTGCCACATCCCCTCCAGCATTCATTACTTTCCTTTGCTGTTATGTTAGCCAATCTGCTAGGTGTGAGGTGATACCTCAGAGTTGTTTTGATTTGCATCTCTCTGATTATAAGAGATGTAGAACACTTTTTCATGTGCTTATTAATAGTTTTGATTTCTTTGGCTGAGAACTGCCTGTCATGTCCCTTGCCCATTTATCAATTGGAGAATGGCTTGATTTTTTTTGTACAATTGATTTAGCTTTTTATAAATTTGAGTAATTAGACCTTTGTCAGAGTTTTTTGTTATGAAAATTTTTCCCCAATTTGTTATAGATATTATGTATTGGTTTCAAGGTAAAAGAGTGGTAAGGGCTAGGCAGGGGGATTAAGTGACTTGGCCAGGGTCACACAGCTAGGATGCATCTGTGGCCAAATTCAAGACATTTTAAAAGAGGGTATAAAGAATGTCATAAAATAAATGGATAAGCAAAAAACTAGGAGCATTACTGGTAGTCAGTTCACATTGCACTGGTATCCTTACAATGTCAAGAAGTTAGGAAGATGTCCAGAATTTTGTGTCAGCCTCTTCTGTTGGACTTTTGAGAGGACCAGAACAATAGTAGAATAGGATGGGAAGACAAAGAGATTTCTATCTGCATTGCTGGAGGGAATACCCACATCAGTGAGATAACAAATCCATTTGATTATTTGAGAATAGGAAAAATTGACAGCCAACCTTATTATCTCTGCTAATAGAAGAATTCTTTCTGTACCCAGTTATTCAAACCACAATGTGACACGTGCACATTGGGAATAAGAATATGCAAATCATATAGCATAATATGTAAATTGTACAACAGCAAATACATACTGTTGTCAATGTTGTTGATTATGGTGTAATAAAAAGCTTTCTCCCTAGTAATCAACTATCTTGTACAGGCACATTTAGCTACATCACAATTCAGTGCTATTGGCAAAATAACTGCTTCTTTGGGCTGTATTTGGTACCCCAGAAAAATCTAAATGGCAATAATATGTGGTCGAGTATTAATTCATTGTTTTTAACTAGTGATCTTAGTGGGTAACTGGAAAGAGACATGGTGGATATAAATAGGCTGAAGCATTTTCCCATCGACTCTGTGCAAGAGAAGTGGCATAAAAGATATCATCCAGGCTGTGTATGACCAGAAAGGAGATGGATGGGTCAGTCCTCTAGTGAGAATGACAGACAATAAATGGATACTGCAAGTATGATCTACCAGGTGGTAAAAGTACTCAAAGTCAGTCCTCGACCACATTGGAAACATGGATCCTCTATGGAGAATTTAAAGGAGGACGTGACAGAAAAAAATGAACTTTTATTCACTTAAGAAGCATTGAGAAGCAAATAGTACCTGCTATTTGCAAATCTGAGAGGCAAGTTGATGGAAAGCTGACCTTGAAGCCAGGAGTACCCAAATTCAATTCCTGTCTCTGACACGGATTGAATTTTTGATTCTGAGCAGGTGATTTAAACTCTCTCAGACAAGTTGCAGGAAAGGTGCTGATTTGCCTTGGTAGAAGGGGTTACATCACATGGGAGTTCCCTGTACAAATGAGAACAGGGATCTAATTCTTCTCACTATTTTTTTGCCAAGCCACTGTGCTATGTGCTGAGGTCACAAAGACAAAACCAAGCCAGTCCCTGCCCTTAGGGAGCTTACATTCTCCTAGGAGGCTAGGAATGTATGGAGGCGTTGCCCTTTGCACTTGTAGAGGGTGCACCCACACAGATGAGATCATAGCTCCATCTAATAAAGGGATAATTAAGAGTAACAGAAAAGAAAGCCATATAGGAAATTATTTCCAAACGTAATCAGCTTGTTTTTCAGATTACCTTTGGAAGAAGCTAAAGCATATCAGCTCAAGATGTCTTAAACCTTTAATTAATATGGATTATGCGCCAACTAGCTAAGGGTTTTTAAATAATTGAGAATAAAATCGTGAACCGATAGCAAAAACTATGTAACTTTTCATTACAAATGGTCACTCCAATCACTGCACGGACCTCCTGTGGGAAAGACTAAAAACAATTCTGGCACTAGGAATTCTTGTGTGTGTAGGAGCAAGCATATACTAGGTTTTTGGAGAATATTGTGTTCAGCCCAGTTTAAGGACATTAAAATGCTGAGGAATAAAATATTTGTAGCAGTTCTTTTTGTGGTGGCAAAGAAGTGGAAACTAAGGGGGTGTCTATCAGTTGGGGAATGGCTGAACAAAGTGTGGCATATATTGGTGACAATACTGTTATGATATCAGAAATGATGAGCAAGATGATTCCAGAAAAAGCTGGAAAGACCTGCATGAACTGATGAAGAGCAAGATAAGTAGAACTGGGAGAACATGGTACACAGTAACAGCAAAATTGTAAGATGATCAACTGGGAAAGACTTGGCTCCACCCTGCAATGCAATGATCTGGGATAGTTCTGAAGGACTTATGACAACGAATGCCATCCACCTCCAGAGAAATAATGTTGGAGTCAGATGCAGATCTAAGCATATTAGCTTCCACAGTTTTTAAATTTCTAGTCTTATTTCGGAGTATTTTATAGGAGTATTCTCTTATAACAATGACCAATATGGAAATATGTTTTCCATGGAAATCCATAATCCAGATCAAATTACTTACCATGGGGTGGGGGAGAGAAGGGAGGGAGACAATTCAGATCTTATAATTTCAGGAAACATGTAGAAAGTTGTTATTGCATGTAATTGGGAAAATGAAATCTCTTTGAATTAAAAATAAAATAAAATGTTGAGGAATAACTGGTTAGGCAATTGGGTGGTGACATGGGGAAAGTGTAGGACTTGGAGTCAGGAAGACTTCAGTTTGAATCCAGCCACAAATGCTTAATAGCTGTGTGACGGCACAAATCACTTACTTTGTTTCCTCTCTCAGCCTCAGTTTCCTTTCCTAATAGCATCTGCCTTCCAAGGTTATTGTGAAGATCCAATGAGTTAACATATGTAAGCCCTTTGAAAACCTATAAATGCTAGCTGTTGTCATTACTGCTGTTGTTCCTGTTTGCTATATAGAAAGGAGGGCAAGCAGGATGGTAAAGGGCCTTTAATTAGTGATATATACGGATTAATGAAAAGAAATGGATGTGTTTAATTTAGAGAAAAGAATCAGGGTGGGCATAATGGCTCTGCTGAAATATCTGAAATCATGTAGAGGTGGAATTAGACTTGTTCTGTTTAGCTACCAAAGCCAGAGACAAGAATAAGGTGAGTGGAAATTGCTATGAAGACAATTTAGGCTTGATTTCAGGAAAAAGCTTCTTCCCAATCAGGGCTGTCCAAAAGTCAAATGCTTTGTCTTGGAAGAGTGATACACATTTCCTCCTTGTAGGTCTTCAGATGAAAGATAACTGTGCTGGCTTTGGCAGCACATACACAAATAAAAGAAGACTGACCACTTGTCTCTATTATGGAAGGGATTCTCACAAGTTGAACTAGATTTTCTTTGAGATCTCTTCCAGCTCACCAGTTCTATGCTACTGTGAGAGAAATTTTCATTTTTAAAATCCCATACAAAGGTTGTTTAAAAAATGCCAGGCAGGCAAAGAATAGCATGGAATATTATTTCATGGAGAATTGAATAAATCCAGGAAACAAGGATTAAATGTGCACGGGGGAGAGAACAAGAGGGAGAGGAATAAAAGCATTAACATCAGGGTGTCTCAATCTTATAGGATGTTTTCTAAATGATTTGGAAGAGGAAGTCCACAATAAATACTTAAGCTTTGAGGACGTGGTTGAATTATTTTGGATAGGGAAATGTCAAGTTAAAACTAAGCTGCTAGAAAATCTCTAAAGCCTGCTTGAGTGGGAAGAAAAGTGACAATTGAGATTTCATGTGGGTGAGCGTGAAGTGATCTCAACTGTTCAGAGGATTTCAGCTTCTGGGCTATTAGGTATCACTCAGGAATCTAGATTAGACCAGATGGCCACTAAAGGCCCTTCTTACTCTCAACTTCCATGATTTTCTGGAAAAGGTTTCGACCTAGAAATCATTATAAACTATTCCCAGAAGATTCAAAATGACTGAGGAACACAATGCAGAGAAACCATGGACCTGAAGTGAACTATCACACTAGCTTGCAACCTGCTGTCCCTGTACCCCTCTCCATCCATGGTTTATAGCTAGTTTCACAAATTTCTTTGGACAAAAATCAATTCATCACCTGTTGACCAACTGCTGCTAAAGAGTTCTCCAGTATGATCAAGGCTGTTCCTGGAGAACAACTACCCGATCCTTTGCCAGGCCCATCCTTACAGTCTTCCCAGCTTGGTAGTGTTTTCCAAAGCCTATACAGTACAGGTATAGTTCTTATCACCAGTCCTTAGACCTCAGCCTTCTTGACCTCTCTGTTGCATTGGATACCCATAATGTCGTAAAGTCTGTGAATATAGTGAAAATTGAATTGTTTTCAAATCCTAGAAGAGTAGATCTGCCATAGTCATTGGTGTTTGAAGAGGTGGTTTGGGGACAAACATAAAAGAAATGCCAAGGGAGAGCCATCAGAAGGATGACCCAAGGCAAAAATAGCAAACTTCCAAGGTTGTGTTTAAAGTACCTCTTTAACCTTTTGGGCAGATATCGTGAAAGAAAAACATCTACTCCTACTCAACACATCTTTTTGGCACTGGCAGACAAAGAATAATGGGCTAGTTGCTGTCAGAGGCTGCTCTGGATATAGCTACAGCAGATTAAACAGGAAGAGAAAGGAAGAAGGTATCCACTTTAGGGGACATGTGGGAAAGCTTTGTCTCTGGTAGCTGGGATTCCATAGATGGCTCCTGCCTGATCTGAACCCTTTCAATCTGACTGGTTTCCCTAGAATTAGAAGCCTGTGTCTTTCTGGGTCATTTGTCTTGTACTTGCCCTTTACAGCTTTGGGGATCCTGTGGTCCTCTTCCCTAACTGCATCTATCTGTTGACTGTCCCAATAGTTTTCTGTTCAGCTTTCTAGGCTAGAGTTTTCTTGTCTCTCTCTGTCTCTGTCTCTGCCCGTCTCTGTCTGTCTGTCTGTCTGTCTGTCTTTGTCTCTCTTCCTCTCTGTGTAATAAGGAACCTGCTTAGCCTCTTCTCAGGTCCCCCCCCTTTTTTTTTCTTACACCATGCTTTAGAACTTCAGCTACTTCATTTTCCATAATGCAGAGAATCTGACATTTTCATGGGGTCCCTTCCAGGACTGGCCCCATCCACTAAGGCCTCTGATAGAAAACTCTGACAAAATAAACTTTCTAATTATTATATTGTTCCAATGGATATGTTCTGATGATTATATTCTTCTTATAGACTTTGAGAATTTCCAAACAAACAAACAAACAAACCTGGATCTGAATTCCAAATCTGACATTTCTCCCTCTGTAACACTTACTAGCTCTTGTCCAGATCCCCAGACTTCTCTAAAACAATTGCTTCATCTATAAATTAGAAATAATATTTTCACTTCCCATTTTACAGAGTTATTGTCAGGCAAACTTTTTAAGAGTGGAAGAATTTTGAAAGTATAGCTTATTGTTTATTTAATATAGAAAACATTTCTATAAACAGGATTGGAGTCGTGTTAGCACTGAAGTTTCTGTGTTCCTTCTGAGTTTACCTATCATTTAACATTTACAAGACATTTATTTGCTTTGAAGTTCCATATAACTTTTTTAATACTTTCTGTCTTAGAACTGATGCTAAGTAATCAGCCCTGAGATGTGGAAGGGAAACCTATAACTTACAACAGCCTCTAAAGTAAATATTTCAGAGGGTAAAAATTCCTAAGATTTTCAAGTATATGTATTATGAATTTAGAACCAAAAGTGGTATTACAGGCCATCTAGTTCAACCTCCTTAAATTATAGATAAAGAAATTGAAACTAACGAAGGTTAAATGACTTCCCGAAGATCATACTGGTAGAAAGTGGTAAAGCTGGGAACTGAACCCAGGCTCCCAGACACTAAATCCAAGAATGGTCCCTTTCATATTCTACAGGTCCTTTCTCTGAGGCTGAAGGATCTCTTTATAGAAGAGATAAAAAACACAAATAACTCATAGTTAATTTTCTTCTTTTAATTTTTAGAGCCATACTTCTAAAAATTTTCATTTACTCCCACCAAGTAATCCATTCCAAACTAGTGGTCAGGTAATAAATACATCATGTTACTCAGTAAAATGAGAGCCAGGCCAAGAGACAGGAGCTTCTGGGTTCAAATCTGGCCTCAGACACTTCCTGGCTATGGTACCCTGGGCAAGTCACTTAAAACCAATTGCTCAGTTCTTTCCACTCTTCTGCCTTGGAGCCAATGCACAATATTGATTCTAGATTAGAAGATAAGGATTTTTAAAAATACGTCATGCTATTTACTCATTACTTTTTTTTTCCAAAGTGTTCTGGGTAATTACAATTGGAAAGAATATTACAGGAACTCTCTTCCTCTTTCCAAACTCATAATTTTGTTGCAGGACTCTCTTAAAACCTCATGTACTCAAAGAGTTAAGGAAGTCCTTATATTTGCCACAGATAATCAGTGGTTAAATGAGCAATTCTAGGCAAGTCAGCACCTTTCCCTTGGTTTCCCATTATTCAAAATTTCTGCTAAAACATTCATATACGTTGAGATACACACCTGTCTAAAGCCTCATGGGAAGCATGTCGATTGAGCACCACTCTGCCATAGTTTTCATCTCTGCAGATTTAAAAAAAACAGTTCATAGAAATAGTTACTACAGCATTTGGTAAATACAAAACAAAGGAGAGGGGGAAGAAAGATCTCACAATTCTCTGGCAAAGATGCTTTCATTTCACTGCAGGCAAAAGAAAACAAGCATCTATTTATTTTAACCAGTCACCACTTGACTGCTTATGAGGACATGAAAATAGTCTGTCAGTACAAAAGGCAATTTTTCTAATGTGCCCCATGAAAATTCCATGAAGTTCAACAACTGCGTCAATTTCTCATCAGGTGGTGGGAACATGGGACCACCTACTTTTCTATGTATTTCTTAAAGCAGAAAGGCAAATGCATAAGCCTTTCCTAACCCAGACTGACAGTTGAACTTGTATGAGGGTTATTAGCATGTGCTTGTTTGGAAAACTTGGTAGATTTCACTTCAGATAACCAGACATTTCATTTTGAAATTATAGAATCATGAGTTCATAGATCTAGATTTGGAAAGGACCTCAAAGGCTTCCAATTAAATCCCTTTAATTTGCAGATGAAGAAACTGAGGCCCAGAGAAGATAAATAATATGCCTGACATTCTTTCCCACAGTTAAAAAAAAAAGGCTTAGGAAAAATAAACAATGCAGGTATTAGGGAAAACTAATCACTCAAAAGAGAAAGTCTGTTTTAAGCTCTTAAACTATAGTTTCTCTAGTTACAATATACCCTCATGTTTGATACCCAAAAGGCATAATATTTGCTTTACTTTGTACAATAATTTGAAAAGGGAACTTAGACACTTGGGCAATTTTAGGAAATGTCAAAACATGTAGTACAGTCCATGGACAGGAGCCAAGGTAGGAAGTTCATATGAAGAGCTGCATCATATCAACCCAACCTGAAATACCACATTTTTCCCCCCTAGCTTTGCTCCACTAAAGATCCCGAGGACTATACATCTACATAGAATGAATGTAGCAAAAAGAATTTAGTGGTAGGTTTAAAATAATATGAATGGCTACTCTAGAGATCTAGGGCCTTTGTCCCCTTGGAATCTTCCCTATTGGTGATTTACTCATCTTTCATGCCATGCCTTGAGGTGGAGAGAGAATGGCAGAAAGAAGGAAAGGCTCTCATCTTTAGAAGAAGAATCCCAACAAGCTGACCAGAAGCTGGTCAACTGGAATAAAAGAAAGGCATTGCCAGAATCAATCTTCCCCTTGTTCTGAAGTGGCCCACATCTGTCTGCTGTCCTGTACCTTGTTAAGGAAACATGGCGGTAGAAAACAAACCATTCATTCTCTTCTGTGTTGCCTTGGAATAAAGTTCCTTAATATCATTGGGATATGAGTGGGTATACATATGTATATATACATACATATATATATATATATATATAATGGATAAATTCCACTCTCAGAACATTAAAAATTTCATATTGGATCACATTGATGGTCTATATAACCGCAGAGTTTGCTTTTATAGTACCATCCTGGGCTATGTTCAGTTGGATATTGTTATTCCACCTTCCTGCCTCCCCCATGACAACAATCTTAACAGGATAGAAGTATTCCATAATTACCACTAACTTCCTTTAACCAATAAGAAAGGCATTATGATGTAGTACAAAGAGAGCTGGGTTTAGAGTCAAGGACCTCAGTTGAGATCTTGGTGCTGTCACTTATCATTTGGGTAAGTCATTTAATTTCTAAGCCTTAACTCTTCATATGTAAAATGACAGATGAGACTAGATAACTTCTAAAGCCCTTTCTAGATACTGATGATTTATGAGCCTAAAATTTAATGATAAATATGAAGGTACAATTGTATTAATAAATACCAAGCAACGTATATAGCATATAAAGTAAATTTTGAACCAGTAAGTAATTGAGGATAATAAAGTTGTGACACTGAGTGACTAGAAGCTCCAAGGTGTGTAATTTGAATCTGTTACCCTAAAAACTACAATTCCCAGCAAAACCAAAATTCCCAGCACCCTATTCACTTCCTGTCCTTGCGTGCTAATGTAATTGGGTGGAGTTCTGTGTCTAGCTCTCTTTCCTTCCTGTTGAGGCTTTGGTGAAGTGGGGATTTTTGAGCATGTAGAAAAACTTGGTCATGTAGTTTATTTTGTCAGATAATAACTTTTATAAAAATAATACTTGAAGTATTGCACATTAATTTAAATCTTACAAGGAGGGATCTCATCATAAAGGGATGAAAGAAAATGGGTTCTGTTTTGTACTTGTTGAGCTGAGATGCCAACAAGGAATCAAATTCAACATATCCAATAGTCAGAGAATTGGAGCTCAGGAGAAAGATGATAAAGGTATGAAAAGAGATAAGAAAATGATCCACAAGATGATAGTTAAACTCATGGAGGTTAATGATGTCACTAAATAGAAGCAAGAAGAGAGCCCAAAACAAAAGTTGTAGATTTGGGTTATGAACAAGTCAAGGAACATGAAAAGGGATAGTCCAAGATAGGGAGGAGAACCAAGAAAAGGCAGCCTCGTGACAACCCAGAAAGGAGAGAATATGTATCTAGAAGATAGATGTATCTAGTCCAAGATAGGGAGGGTAATCAACAACATAAAATGTTGCAGAGAGGTCAAGAAGGATGACAATTGGGGAAAAAAAAAAGCTGTTGGAATTATCAATTAAGAGATCATGAGAAACCTTAAAGAGACAAGTTTTAGGTGAATGAAGAGTCAAGGAAAACAAAGAGATTGAAAACCTGGGACATTAGAAGCTGGATGTACCCTCCGTAAATGGAAATTGGAAAACCAAGAAGAAAAGCAGGATTTTTTTGAGGGAAAAAGTATAATTCTGATCCATCCATGCCTGTTCATTCTATGTTACACATTCTTTCCCACTGAAAAATGAAGAGGGCTGGGTGAGGGGGGAGTATATTCACTAGTATACTCACTAACCACTACCTGGGGAGAAAGCACTACCTACCATTCATGGGCATCTGAAGCAGCCATGTGGTAATGAGGACTTGTAGAGTACAGGAGCTGAGATTACTTGGGGAAGGGAAATGGAAGGCAATAAGCGTTTATGTAGCATCTGCTATATACTAAGTGCTTTTTACAAATATTATCTCATTTGATCCTTACAACAACCCTGGAGGTAGTTGCTATTATGATCCCTATTTTACAGTTGAAGAAACTGAGGCAAACAGAGGTTTAAGAGCCTTGTTCAGGGTCACACTGTAGTAAGAATCTAAGACCAACTTTCAACTATCTTCCTTATTATAGGTGCAGCATTCGACCCTCTGTGTCAACCATCTATCTAAGTTGCCTGACTTGCTTACTCACTTATTTGGTGGGAAGGGCACGCAATTTTACCTGCGTAGCTCCTCTATGGCTATCTGGGTCAGGTTAGTCCTAAGTGGCTCACTTCTGGGGCATATCCAAGAGAGATCTGGCAGAGTAGAGCCCACTATAATGAGTCAGATCTCCTAGCAGTTCCATGAAGGTATAAGGACTCCTCACCCTACTAGCACATCTGTAGCAGGTAAGCTTACAGATCCATCAAAGATTGAGAGTTCAAAAAAGTACAGAGCCCTAAGGTCTTCCCAGTTTCTAGAAGACACTATACAGTTATTCTGGGGCAGAGTGCACAATAGCAATGTTCTTTTATCATCAATTCAAATTGAATATGTAACAGTATTAGGTAAATTATTATGTTATTATCCTAATTAATTAAATACATAACCCTTATAGTGACAGGATGTAGTTCATTTGTTACTGATCAGGTCAAATCATAAAGTACCTATTTAGTTTCCACTATGTGCCAAGCACTGTCTTAGTTTGAATAACAAGCTACTTATTTGAAATCTGGAAAATCATGAGTTTTAAAATTTCATTTTAGTGAGGAATACATAAATTCTTTGGTAGACAACAATAGAACCTTGCTATTTCTGATTAATGATTCACATACAACTACGGATTCTTCACCTTCAAAATTATTTGCTTTGAAAATGGGATTCACTTGATGTGCCTGAAAATGTATGTATATAAATAATATATATGTAAAAATATCCATACATACATAGAGACAGACACATATATCAAAACTCTACCAAAGCTTAGATTATACAACAAAAGAATGACAAAGAAATTGCTCATTTTTCTAGACACACAATCAGTGCAGTTCATGAAAAGGAAAAAGGAATTGTAATTAGACAATGAATTTGTAACCTGACTTACTCCTTGTGTGACCTTGGAAAAGTCTCTTAATATATGTAGGTTTTTAATTTACTCATCTGTAAAATGTAGGTTTCTTCTTGTTTAGTCATATCCAACTCTTTGTGATCCCATTTGGGGTTTTCATGGCAAAGATACTAGACTGGTTTGTCATTTTCACGAACAACTCATTTTATAGATGAGAAACAAAAGCAAATAGGGTGAAGTGACTTGGCTAGGATCACTAGCTAGTAAGTGTCTCAGGTCAGATTTGAACTCAGGAAGATGAATCTTCCTGACTGACTTTGTGTCCATTACTTTACTACACCATGTAGATATCCTTAAGATGTAGGTATTGGACTAGGGAATCTGTAAGGCTTGAAACTCTATGATTCTTCCCTTACCCCCATCTTTCCCATTTCATCTCCCTTACTTTTCTTCTTCAGGGCGCTTCTTTATCCAGCTGCTATCTTGTAAGAAAGTCCTTCGCTTGTTCACTTCATGAAAACCTTGTTGCCTCAGTGCAGTCCCCAGAGGAGTACTCTTCACATCTGGTAATTTAAACATAAACATTTGTTTTACAAGTCAATAGATTGAAATTGAGTTCTTCAAACATGGAAAAATTTTCAGTGATGCATTAGATTGCCCAGGACTAAATATCCAGACTGGCAAGCTCAAGAATATTCCAACCTTGAGACATGCTGACATGAAAGAACAAATCCCACACCTCCATCATCAAAGATAACACAATAATATTGCGTAGATACCAATTAAAACTATAGATGCAGATCACCAGGCAGAGTCCCAATGATGGGAATAAAGAGAATGAATCTGGAACCAACTGCCTTCCTCCCCGCAATGGAGAAGTGATTTTCAAGTCTATAAAAGGAATCATAAAATTTTGACCTAGAAGAGATCTAACAATGATGTGGGCGATCTCCTTTATTTTGTAGACCAAGAAACTTATATTAAGATTGGTGAAGGGACTATCATATAACTAATTAGTAGCAGAACTGAGACCAGAGCTAGGAGTGGTCTGGTAGATGTTTAGCAACCAAATCTCTAAACAAAAATGGATGCATGATACACTTTAAAAAGCAATCTGGATTATTAACATTTTCCCAGCACTTTCTTAGTTTACTTAGCAACCCACAAAACAGTAAATCAAGCTTTGATTTGTAGTGTTTACTGATTTCAGAGGTGTCAATGATCACACTTTCCAATTTAACAATGAGGTCTCACAAGCCAGTTTGAGCTAGTTCCAACATACCTCTGGCTCCTATACAATCAATTTCTCTGAGAATCTAGAGGCAGCTAGGAGGATAGAGTGCTAGACCTGGAATCAGGAAGACAGGGGTTCAAATTTGGTCTCTGATACTAGTTGTATAAGCCTAGGAAAGTCGCTTAACCTCTGTTTGTCTCAGTATCCTCAACTGTAAGATGAGGATTAAAAAAAACAAAAACCTTTTACCTTTTAGGGTTGATGTGAGGATCAAGTGAGATAATAATTACAAAGTACTTGGCACTATATAAATGCTTCTCTCCCTCCTCATTTGCAGCATCGACGAGCATTTCCTTAATAGGAAAGTTCCTAATTCTTGAGGACACAGTTTCATTTTTGTTTTTGTATCTCTAGTGAGCAAGCCATATCTGGCACATTGTAGGAATTTTTTTAATGCTTTTTGAATTTACTTTAACTGAATAATTAGGGTACAATAACATAAATTTCTTTTTCTCTCATTACATTTTCCTGCTTCATCTATTAAGTAAAAGTTATTACCTGGAAGGAAATATCTATAGATTTATTTTTTAAAATACTTTATAATAACTAGCATGTATATAGTGCTTTAAGGTTTGTAAAATGATCTCATGTTTCCCTAATGACAATTCTGTAAAATAAGTGTTATCATCCTCATTTTGCAGGTGAGGAAAATGAGATCCTACCATACAGCACCTAAGTTTCTGAGGCAGAATTTGAACTCAGGTCTTTCTGATTCTAAGACCAGCACTTTATCCACTATATTTCTTGATATAAGAAATTTTTGTTTTTTTTGAAATAGCTGAAATCCTCAGTCTCCATAGTAGTCAGAGTTTGAATCAATTTAGATATTTTATTTTTTGATATCTACTAAAATGTGGGAGGATGGGGATAGCTAGATGGCTCAATGGACAGAGAACCAAGGCTGACCTAAGATACTTCCTAGCTATGTGATCCTGGGCAAGTCCCTTCACCCCAATGCCTAGTCCTTACCACTCTTCTGCCTTGCAACTAATGCATGGTATTGATTTTAAGACAGAAAGTAAGGGTTAAAAATGCATGTATGTTTGAAAAAATGTAAATGTAACTCAAAAGTAGGAGCACTATTCTTTCTACTGTAATGTTTTTCATTTGTTTATTTCTGGTTGAGATTAGATTATCTTTGGGTATGATTTCTATGTAACTTCTATAACTGTTTCATTATATTATCTACTCTAGAGAGACTATATCTAGAGTATTTTGTTCATTTCTGGCTACCACTTTTTATGAGTGAAATAAACAAACAGGAGCATGGGAACCCAAAACTATGTCATCCAAGGATCTAAAGAAAGAACAAAGGACAAAATGTTCTTCCTCCAGAAAATATCAACTCAAGAGTAGGAATTGTTTTATTTTTTGTATTTGTATTCATACACCTAGTATAGTATACGGCTCAATAGACACCTGATATGTGCTTATTAATGTATAAATATGCAATAATGAAGATAATCCTTTCTATTACCATTTCCAGGAGATGGTTTTCTCAAGGCAATATTTGACATACTGGCTTCCAGTCAGGATCTGAAAGAAAATGGTAAAACAAAAATGATAAACCTATGAATTTATTTTAGAGATTGTTTTAGTGTTTCCTCAAACCCTTGTGTTTATGTCAATGAAAACAGCTTAAGTCAAATACACACTTTGTAGTCTACTGGAAAAAATGCCTTAATAAGTTTAGCTTCAGAGACTATAAGAACGAAGAGGTACCTTGGAGTCCACCTAAGTCTAATGCCTTGATTTTACAGATGAGGAAAAGTTTAGAGAGAGGAGAATCTTTGCATTTCTCTCTTTCCCCATTGTCTCTAAGATGAAATACAAAATCGTTAACATGATATTTGACATCATTTATCAACTTGACCTAATCAATCATATTTTCTTTCCTTTACTCCCCTAAATAATTTTTATTCTGGCTGAACTAGACTACAAGCTCTTCCCCAAACTCACCTTGCAAACACATCCTCAACAATATTCATGGTTCATGCCTGGAAAGCACTTATTTACTTCTGACTTGATGAATCCTTAACTCCCTTCTTTTAGATTCAGTTCCAGTGCCACCTCTGCCATAAGACCTCTTCCCTCCTCTGCCCAGAGCAAATTCTTTTCCTCATCAAATATTTCTAGGTTTGGGTCTCTTCTTTGCCCTCATAATTCTCTACATGGTTTTGGAATGGGATTGATCTTTTTGAAGGCAAAGATCACGTTCCAAAAGAAGGAAGACAAGCAGGAGAGGCAGTATGGTGAAATGGATAAAGATCCATTCTTTCAACCAGGAAGACCTAGGTTCAAGTACCAATTCTGACTTCCCAGCCATCTAGTTCATCTCTTTTCTAAAGCACGAATAACATCATGGTGGCTGTTGAATGTTGATCAAGTCACACAATTTCTATTGCTCTGGGCAAGTTTTCAAGACTTTTAATTGCAAAATAGGTAGCATTCTTTGGTAAAGTGAGTTTTTTCATTAGCTAGTTCCCTTTACCAATGAAATTAAAGTCTGGGTATTCTCTTAAAAAAAAAAAGACTGTATTCAAAATCTTAACTTTTTAAAATAGACAAGGTCTAAGAAAAATTTGAAAGCTAATACTTATACCTAAGAATATTAAAATATATTTTGGCTTCCTTTTTATCTGGTATTAAAGAACACAGTTGATGGTAGATAATTGCCTTCTAATCAAGATTGTGCATACATATCTTGACTCCTTGACTCTCTTCCTAAGCATTCCCATTGACCCTTGAATATTCCCTCACAGTGTATGCTGTACATGCCAATGTGACTAATAAAAAGATGCCTATCAACCTGGATTGTCTACCCAGAGAAGTAGTTTTGAAGGAATCACACAGTTATCAAATGTATACTTTCTTTACTAGATTAGACAAGAGGAAGATTTCTCCCTCAGGAAAGTAAGTAGACAGGCAGGAAATCATTTGCAACATAAGAGAACAATGTAGAATGGCAAGCTTTATTACATTTCATGATCAAACAATACAAGATGGTGAACCTCTGTTGTAAACATTGACATCTACACCCTTCAGCATCCACTTCTGAAATTAAGCTCCCAAAGAGTCAGAGCACTTGTTAGAAGTAACCAATAGCAAGGTCCAAATATCTTTGCTAATTAGTGCAACAGAATTGGACTCAGGATATGGTGGCTAAAGGTTAGAGGTCTTTATATTTGCTAAGTGACTTTTCTACACCAGTCCCTGTTTCCCAAACTCACACCCATGTAGCACTAAAAGATTTCAAGATATTTTTCTCACTGCAGCCCTGAGATGGATAGTAATTGGGTAAGCCAATTAACATTTCCTGGGCTTCAGTTTCTTTATCTGTAGAATGAACAAGTTCACCATGGTCTCTGAAGTATTTGTTTTGTATAATTGAAAATCTGTTACCCTAAAAAAGAACTACATTTCCCGGGAGTCCACTGACTTCTTGTCATTATGTACTTCCTGTAGACAGGTAATAAATTGAGTGGGCAGGCCTCCTCTCTTCCTCTTTTGGGCATGATGACAGTGAGCTTGGTGGCAGTAAGGTGGGAGTTTTGAACTGGCTGATCAGCCACGGGCAGGTGGTTTTTATTTTGTTAACTTTTTATTCCTTTATTTCTAATTATCATTAATAAATCTGCTAAAATATAATTTTTTATTATTGAGATTTAATTTTATCTTTTACATTGATGGCAACTACTAGTTGGAGAACTCAATTTTTTTTTTAAGATAGCCTAGATAAATTCTTTTAAGTCACATTTCTCCTGCCATGGCTTTTCAACCCCGTTCCCCCACACCCCCCTTCCCCCACACCCCTCTTGAGCTCCGAGAGAATTCTGAACTATCTACCAGAGCTGCTGCCCTGCTCCTGCCAGTTTGTTTGTTTTTTTCTTCTTTCCCTATTTTTTGCCTGGTCGCCCTCCCTAGGGGCCAGGCTGTTTTTAGTTTGAGACTCTTGGTAGAGAAAAGATAAGCCGCTTCTCTTATTCATCTGCCCAAGCCAGCATTCCTCTCTACTACCTTTGGTATTACTGTTGCTGATACTACCTGCTCCTACTCCTGCTCCTGCCCCTGGACCCAGGCTCCCAGAAATCCTCCTCCTGATCTCGGGCCCCACTCTTACTCCTGAATAGTCCTCTGCCCTAACCACTGTTGCTGATCCTTCTGGGCTGCTGATTGCTGCCATGGAGAAGCTAGGAGTTCTTGGAATCACTCTCTTGGTAGCTGGTAAAAAAACAGGGTATATTTTCCTTAGGCAATAATTAGCCTCCTAACTCCCTCTCCACATGGCAGGGGAAACAAACTGCTCCCTAGCATTTGTACCTCAGGGGGGAAGGGAAAAGAGCTACTCTTCCAAACAGGAAGTAAAAATTACAAGCATGGCATACTCTATGACAGAGCAGTACCTTGCCTATTTCAAAGAGCTTCCAGTTTTAGGATGTTTTTTGTTTCTGCCATTCATGTGTGCACTGGTCCTTTCAATTATCTTGCCTGAGATTCAGGGGAGAAATTCATCTCCCTACAACCCTTTGCCATTTGAGCCTTCCCAGTCTCTAAGATTTCTCAAAACCATATTCTCCCTCGCTATGGGAGATCCCAGAGCTCTGACAAAAGGAATATGAACAGATAGAGAAAGGAACTTTAAAGAGTCTGGAGGTGAAATATTAAGCCATTTCAGACTTCAATGTTTTATAAAAGTCTCTGTATTTCATTGTATTATGCTGATTGTTTTGTTGGGTTTGGTTGGGTTTAAGTTAATATATTAATCTAATCAATACTATTCTATTACACTGAATCAGTTTAATCTACTGTATTTTAATTATTAGATATATTATGTTACCTTTCCCCTATAATTATACTGAACAAAATATTGTAAAGCCCATATATGGCTTTTCCTTCCATTTTGTATTTGTTAAGTGTCATATAGATGATGGATGGACTCAATCTGGCTAACAATCTTTGAAGAAGTTAATGAACTAAGAATTTAATTGTAATTTTAAGGGGTCTTCAGAAATAATTTTAGATAACTAGTGATTTCTGGATGGATGATACTTTCTGCTTCTATTTATAATATAAAGAATGTTGTATTAAAGGTAGAGATCCAAAGAAATATTCCTACCAAGGTTTTTATATGAAGCAGGAAGCTGAAAAAAGAGCTCCTGCAAAACTCTTCAGTTGAATTTACTTCCTCCAAAACAATCTAGATTTCTTGATGATGTTCTAGACCCAAATAAGTTTTGCTTTATTTAAAAATATATTTGCCAAATTTAAAAATATGTTTGAAAGTTTTGCTACATCTGTAAAAAATTGTGATAATTATCCATCAGTTCATAGGTTTTTTTTGTGTCATACAGCAACTTATATGAAATATGATTGTGGGTTTGTTTGCAATTATAATTAACTGGGCTATTGTGAACTTTGGGGACTTTGGTACTTCTTTGAATGTGCATTACATGCTGTACTATTGTTCTTTATAAAAACTGTTATTTTGTAAACACTGGATCATGGCCAAGTTTTTGGTGAGAAACCTTTGTATTCTACCTCTCCTTGGCTGACACAGTGTGTCACTGATTGCAAGCTATATATTTTTGATTTTTAAAACTCTTTTTTAATTATTGTTTTTCCTTGCATGTTCAGTATAGTATCTGAGTTTTATTTTTTCTCTCCTTTTTGTATTAGAACATGTCAACAGTATTGAGAAGATTGTTCTTTAATTTTTTTATTTTACAATAATATAAGTTTAAAATATATTTGTTCTAATATTAATGCATACCCAAAAAGTTTTAGACTATAAAAATAATGCCATTAATTGTTTAAAAAAATTATGGGACTTTGCTTAATGATTTTGTTTGATTCCAGGAGAAGGGAATACCAAAAAAACCATTGCATAGTGCCAATCGAGCACAAGGTCAAAGAGACCAACCAGTTCCAATGGGATTGATGAAATTTTGAACCAAGACAAGAGGACTTGAACTTCTTTGGGGTTTGAGGTTGTGGCTGTTTTGACATATGTCAAAGGCAGGTCTTCCTTGTCCCACATTCTACCAAGTATCTCAAATTTGGCTCCTACCTGGTTCCTATAATCTAGTCCCTATTCTATCTTTCATTGTGTGGCAAAACTTCCTGTAGTCCTGGCTGCTGATTGGGAAAGCACATAATTATAGAAATCACTTTAAATTGGGCCCTGATTCAAAGACCTGTTATAGTTTATTTTCCTTTACTTGGAATTTTTATACATAAGACTTTGATAGTCTATATTTCATCAAGAAGTTATCTTTATTCTTTTATTTGGATTTTTTTTGATGTTTTTGATTTCTCTTGCCAATTGATTCATATACCTCATAACTCAGCCATGCATTCCTAAGTGATCCCTGGGTTTTTCAACACCCTTTTCAGGGGGGAATGTATTATTATTATTCTAAATTGCAAAGTTTAAATTCTTTTTGAGAGTAATTTTAGGATAAGAAACATGCAACCTCTTTGAATCCAGAAAGTGGATTGGAGAAGGCACCATTAAGATGCCTGCACAGACCACATGCTGCACTAGAAGATCCAGAGTGAACTTTGGGATGTGGTGATTAGAACTGTCTGGGGGTAAATGCATTTGTTTTTGTATGTATACTTTTATGCTGAAGGGGACTGCCCATTAAATGACTTTTTGTCAATGTGCCTAGAAATCATTGGTTTTGTTCTTTTCCCTTTTATCACCAAATTATTGCAATTTAAAAGTTGATTATGTTTATAAGTTCCATTGGAGAGACCAGTCTTCCACCGTATCTCAGGGGGGTATGTATAATTGAAAATCTGTTACCCTAAAAAAGAACTATATTTCCTGGGAGCCCATTGACTTCCTATCATTACGTACTTCCTGTAGACAGGGAATAAATTGAGTGGACAGGCCTCCTCTCTCCCTCTTTTGGGCAGGATAACAGCAAGCTTGGTGGCAGTAAGGCAGGCATTTTGAACTGGATGATCAGCCATGGGCAAGTGGTTTTTATTTTGTTAACTTTTTATTCCTTTATTTCTAACGATCATTAATAAATCTCCTAAAATATAATATTTTTTTTATTGAGATTTAATTTTAAATTTTACAGTTTTCTAACTTTACCTTCATTATCCTATGAGCCTATGATTATTAGTCTCATTTTGTAGATGAGAAAACCAAAGTTCAGAGAGGTAAAAATAGAAGGGATATCACAAGGATGTGCTGGAACCACCTTAAAGCCAAATGTTAAATTTACAGTGTGAGTATTTACATCTCAGAAATAAAAAAAATGTTACAAATCAAAGTTTGGTTTATTGTTTTATCAATTATGCAGATTTAATAAAGGTGGTATAAAATGTTAATCATGCTTTTTTTTTTATTTTTGGAGAATCATTTGCTAAACATCTACCAGCATGCTCGTGAATATGTGACACACTGAACAATAGAATAAGTATTCCAAAACACCTCAGTAGTCTAGGATAATGGGTCATATCTATTAAGATCAAATTTCGTAGATAAAAATTTAAAAGTTCATAGAAATATAGAATTAGAAGAAACTTTACCAGTCCTCTAGTCTAACACCTTTCTGAAGCATGAATGATATTACCAACAAGAAGTCATAAATACTGAGTTTGCATAGTCTCGGAGATAATGAGCGACCTAAGAAGATATTGCATTATAAATTTGGGAAAAGCTCTAATAATTGGGAAGTGCTTACTTACTCTTATTAGGAAAGTATCTTCCTATAACTTCCATCCATTCATCCTGCTTCTACCATTTGGGAACAAGCAGATTAATCAAATTTCTCTTCCATGTTCATCCTTCACATATTTGAAGTGATTGTGTAATGCATGTCAGCTCTTCTCCAAACTAAATAGCCTCAGTTCTTTTTACTATTCCTTTTATGAAATACTTAAAAGCTAAATACTTAAAAAATACTAAATACTAAATAAATACTTTAAAAATACTAAAAAAACTAAAATACTAAAAATCCCTCTGGTTGCTCACTAGTTTGTCAATGTAACCTTCTAAAATGCAGAAATGTATGAAATATTCTAGCTATAGTCTGACAAAGGAAAAAGTACAAGAGTCTGACCTGAGAACCATTCTTATTCTGGACATTCTATTTCTACTATTACAGCTAGATAATCTAAATTTTGTTACAATACACACTATTACCACATATTCAACTTACAGTTAAAAAAATAAAACTCCAGAGCCAAAAATAACAGGTTTTCTCTATGTAAACTTCTATGTGGTTATTTCTTTCTCATTCGGTACAGTTCTATAGTTGAGTTAAAAAACATGTGGGGGCAGCTGGGTAGCTCAGTGGATTGAGAGTCAGCCTAAAGATGGGAGGTCCTAGGTTCAAATCTGGTCTCAGATACTTCCCAGCTGTGTGACCCTGGGCAAGTCACTTGACCCCCATTGCCTAGCCCTTACCACTCTTCTGCCTTGGAGCCAATATACAGTATTGACTCCAAGATGGAAGGTAAGGGTTTAAAAAAAAAATTCAATGTGTAAGACAGAATGCAGATTCTGTGGCTAGATAGTAGTTCAAATGAAAGAGGTCTGGGTTGAAGGTTCACTATAAGTCAACAGTGTGATATGATAACCAAATAGTCTAATATAATCTAAGGTTCTGTTGACAGGATAATATCAAAAAAGGCAAAAATATGATACATCATTTCTTTGTTCTCTGCCTGGTCAGTTCTCATCTAGAGTAATATGTTCAATTTTTTAATGTTCAATTTTCATTTTTAAGAAGGCCATTCACAAAGTAGATAGTGTCTAGAGAAAGTTGACCAGCATGATACAGAGACCAAAGAACATTATTTGAAGATTGCTTGAAAGAACAGAAGATGTTAAGCCTGAATATTATATTCACCTTCAAAGAATATGAAGAACTGACAAAAAGAAGAGGGAATATATCTCCTTTAAACTTTCATCCTAACTTTAGGCTATAGAAACCAGACCTTGGAGCACTGGTCAGATGTTGAAAAGAGACAAATTATTTTTTTTAAACTCATATCTTCTTCCTTAAGACCAATACTAAGTATGAGTTTCAAGGCAGAAGAATGGTAAGGGTTAGCCAATTAGGGTTAAGTGACTTGCCTAGGGTCACACAGCAAGGAAGTGTCTGAGGTCAAATTTGAACCCAGAATCTCTCCTTTGCAGACATGGCTCTCCACTGAGCCTCCTAGCTACTGCTTCAATTACTTTTGATGTAAGGAAAAACTTCCTGACAATTAGAAGTATTATAGGATCATAGACGAAGAACTGGAAGGACCTTGCAGATTATCAAATACACCTCTCTCATTTTACAGATGAGAAAATTGAGGTCCAGAGAAACTAAGTTAAGGATTTCCCAGGATTAAATAACTAGTAAAATCTCAGATCTTTCTGACCCCCTATTCCAGTATTCTGGAATGGGTTGCCTTGGATGGCAATTGGTTCCCCATAACTAGGATAGGGAACTAAGAATATTTTACAATAGATGGACATAAGACCACAGAGATCACTTTAAATCCAAGGTCTTGTCAAATTTCTTTGTAATAGGACAAGTAATGGAGTTGAGATCCTTTGTCTCTTGGCTTCAAGTTCAGCACTTTCCCCACTATACCAAGGTTGGCTATATCTTCTCTTCTAATCCTTAATTCCCCTCCTTGTTTCACTGCACCAATTTCTCTACTCACTCTGCAATTTGATCTTTTCTGCATTATACTCTCCTTGTATTGTCGGTGTTTCCTGTTTATTTGTATTTTCCTAAGTATGTTGCATTCCTTTCCTCAAGCTTGTTTGTTTCACTCTGAAGGAAGTGAGTCAGAGAAAACATGACCATCTGAAGAGTGATAAGAAGTGATTAGTTGTTTGCTTTTTAAAGGCCAGAAGGCATGTAAACACTACACTTTGAAAACTATAGCAATTTTAGACATCTATCTCCTAAGGAAATAGGCAAGGGTAACTATAGAACCAAATATGTCTAACTTTATAGAGTACTTATATCCTTGGGAGAGAATCAATAACAAATAATGGACAGTAAGTAATAAAACATCTACCCAATGACTAGATACTAAGTCCCACTCTCAGACCTTGACAGTCCACAAATAATACATAAATTGCTCCAAACTTGGGAATTCTTGGGAAAACACGCTTTAGCTCCTCACCAAATTACTCTTGTTAACAGGCAAAGGAGTATAGACAACACTTTCCATTTGAATGTTTGACTTGTACTTTTAGTAAAAATAGTCCATATATGAAGAAACATGACCTCTGCACCCAGAATTCCTAACGATTCCACTAATATAAAGTCATAGCATCAAGAACCAGTAGACTTGAGAAAATAACAGAACTTCTCATGGTTAGGAATATTTTGTCACAAACTGTTCTGTTGCTGATAGAGACTTTCAAACTCTTTTTGCCCAAACTAGCTAAATGACAAAAAAGAAGTCTTACAAATCCTGGCATCTCCCTGACCTTGCTGCCAAGTTTCGCTCATTTCCCTCTTTCTATGGAAGCTTACTCCTTTCCTTATCTTCCAATCAGCAGCTGAACTTGGCTTCTCCCTCTGCCTCATGTGAATGGGAAGGGAAGATAGTACAAGGTAGATGGCAACGTATAAGATGCTAAATGATATCTTCAGAAAAAATATAAAAAATTGATTTTAAAATGGCAGCCTGGGTGTTAAAAATGAGCTGCCATTTCTGGCACTTGAGAATCTCCAAGCAGCTTCTTATTCTTATCCAGATCACAAGCAGAAGATCCAAAAAGTCAAGTAGAGAAGAAATCAGAATTATGATCAACAAATTAAGACCATGATAGAGTATTCTATCAAGTGAATAAGACAATACATATATACATAGAATACTGAATATTGAAAGGTTACCTGGCAATCCAAAAGTAGGAAGAAATTTTCTCATGCTAGAAGAAATTATGTCATCTAATAAAGAACATGCTTTCTATCATTTGAATAGCATTCCTCATTTGCTAATGAATGACTATGTTTACAATTATAAATTCAAACCACTCATGACATAGAGGAAAGAATACTTAATACTGAATAAAAAAGGTATGTGTTGGGGGTAAAGTCAAGATGGCAGAGTAGAGGAAGCACCCAGCTGAGCTCTTTCAACATTCTCCTCCAAACAACTTCAAAATAATACCTCAACTAGAATTCTGTAGTAGTAGAACCATGAGACATCAAGAAGCAAAACAAAATTTAAAAAATGAAAATGAATTCTACCAAATATTTAATCTCAGTAATAGAAGCTATTTGAAAAATAGGTAGAGAAATCCTACAAAATACCTTTCATGACACAAATATGGTTTTGATTTATAAACCAGGGAGAGAAAAAATAGGGAAAGGAAACAAAAGCCGATTTTATTTAATGAATACCAATATAAAAATTTGAAAGAAAATATTATCAAGGAGATTATAGCAATACATCACAAAGACCGTACACTATGACCTGGCAGAATTTATCATAAGAATGCAAGGTTGGATCAATATTAGAAAAACTATCAGCATAATTGGCCATATCAATAACAAAAAATCATATTATTATCTCAAGAAATGCAGGCAAAGCCTTTGACAAAATACAACAGCCATTCCTATTAAAAACACTATTAAGTATAGTAATAAATAGAACTTTTCTTAAAATGATAAATAGTATCTATCTAAAATCATCATCAAGCATTATCTGCAAAGGGGATATACTTGAAGCCTTCCCAATAAGATCAGGAGTGAAGAAAGAATATCCATTATCACCACTATTAGTCAATATTGTATTAGAAATCTAGCTATAGAAACAAGGTAAGTAAAAAATTGAAATAATAAAAATGGGCAAAAAGGAAGCAAACTACCACTCTATCCAGATGATAAGATAGTATAGTTAGATATCCCTAAACAATCAACCAAAAATTTTATGGAAACAATGAAAACCTTAGTAAAACTGCAGAATGTAAAACACATCATCAGCATTTCTACATATTACCAACAAAATCCATTGGGAAGAGATAGAAAAAGAAATTCAATTTAAAATAATTACAAATAGTATAAAATACTTGGGAGTCTACATGCCAAGACAAATCTAGGGATTATATGAAGACAAGTACAAAACACTTTCTACACTAATACAAATCTAAACAATTGGAGCAATATTAATTGCTTACATATTAGCGAAGCCAATACAATCAAAATGATGATTCTACCCAAGTTAATTTACTTATTCATTGCCAAACCAAACTGCCAAGAAAACATTTTAAAAAGCTAAAAAAGGTGATAAATTTCATCTGGAAAAACAAAAAGTCAAGAATATCAAGGTAATCAACGAAAAAAATGAGAAGGAAAGCAGCCTAGTAGTTCCTGATTTCAAACTATATAATGGAGCAGTCATCATCAAAACAATTTGGTACTAGCTAAGATTTAGAGTTCTGGATCACTGAAATAAACTAGGAACATAATATACAGTATTAAATGACCATAATAACCTAGTGTTTGATAAAGCCAAAGAGCTAAGCTTTTTAGGGTAAGAACTCAATGTCTGACAAAAATTGCTCAGAAAACTGAAAAGTAGTTTGGTGGAAATTAGACATAGAACAATATCTCAAATCACGTACCAAAATAAGATCAAAATGGGTAAATGACTTAGACATAAAGAGTGATATTATAAATGAATTAAAGGAAGATGGGGAAATTTAACTGTCAGATATTTTAAAAAGGGGAGAGTTTATAACCAAACCAGAGATAGAAAATATCACAGGAAGTAAGATGGTTAATTTTGATTACATGAAATTAAAAGGTTTTGCACAAACAAAACGAATACAGCCAAAATCAGAAAGAATGTGAGTAATTGGAGAAAAAAATTGCAGCAAATTTTACTTATAAAGATCTCAGTTATCAAAAATATAAGAAAATGAGCAAAAATTATTTTAAAAGATTAGAATCTTTTCTTAATAGGTCAATGATCAAAGGAAATGAACAGGCAGTTTTCAAAAGAAGAAATCAAGCATATTAATAGTCACCTGAAAAAATGCTCTAAATTGCTATTGATTAGAAAATTGCAAGTTGAAGCATCTCTTGGATTCTACCTCACAACTGTCAGATTGACTAACATGACAGAAAAGGAAAGTGATAAATGCCTGTGGGGATGAGGAAAAATTGGGACACTGGAGCACTGTTGGTGATGTTGTGAAATAGTCCAACCATTCTGGAGAACAATTTGGAACTATGCCTTAATGGACCATAAAACTGTAATTCTTTGACCCACCAATACCACTATTTAGTCTATATTCCAAAGAGATCAAAGCAAAGAGAAAAGGACATGTATTTATAAAAATAGTTATAGCAGCTCTTTTGTGGTGACCAAAAATTGGAAACCATCAAATGGGGAATGGCTGAGCAAGTTGAGGTATATGATTGTGATGGAATACTAATGTACTATCAAAAATGACAAGCAGGATCAGAAGACATATGAATTCAGGCAAAATGAAGTGAACAGAACTATGAGAACCTTGCACATAGTAATAGTAATATTGTAAGGATGATCAAATGTAAAAGACTTAGCTACTTTTCACATGAAAAAGTGTTCTAAATCTCTTATAATCAGAAAAATGCAAATCAAAACAACTCTGAGGTATCACCTCACACCTAGCAGATTGGCTAACATGACAGCAAAGAAAAGTAATGAATGCTGGAGGGGATATGGCAAAGTCAGGACATTAATTCATTGCTGGTGGAGTTGTGAACTGATCCAACCATTCTGGAGGGCAATTTGGAACTGCCCAAAGGGCAATAAAAGACTGTCTGCCCTTTGATCCAGTCATAGCACTACTGGGTTTGTACCCCAAAGAGATAATAAGGAAAAACACTTGTACAAGAATATTCATAGCTGCGCTCTTTGTGGTGGCAAAAAATTGGAAAATGAGGGGATGCCCTTCAATTGGGGAATGGCTGAACAAATTGTGGTGATGGAATACTATTGTGCTCAAAGGAATAATTAAATGGAGGAATTCCATGGAGACTGGAACAACCTCCAGAGAGTGAAGCAGAGCAAGAGGAGCAGAACCAGGAGAACATTGTACACAAGAGACTGATACACTGTGGTACAATCGAATGTAATGGATTTCTCCATTAGTGGCAATGCAGTGATCCTCAACAACTTGGAGAAATCTATGAGAAAAACCACTATCCATATTCAGAGGAAAAACTGTGGGAGTAGAAATACAGAAGAAAAACAACTGCTTGAATACATGGGTCGAGGGGGATATGATTGGGGATGTAAACTCTGAATGAACATCCTAGTGCAAATACCAACAATATGGAAATGGATTCTGATCAAGGACACATGTAATATCCAATGAAATTACACATCAGCTATGGGAAGGGTGGGTGGAGGGGAGGAAGGGAAAGAATATGATTCTTTTATCCAAGGAATAATGTTCTAAATTGAGTAAATAAATTAATTCTTTAAAAAAAACCTTAGCTACTCTGATTAAGATAATGATCTAAGACAATTCCAATTCCAATTCCAAAAAATTAAAAAATCCTATCCTTTTCCAGAGAGAGAACTAGTAAACTCTGACTGCTGATTGAAGCATATTTTCACACTTCATTTTTATGGTTCTATTTTGTTGGTGTTTTCTATTGCAACATGGCTAATATGGAAATATGTTTGGCATGACTTCACGTATATAATAAAAATCAAAGTGTTTCCTTTATCAAAGATGGGAGAAGGGTAAGACAGAGGGAGAGAATTTTCAATTCAAAAAAATTTTAAATTATTATTTAAATTATTTTACATATAATTAGGAAATATTTAATGTAATGACTAAAATATTTTTTAAAAAAGAACACCATCTTTAGTACTTACTGAATTATCATCTCTGATGATAAAGAAAATTGTAGACACAATCTGCTGGAGTTGAGGTGGGGTACATGGGGTTAGTTCCTTAAATAAGTTAGGAATCAGTGGTTGGGACAGGTTACATAAAGATGTTCTCCAGTCCTGGCAGAAGAGCAGACAGACCCTGGGGAGCTTCTTCCCTTCCTTCCCAACTGCTTCCCAATTAAATATCTGGACTTTTATGGCCCCTTCAGCATGGCAACAGTCTTATATCAGTTTATCTTTATAAGATATGAAAATAAAACCAACTTGTGTCATTTTTCTTTTTTTTTCCAAGTTGAACAATTTAAACAGATGGTGTGGGAGCTGCTATAATTACAAATCTCTTTATTTTTTATTTTATTTTCATGCTTCTTTTGATCTTTGCTCTAAACAATTGATTTGATTGGATGCACACAAGTGATTCCAAAATGACTATGTCTCTTAGAACCTGTTTCTTCCTGTCATTTGAGTTAGATGAAAAATTTGTCCTTCAATTTCATTTTTCTGATTTCATTTGATTCTTGACACATTTATTACATTTAATATGTTTGCCACATATCTCTTCTTGGAGAGGATTCACAATTGGCATGCTTGAGATGTCTAACCACCTACAAGCCTTTCGCTTCTTTTCTTTCTTTCCCATGAACCATACTTTTTTTTTTTAATTTAGAATTTTTTTTTAAGATTACACGATTCATGTTCTCTCCCTCCCTTCTTCCCTACCCCCTCCCGGTGCTGACAAGCCATTCCACAACCTATTTCCATGTTATTCATATTTGCAGTAGAGTGATCTTTTAATCATATCCCCCTCAAACTACATGATGGATCATGTTTTTCTTTTGCATTTCTTAAATAATACTTTCTAACAATTTTCATCAACCTGTCCTGAGTCTGCTTTCATGTGGAAATTATAAACCTTCAGGATAATGGCTACTGGAGTTTTCAGTAAATGGGTGAATGGCTATTTGTCAGGGCTGTGGGGGAAGTAATTATTGTACACATGCTCTGCAGTCCCTTCCTCCTCAGGGATCCTGTAATTCTGATAATTTAATGACTCTTACTGAGTTCTTCATCAATTATTTTTTCTATTCCTTTATCCTATACCAAGGATTATGGTGCATACATGACAGAAACCTTCATAATGACCCACTTAACTTGTTTATTCCTATAGTGAATAGTATAAGCAAGGAGACCAATTTCCTGATGAAATATTGACTCTGAAAGCGGGATGAAAACACCTTTGCCAACTCTCAGGATCGCCACTCCCAGAACTTACAAACTAGCCATCCTTTTAGATATGACTCCTCTTGTCTTCTGGTTCAATACGTACAAGTTATATGAATTGGGTTTTGGGGGGAGGGAGGAGTAAGGGGAAATTCTGATTCGGATGTTCAATGTGTTTTCTATTCGTCAGTCTTTTTGTCTATGTCTTCAAGTAGCTTTTTTTAAATGAGGGTTTTGTATTGAAATGAGGGAGTCTGTATCAATGATCTTTGAATGATGGGAGGTGAAGTCTGGGGGGGGGGCGCATTGCCACAGGACTAGAGACACATAGATATGCCCCTATTATTTTTTTAAAGGCAAGAGAATAGAATCTATAAATTTTAAGCTGGGGAGCTTGGCTTTAATTCCTAGGAAGATTCTATAATATATTACTAAAGGGATGATATGCTAACATTTAAAAAGAAAAATGTTGACTACTAAAAGCCAAAACAAATTTACTAAGGATAAGCCTTGCTGATTTAGGCCCATTTACTCTCATGATGAGGTAACTAGGTTCACAGAAGGAGGAAATGCTATATGTAGAGTATATCTAGGTTTTGGAAAGGCATTGGATACTTTAAAAACTAAGTTTTTCTGATGTCTCTCTCTCTCTCTCTTTTTAAAAATTAAACCTTACCTTCCATCTTGAAATCAATACTGTGTATTGGCTCCAAGGCAGAAGAGTGGTAAGGGTTAGGCAATGGGGGTCAAGTGACTTGCCCAGGGTCACACAGCTGGGAAGTGTCTGAGACCAGATTTGAACCAGGATCTCCCGTCTCTAGGCCTGACTCTCAATCCACTGAGCTACCCAGCTGCCCCCTCTGATGTCTCTTTTGATTGTTGTTCACTCATTTTCAGTCATGTCCAACTCTTTGTGACTTCATTTGGAATTTTCTTGGCAAAGATACTGGAGTGATAGAATACTTCAAGATCAATAAATATCAACAGTAAGACATAGCAGACAAATAATTGCACAAAAACATATGTAATGTGATCTTGGGTTACATTATGAGGGAATTATATTGTGAACAAGCAATAGCCCCACTATACTCTGTTCTGGACAAATTATCTAAAATATGACATTGATTTCTGGACATCACATTTTAGGGAAGATATTACAAGGTAGAACGTATCCAGGCATGATGATTGACCATGATAGTGAAGGGAAACCATTCTGGCTAAAGGACCTAGGAGTGTTTAGCCTGGAGAAAAAAGGACTGAAGTAGGAGATGATAGCTGCCTTCAAGTATTTGAAGGGCCATCATAAATAAAAAGAATTTGGCTTATTTTATTTGGTCCCATGAAGAAAAACTCAGAGCAAAACGAAGAAATTGCAGAAGGCGGATCTAGGATTATTGTAAGGAAATTTTTCTAACAATTTGAATTCTCCAGAAGTGAAATGGTACTGAAAAGGTAAGGTTCTGGGGATAACTACTTGGCTAAGTGGATTGAGAGCCAGGAGGAATGAGAGGTCCTGGGTTCAAGTTTGACCTCAGATACTTCCTAGCTGTGTGGCCCTGGGCAAGTCACTTAACCCCATTGCCTAGCCCTTACCACTCTTCTGCCTTAGACCAATAACTGGTATTGATTCCAAGATGGAAGGTAAGGGATTAGAAAATGAAACAAGGGCTGAAGTTCTTCACTAAAAGTGTTCAAGTGAAAATCACTTCGGGGGTAAAGTTTTTAATTCTTTCCTATTTATATATCAGCTGAAGCCAATGACCTCAAAGGATAGTTCAGTTCTAAATCTATTATCTTATGATATCTTCAACTCAGAGATTCTGTGATTACATAAGTAGGAAGAATATCAATATAGACATGGCTCAGTTCCTCAGGTAGTATGTCAATATGGGCAATGATTGTATGATAATAGTCTGAACAATTAAATTAGTGTTTGTAGATGATCTAATAAATGAATGATCCTCAGCATTCCTGCCCATTTTTGTCCTTTTTTGCCATCCTTTTACCCTGTCTTCTAACAGGACTAAGCATCATTTTATAGTCTTTCTTGTAGGATACTATGGCCAAAAAAATAATTAATTATTGGTCAACTTTCTGGTGATGGTTTTCTTCTTTATAGCTAGCTAGGAGTCAGGAGGAACTGAGTTCAAATCCTACATCTGAACCTTCCAAGCATCATGACCTAGAAAATGTAGGGACCTCTCAACCTATTTCCTCATCTTTAAAATGGGCTCTAATAACAACACTTACCTCACAGATTTTTTTGTATTAAATTAAATAGCATAAGTAAAATGCTAAAGAAATACCTATTGTTACTTAGTTTTTCTAACTGGGCTGGTCCTCAGAGCTTTATCAGCTTGGTAGAACCTATCAGAATTTGGGCTACCCTTGCAGAGTTTCAAAACTAGGATATGACATCAATGTAAAATGTTTTGTTTTGTTTTTTGATTTTTTTAAATTTTCTTTTGTGGATGAAATTTTCTTTATCTAGATAAAAAATTATTTTCACATAAGAATTTTGGTTTCCTAAATTCAAACAGTTGTCATTTTTAATTCTAAAATTTCCACACTAAGTCTATAGCTTTTTTTTTTTATGAAATCTAGATTTGGGGGGGAAAAAGAAACATAACAATCTTGGCTTTAATATTCCTCAGAAACTTAAGAAATAATAATGATAACAGATTTTGCTATTTAATTGCTTCAATCTTGTCCAATTCTTCATGACCACATTTCACATTTTCTTGACAAAGATACTGGAGTGGTTTTGCCTTGCCTTCTCTAGCTCATTTTACAGATGAGGAACTGAGGCAAATAGGCTTCAGTGACTTGCCCAGGATCACACAGCTAATAACTGTCTGAGGTCAGATTTGAACTCAGGAAGAGGAGTCATTATGACTCCAAGGGCCACTGTGCCACCCAGTTGCCCATGATAATTGGTATATGGTAGTTTAACATTTGCACCACACAATATACATCATCTTCTCTGAACATCAGTTTCCTTATCTGCTGCTAAATGAGAATTTGGAACTGGAAAGTGTTCTGAGCTTCACAATACTATGGTTTGGGACTACATAAGTTATGGTTAGTGACTACAGATAGTATCCTTTTTTTTTTTTAACAAATAAGAGAAATGAGGGCCAGTGAGGTTGGTGGCTTGCTGTTGGACACACAGCTAATTAACTGTCAGAGTCTAGAACTAAAGGACTAAGTGCCTAAAAAAATAGCTGCCAACACCTTTCTTTTCAGCATGACATTCTAGAGCCAAAACAGAACTAAAACTGGACCTTCCACCTTTGAAAGCCTGAGGGCATCAGGGTGAAAACTGAGAGATAATATTACAACTTCACAACCAGGAGTCTGTAAAGCTAGGAGGGGGGGGGGGGGAAATTACCCACCCAATTACTGTCATTCCTGGACAAACCCCTCAAACAGGTAATCTCCACCCACAACCTACATTATCATACTCCCACACCCTAGTGAGCCCTCTGGAATCTAACTTTTGTCTTTAATTCTCCACTGAAACTATTCTTTAACATTACCATTAACCTCCTTCCTTTAGATATAATCTCTCTTCTCAAAACTTTCAGTTGCATTTGACACTATCAACTACCTCCATCTTGAAATTCTCTCTGATTTTGGCATCCATGGATGAGTCCTCTTCAGCTTCTCAGAGCAAGGGATTTTTTCAGTGACTCCTCTGCTTGAACTGTGGGTGGGTCCTTCTCTAGGGAGCACTCTAACAAATGCTCATTGTTTTATTCGCCTCTTAACCAAGCCTTAGCTCCTGCTCCTTTTGGTATAGTCCCAAGGACACCTGGTTTCTCCTTGGGCCACCTACTGCTAAGCCCCAACATTCAAACACTTTATTCGTCTCTTCTCACAAGGCATAAAACCTTCCTACTTTTTTTTTTTATTAAGCTGGGCCATAGTAGCCTCCACCTCTCCCTCCCACCATCACTCTTTCCCCACCCTCTTTTGGCAAAAGTATAGATTAGGTAAGGGAGGGCACTGACAGGATGGAAAGATGGAGATAGGAGAGGAGACAAAGAAAAGGAGAAAGAAGTGGGTGTGGAGGAGAAAGTGGAGTAGTAATGGAGGGTAGGGGAAAAAAGATTAAAGAAAAAGATTGGAAAAGTTTGAAAAAACCTAACTTTGATGCGAGGATGGGAAGTACATAGGATTAACCAACCAGAATAGGATACATTTATTACAGAACCAAAGGCTACAATATCTCTAAAAGAGCTCAGCCATGGAAAAGTAGATGAAGTCAAGAAAAATGGATAAGGAAAATACAGGGAAGACTGTAGCTTTTAGGAGTATGAACACTGTATAAACTTAATATCTAGGAGACCATCAGATCCTAGAAGTTTTATGTCATAGGAGTCACAGAGACTATGTATCTTAATTTGCCAGGGTGAATTTTAGATTTACTCCACTCTGCTTAGTCTTTAGAATTCTAGCAACCAGGAATGTATACACCACTTAAGGATTAAGTGTGGGGGGAAGATGGTCTATGACTCGTATATGCTAGCAAGTGACAAATCAGAAACAACTGACTGACCTCCTGAGCTGTCCAAAACCAAGTTTAAGCCACCATTGGTACATGTGAGACACCGGAAGTGATGTAAAGAACTGCTTTTATATTTTGTGTCAATTCCTGTGAGAGGGGCTTGGCAGTGGTAGTTGACTTGGAGGAGCTCAGTGTGGGACCTCAGACTGCTTTCCTTAGACTGCCACGTGGTGAGTGGTAAGGCTGACTCCCCTTTCCCTTGACCTTTCTGAAGACACCAGCCTCCAAGGAGGCCCCTTGTCTTGGAGGAGGCTTCATGACTAGAAGCCGAGCTAGATTTAATCTTCTGGGAAGGCCCCTTGGCTGAGGCCTGGGAACTCCCCCTAGCTCAGACCAGGCCAGAGCCAATCTTATTCCCTTCCTTCTCTCTCTCTCTCTTATTCCTAATTTCTTCCTTCCATTGTACATAAACCACCATGAAATTCCATCCTGACAAGTATTTCATTGGGATTTAGAATTTAAATCCCTGGCAACCACTGAAAAATTATTCAGTCTTAACCTAAAATTTTACCCTTAACATCAGCATGGCAGGTGAGATTCCAAGTCAGCAGAAGTCAAGGGATATGATGTGTAGTGGCTGAAGTGAAACCCTGGCCAATTGATAGCTAATAGGGGAAGGTTTATTCTGAGCTTGAAATGCTCAGTGAATGGGTTCTTTTGATGGCACTTTTTTTTTGACTTGTGAAAAGAGCTCTATCCAAGCCTTCCTGAGGTTTATCTTTGTGAGCCACCTCTGGCAAGCAGCAGCCACCCTGTTAGGGACCATACCAGGTTGGGAAGCTGGGAATTTGGTCTCCTGGGTTCCAGTTCCTTCCTAAACTCAAATCCATTCATTGGCTAGTGTTAATTTGTCTAGCCCAACCATGTCATTAACTGAACCCATTGGGAATCAAGGAGAAGACAAGGAAGAAGTAACTCAGCTGGGGACATTGAGTTAGATAGGCTGGAAACCTTATTTCTCTCTTTCTTTCTCTTTACTACTAAAAACTTATAAATTTAATATAAAGTCTCCAAGATTAATTTTTCTTCATAACAACACAGATACTAGTGTGCCTTTTTTTAAAGTTTTAGACAGAACTTTACATTAACTAGCTAACTAAAAATGATATTTAAATCTGAAAATTAAATAAGCTGCCAAAGAATAGACAAAAATGATCATGCTATATATGTTTTTCAGCTAATATACTAGCTAGCTAGTGTTAAATTAGTTTCTTTGTTAGCTGGGAACCAAAGTGAAAAGACATGTTCTGAATGCTAGCCAAAATGCTAATTACTATTCACAACTGGCTGATGTAAACATCAGTCAGTGGAAAACATAACTGCTGATTTCAGTTGGGTATTAGCCAGTAAGGCTAATGTCTGTCTTTGGGAAGAAGATTTTACATTTCCTTGATAGAAATAGATCAGGAAGGCCAAGGAAATATAATTTCTGCTGATTGTGAAGAAGAATGGAACTAAATACTTGAAGCTTTTTTAGAATAAGTAATGCTTTTTTTTGGGGGGGGGGAGGCAGACCTCTGATATAATCAATATGGAGAACTCTCTGGTATAGAAATCTTATCAGCAGTTCATCTCTAATTTATAGGCTTAGCGAATTGCCTGAGGACATTGAGAGGTTAGATACCTTGCCACCAGTCCTTCAGTTAGTATCATCAGAGGCAGGTCTTGAACCTTAAGCATCTTAACTCTTAGACTAGTCTCCTATCTTCTGTTTCCCATGAGTTTTGATTGTCATCATTGTGTGATGACATCTCATAGTGATGAGCTAGAAAAATGAATCTATGATCACTTGACTGTATCACATAAGTGCAAAGAGCATGGGAAATAAACAAAAGAATCTAGAAGACTTAATAATTTAGAATTATATTTATAACTTCAAAGGAATAAAAATAGAGTCAATAGAGCAACACTCATGCTTGGAGTGCCAATATAAAAGGCTAAGAAAAATGGTCCCCAAAAGTTAAAAAAAATGTAGTGGGGATAGGAAAGGTATTGTTACCTTTTTTGATAGGAGCAATATCCCAAGTCACAGAAAAGGCTGGTTTTCCTTAAAAGCTATTAGTTCAGGGAACTAAAGATTCAGGTCATATACATAGCTTTTCCATGGTGTAAAAACAAAAAAGCAAGGCATGAAGAATTACTAGCTTCTCCCTCTGGCTTCTGATCTATAAACCAACTGCTTTAAGGCTGTATCTTCACTGAATATCCTTCCCCTGATCTGAATAGTCTTCCCCAGCCAAGGATTAAGCAACTTTGCTGTTGACCATCAGATGATCTAGGAATACCTCCTTTAGTTCCATTCTTAAATCTCCAGTATCAGGCTGGTGTGAATCAGGCTTAACTTAAATTTGTTTTATGTCATTGTCAACATCAATATCAATAAATATTTTGTGGACCATTTATGGGTAAGGCACTGTGTTAAATCATGCTTAGAAGGCCAAGAATCTTAAGGCCAAAGGGTAGGAAGTACCCATCTTAAAATGAAATATAAAAGATAACTGCCATTTATAGAAGGAGATCTTGAAACATAAAAGAAAGTTACTTGCATAAGGTTGTTTTTTTTTGTTTTTGTTTTTTTTTGTAAACTCAATAAAGCATTTTCACGTTAGGGTAGTGACTCAAAAGAGAAATGGACATACTTTTAATATCTCCTTTACTTGTGTTTTAATGGAAAAGATGAACTGTGAATATTGATGATTAATGTAAGATGCTTAGGGAAATGACAAACTAGAATATTATTATAATGTATAGCCCCATCTCATTCTGTAATAGATCTGTAGTGTTGAAACATATATAAAAGAACAATTAAATATGAAAACAAAAAGGTAAAAAGAGCAAAGAAATATATGATGAGAGCAGCACTGTCATCACTTTAGAGTCATCTTTTACTCTTCTTTCTCCCTCATTTTCCTCTAGCCCACAACCAATCAATTGTCAGGTCCTTTTTTGTCTGACCACAATATCTCTTGAATCCTTCATCATCTCTCCACTCATATGCATGTCCACCATCACCTCTTTCCTGGACTAATATAATAGCATAGAAAGGATAAGTGTGCTCAGTTTTAGCCCAAAAAAAAAAAAAAAAGAGAGAGTCTTAGTCATTATTAATAAACTGCAAATAACTTATCCATCCTTGTCATTGTGTCTCAAGATAGCTGAGGTGTCATATCTCATAAAGTCTATTCTGTTCCTGATATGAAAGTGTTCTATCCATATTCAAATTTTCCCAAAGAATTTTTCTCAGTCCTTATTCTACTTTACTTCTCTTTTGACATTTTCTTTTCCCTGGTCTCCATGACCTTCCATTCTTATGGTTCACCTTCTAACTATCTACTATACTCTATCTGGTCTGTGTTGCTGGATCACCATCCTTCTATTAATGTTTTGTATGTATATATATATATATGTATATATATGTACTTAGTGATCATATCAACTTCTATACATTCAATATTCATCTCTATGCAAATGATTCTGAAATTTAAAGATCCCACCCTAATTTTACTCCTGAACCATCTTCCTCTGAATATCTTTTGATGACCCTTAAATATCTAAACTTTAAAATGTCTGATATTTCCCCCAATCCTATCACTTCTCCAAACTTTTTAATTTATATTGAGGATACCACCATTCTTCTGGCCACATAGGCTTGCCACCTTAGAGTGACCTTCTATTTTTTTATTTTCCTTACCCTCCATGTTCAGTCATTGCCAAAAAGTGTCAGTTACACTTACATGAAATCTCTCTGAACTGTCCCATTCTCTCTACTTGCGCATCTAATACCCTTGTTTTAGGCTCTTATTACCTCCTCAACTGGTCTATGTCAAAAGCCTCCTAATTAGTCTCTAGCTCTAATTTCCCCCCCCTCCAATCTCTCTTCCCCACAGCTACCAAATCAATATCCCTAGAACATGGAACTGTTCATGACACTGTCCCAACTCAAAAAACTTCAGCAGCTTCTTATGATCTCTAGAATCAAATTTTTAAATCCTCAGCCTGGAATTTATGACCTTTCAGCTATCTTTCCAATCTTTTTACTTATGTTATTCTTCTTCATGTACTCTTTATTCCAGTAACACTAGACTGCAAGTTAACCTTCCTATACAGGGTTCCCTCTTTCACTTCCATGTCTATGTTCAAGGAATTCATCATGTCTGGAATGTGCTTCCCCTCCTCTTACAACCTCTAGTTTTTTTAGAAGTATAATGTAGCTCAAATGCCACTTTCTCCTTCATCCTTCAACCCTATTATGAATGTACTTTTCACTTGAAATCACCTTGTTTATCCTTAGCATTTACTGGCTATATTCTCACAGTGTGATGGGAGTTCCCTGAGGTTAAGGAAGTGCTTTTGTCTTTGTTTTGGCCTCACCAACACCTAGGATAGAGTCCTCCATCCTTATTCAGTCTTTTCAGTCATGTCCAACTCTTCATGATCCCATTTGGGATTTCTCTTTGCAGAGATACTGGAGTGGTTTGCCACTTTCTTCTCCAGGTCATTTTATAGATGAGGAAACTGAGGCAGACAGAATTAAGGGACATGTCCCGTGTCACATACCAGATGCTAGATTTGAACTCATAATGATAAATCTGCCTGACTCTAGGTCTGACCCTCTGTCTACTGTGCCACCTCTATACAGAAAGTTGAGTTAAATTGAATAAACATCTCCTTTGTCTTCATCACACTCTATCATGTGTTTTATTGATCCCTTCTCTTTTTCCTAGAAGAAAACAAACTATTTGAAGAGAGACTGTGTGGTACAAACAACATTCCATGAACTTCTCTCACATAGGCTAAAAGTTATTAAAACCAAACTCAAAGGGGGCAGCTGGATAGCTCAGTGGATTGAGAGCCAGTCCTAGAGATGGGAGGTCCTAGGTTCAAATCTGGCCTCAGACACTTCCCAGCTGTGTGACCCTGGGCAAGTCACTTGACCCCCATTGCCTAGCCCTTACCACTCTTCTGCCTTGGAGCCAATACACAGTACTGACTCCAAGACAGAAGGTAAGGGTTTAAAAAAAAAACAAACCAAACTCAAAGCTTACTTAGCTCAAGAAAGGGGTAAGGGAAGGGAATAAGTATTTATTAAGAATCTACTGTGTGCCAAGTACTGAGCTAAGTGCTTTCTATTTTCTTATTTAATAATATTTAGTATTTATTTAAATCTAATTATTTAAATAATATTTAACAATGCTATTTAAATAATTCATTCTATGTCCCATGTACTAACATATACACTTTAAAATTATCTCATTTAATAATAAAAATAATAATAGTTAATATTTATGTAACACATACTATGTGCCAGGCACTATGCCATGTACTTTATAAATATTCTATCATTTAATCTTTACAACAACCCTAGGAAGTAGGTGTTATTATCAACCCTAGTTTACAAATGAGGAAGTTGAGGCAGTTATGTGACTTGTCCAAGGATACACAGTTGAACAAAATGTCTGAGGTGAGATTTGAATTTAGGTCTTTCTGACTCCAGACCCAAATCATTTGATCCTTATAACTTCCCTAATGCAATGGATTCCATTATCCCTATTTTACAATGAAGAACCTGAGCCAGAGAATAATGATTGGCTCAAAGCCATATAACTTAGTCTGAGACCAGGTTTGAATTGAGGTCTTCCTGATCCCAGGCTCAGTGGTTTTTCTTTCCACTGGACCACTTGGTTACAACAAGAGAATAAAGGCCATTGCTACAGCTTCTTCCTGGCCAAGGCACAATCATCCAGAGAACAAGAAGTCCCCTGAACTATCCCTAATATTTCCAATCAACAGACCAATGCAGGTACAGGGATTTCATATCCAATTGAATCAATACTGTATCATCATTAGATATTCTCTACTTCAACTTAGTAAGTCTCCTTATGTTTCCTGTCAAATGTTCTATGAACATTCCATTTCATTCCAGTCTCAAACTTTAGCTACTTGTCAGGCCTGAGTCAGAACATATCTTGTTGGTTTTTTTTTTTAATCATGTATTTATCAGTGCCTTTCACATAATGGATACAATAAACGGTTTTGAATTTGTTTTGTTAAATCCATGAAAAATAATAATTCAGTCACTTATCTGCCCCATGGAAAATATTATATATAATCTAGAAAATAATGTAAATCATCACAGGACTTTGGGAAAAGTAAATGATCTAGACCAATTTAATTTCTTTCTAATATTATTGAGTATATCATGGTAGTCTCTCGGTGACCGAGAATGACAATTGTCTTTGTGCATTTTCATCTACGGTGAACCCTCATGTATATATACACACATATATATATAACATGTGTATCTGTGTATACATACATATGCATGTATTCAAAGGAAATAATTCCAAAAATCACCAGTCTACAAAATGAGCTATTTTAATATTCTATTTCCAAATAATAATAATTTAAACTGACATACTGCTTTGATTTTCAAAAAGCTATTTCCTCACAATAACTTTGTGAGGTAGATACTACAAATATTATTTTTCCCATTTCACAGATAAGGAAAGTAAAGTTCAAAGGCAGACTACTCGACCAAGATCACATGTTGAGAAGGGACTTAAACTCAGTTGTATTAACAAATAACCAGGTCACCTGACTCATTCGTTCACCTGGCTTCTGACATTAGACAGTCTATTGCATTTTCCAACTTCTCAAAAATCTTTTGAAACTTGCCCAACATGCTCTAAGAATAGTGCCTGAGCCAAGTGTGCCCTTTACAAGTCCTCTTTCCCTGTTGTCCTTTAGGAATTCAAGATGACCCCACCCTTTGTTTCTGACCAGCAACACCAAGCTTTGGTATGAAAAGAATTCTATTTTTTCAGATTAACAGCTTGACTCATTTAGCAGAAGATAAAATCTCTATGTTCAGCAATACAATAAAGCATCATTTCCTCAATACCATCTCAAAGAGATTTAAGATGAAAGTGATTCTTTTTCTGAACTCCAGAAGTTTAGATCCAGGCAAATTTAATGTATTAGCCGGAGTCACCTGGTCATAGAATCTAGAGGTACAAAGGATAGTGAAATAGATGGATAGTCTAGTAGACTATATACATATTATATGTACACAATGGTAGAGATTCTCTTCTAGGCCCTTCATTTTATAGATAAGTTCTCAGTGAAGATGGGATTCTTGGACCCAATAGTCAGTAATGCATATTTCATCTGATGGATATTCACCAAAAATACCTTCCAAATCAATGGCAATATTTACACACATGCATACATATATGACCATATGTGCACATGAATACATGTGTTCTTTATAAGGCTGGTTGGCAAATAACAACAACAAAATATAATAATAGTGCAGCATCTCCACCCTGAGGAGCTAATTAACTACTTAGAGAAACCAGCATGACGTTTGGGCTTTTACAATTCAACTCCAAAGTGACAAGATAGAACCTGTAAGTCACATATTGAAAGTTAATTTCATGTTTTATGTTATTGCACATGTAAAATCCATATCTGATTGCTTGCCATCTCAGGGAGCAGGCAGAAAGGTGAGAATTCAGCTTGAAATTTTTTTAAAGAATGTTAAAAATTGTTTTTATGTGTAATTGGAGAAAAATAAAATATATTAGAAAGAAAGCTAATTTCATCTATCCATAACCTTGCTTCATATAGAATAGTAATGCATAAAGATAACACAGGCTAAGGAACTTCCCATTTTAATCTGACTTACAATTCTTTTCTAGTGGTAGAATTTTGTTCATTTAGAATTATAGAATCACAGAATGTTAGATCTAGAAGGGACTTTAGAGGGAGCCCTAATCCAAATCCTTCAATTTATATATTAAAATCTGAAGCTATGGGGAGAAGTGGGGCTAGCACCCAGGTCTCCTGACTTTAAGTCCAATGCCTTTCTTATTACATCACATTTTTGATACTAGATATTTTTAGTCACCATGAGCAAATAACACTGAGAAGGTCTGGGTCTAGATCATAGGAATCAAATCAGTCTAAGAAAATAGACTAAGATGGGAGTCAGGAAACCTGGGTCCCCACTCTGCCACTTACTCATGTATGTCCTTGGGGAAATCATTTTATCTCTCTAATCTTGAAGTTCTATAAAATGAGAGGGTTCGATAAGAGCATGACTAAGAACTCCTTCAACTCTAACATTTTATGATTCTATCTTTTAACTTACATGAAATCAAAGAATACAGTCGAAATGGAAAAATAGACAAAAACCTGGCTGATTTGTCTATGTGACAAAGCATCCAGAAATTTGGACATATCTACATGTTTTTTCTCTCCTCAAATGGAAGTTCAAAGAAAAATTCTCAATGTCATTTAGATTTTTAAAAAATAGTTGAAGCAATATAGTATAAATCAACCTAAGAAAGACAACAAAAATATTTTTAAAAAATAAAGAAAAAAACTGGAAAACCAGGGTATGTCCATCAATTGGGGAGTGGCTGAGCAAATTGTGGTATCTGTTGGTGATGGAATACTATTGTGCTAAAAGGAATAATAAAGTGGAGGAGTTCCATGGAGACTGGAACAACCTCCAGAAAGTGATGCAGAGCGAGAGGAGCAGAACCAGGAGAACATTGTACACAGAGACTAATACACTGTGGTATAATCGAACGTAATGGACTTCTCCATTAGTGGCGGTGTAATGTCCCTGAACAATTTGCAGGGAGAAAAAAAAAACACTATTCATAAGCAAAGGATAAACTATGGGAGTAGAAACACTGAGGAAAAGCAACTGCATGACTACAGCGGTTGAGGGGACATGACAGAGGAGAGACTCTAAATGAACACTCTAATGCAAATATTATCAACATAGCAATGGGTTCAAATCAAGAAAACATGTAATGCCCAGTGGATTTATGCGTCGGCTATGGGGGGTGGGGGGAAGGAAAAGAAAATGATCTATGTCTTTAATGAATAATGCTTGGAAATGATCAAATAAAATATTTTTTAAAAAATAAAAAATAAAGAAAAACAAAACTAATTTTGATTGCTAATTCTTCAAAGTCAATAAAAACACTTGACTCTATAAAATTCCAGCCATAAAAGTCTATCTCTTAAGTTTGGGGGCCATTGCAAATGTTTCAAATTCATTCAAGCACAGATTATCATATTCTTTAACAAAACATTGTGAATTGAGCACATATATCTAGAGATTTCTCCATGGACTCCCACAAACACCACAAAATCTCCATCCCTGGAGGTTGTAAAGTTAGTGTACACTACAGATCCAGAATATCCCCCTTAGAGACCACTTTCCTGCTACTCAAACACCAATAAGGGCACTCTGGGCTTGTTTCCTACAACTCTACATCATAAATATCCATGATAGACAAAACCAGGCAGAAGGAAGGAAAGCAAGCTAAACTACCAAATTAAAAAAAAAAGTTGTTAAAAATAATTTGCCTATTCATATCAAAGAGCTTTTAAAACTGGTTTTTCAGGACTTGGGTGGGGATATGTCTGTTTTGAAAGAAGAAATAGAAATGAAATATTGTGCTCTCCCCCCCAAGTTAATCACCCGTTTGGTTAGAACCCCAGATTGTATGTGAAGCAGTTGGCACTCCACAGAGAAATATCTGGAGGGAAAGCAAAGAAAAAAAAAGAAAACACATTCTTTAAACCACCGCATCCTCACCACTTGGTCTAACCTAGCAGAAAGACTGGCAGTGTACTATTTTTTTTTTTTTTGGCAGATTCCTATGACATCTGGATGAGCATGAAATTGCTTAGATCAAGAATTACAAAACTACCAGTCACCAAGCAATACCTGTTTAAATAATTTTGCTCGAGTTATCATCTATCAAAACAGAGATTGTGTGTTTAACTATTAAGTCTTCCTAGTTGAGAAATAAGCTAGTGAGAGCTCTTCTAGCCCCTCCTTTTAAAAGACATATGATCCATATTTGCTCAGGACTCCCCAGATGAAATCTCTCACAAGAAAAAAAATGACTAAACTATCGTGATACCTAACAGCATCTAAAGGTGCCAAGAAACTAGAAATAACATGATCTAAGAACCGTAAGAACTACCAACGGAAAAGAGTAAAGACTGGCTGAATAAGCCAGTGAAAATGGAACTGAATGCAAAAGGTCACACAGTAAGTTCCAGTTTAAGAGCAGGATAAAGGAACGTCCGAAATCTATCTCAGATATTTGCTTTGGTAGAATCAAGCTTACCTCCCTTTAGCAGAGAGCCTGGCTTTCGTCCGTAGATGATCTAAAGTGGTTCTCCGACCTGAAACTGAGGTGTAGCTAAAGATGACTGGAAGTAGAATCAACCTCTATCTCACTGTTTTAATGAATAGTTTAGAGGCTTCTCCCTCAGCGGCTGAGTCACTCAGGGAGGAGGAGGTGAGTAGTGTGAAATAGGGTGCCACCTAAAACAAATAGCAATTCAATTAAAAGCAGCAGACAGAGCCTCTGAAACTTGTGAGCTGGTTGAATTCTTTTGCAATTTATGGCCTTATTGTGCCAAAAATTATACTACAAACATACTTTCATGGATGCCAATGAAGTAGCCCAATTGTTCCACTATGTAATTGGGAGAGTATCCAACCATGTGGTATTTGTTATTAAAAGAAAAGAAGAAGAAGCCGAGTTTGGAAAGACTGTCCACCTTGAAAGCTAATGCATAGGTACAAGCAAGCATCCAGGCACCGTGAAGGAAAAATGCTCCTTTAGAAGACAAAAGTCTCAAGAGTGTAGCTATTCAGGGGACTGTCCAGAGCAATGTGTTATGCAATTATTTACACATGGAATATTTTGTTATTTAGTATCAGGCACAAAGATACCACCTGAGCAAAACTTGTTCTCCTGGATAGGAGGAAGGGGAAGAGAAAATATGAGAATGTGAAGCCTTCTTCTATTGCACGTGTGAATAAAGAATGCACAGATGGAAATTATTTCAGCTGTTTTTCTATGTTTGAACTTAAATATTCCTTTATTCTCTTCTCAGAATATACCTTCATAGACGATAATGAACAACTCAGAGCAACTCTCCTTTTGGGTGGGGCTTACCATAAAATATTCTCAAGTGAACACAGTTTATAATAACCAACATATTTTCTGTCACCCAAGAAGCTTTCCAAATGCTCAACTTTAATCAAAGAAGTCAGTTCTTTAGAGATTCTGATGACACTGAACCAGTGAATTTTAGAGCTAGAAGGGACTTTCAAGATCATTTAGTCATCTTTTTTCATGTCACACAATTAGCCAAGTCCTACCAGTTAAGCAACTCAGCTACACAGCACAATTCGGCTGAGACTTCATCAATGATTGTAATAATAATCAAGAAGGTTGAACGCTACAGAACGTAATCATTAGCTATATTCAGCCACTATTATGGGAGCCATCCCACCTGTTCTTCTGAATCTAAGGAAAAGGTATTTTATACACTAAAATTTAAAAAGTCCTCAGAATTCTCTTATTCAGTATTTCTACGCCATCTGATATATACAAAACATTTTACAAACATCTTTATTGGTTATTTATCACAACAATGCCACCATGTTAGGTCAAGAACATCACAGAGGAGGAAACTGAAAAAGGAGGAAACTGAGTCCCAGAATTTGAAAGCAAATTTGGAGGAAGCATTGGATTAGAATTCCCAAATTGCATGCCACTGAAATTTGCTTTACTTTATAGGAACGAGCAAAAACTGAAACTAAAGGACGTTTAAAGGCAAACTTCATCTGTCATAAAAATATTTTCATACATATGTGACATATTTATGTGCATTTTATAAAGGCAACAAAGCCAAGTGGGCAGAGGGAACAAGGAAAGACTGTGTTCAGATAATAATTCTAGAGCAGACCCTGAAGGAAACCAGGGGATGTCGTGCATCAAAAAAGTATAAAACAAGATGAAGAACCTCCATTTTTTTTTTTGCAGGCTCAGAAAGGGCAAGAGACCAAGATGCTAAATTCTAGATCTGCATAGGTGGAGAGAGTTCTTTGATATATACGTGAAAATATTAATGCCAGAGGCATTAATCACCTTGAAAGGTGAATACATATATGCATATGTACAGATACATATATATATATATATATATATATATATATATATATATATATATATAGAGAGAGAGAGAGAGAGAGAGAGAGAGAGAGAGAAAACCAATTTTGGCTATGGCTTTGGTGACTAGAGGCTTATTTCTGGATGGAAATGAAAATTGCCTTATTTAGATTTAACATGTCTTTGATACCATTGCTTGCCTTCTTAGGGAGTGAGTGAGGAGCTGAAGGGAGAGAGAGAAACTCAAAATTTTAAAAGAAAAGAATATTTAAAAATAATTTTTAAGAAAGAAAAAAATCTAACATGTCAGCATTCCTTTATTCCACCTCTTGATTTCTCTCTCTAAGCTCCAAAGCTACGAAAACACGTCAGTTCCAAGTATGTAGCTGAAATTTGTATATCCTATCACTAAAGAGGATGTTAAAAAAAACATAAAACAGGTTCCACACCATTCAAGGCCCAGGTTAAGGAAGTTTGATCAGCCCACAATTAAGTAGACAGACTAGACTTACTTAGACTTCACTCGGGTCTTGAGGACTGCAGTCTTCTAAGTGATTTCAAACTCAAATAGAAACAGATCCCTGTAGCCACATATTAACTTAGAAAACTTCAAATTAATATTCTCTAGGTTGTATTATATTTTTAGTCCATTCTCCAAATGCATTTTAATCTGGTTCTGGCTGAACTTGAGAATTTTGCAGGCCCTTCTGCTGTGCCATGAGCTGTGGTTTTCATTCTCCAGAGACCCTCTTCCCCATTCTAAGATTAGAACAATATAATGGGATTATTTGAGGGTATCATCTTTGGAATGTCACAGGGATCTCTCTTTTTGTATCTCTATGTGTTTCTCTGTGTCTGTCTGTCTTTCTGTTGACCTCTCTTTTTTGAGGGAGAAGAGAGGGAAGATTTTGTCAGCATATCTAACAAAGCAGACCAGCACCTTCTCTGTAATTGATAATCTTATGGAATTGTGCTGGGAATTAAGTGACTGTCCTAAGGTCAATAACTTCTATTTGTAAAAGGGATGAGAACTGAACCGAGGTCTTCCTGACTTCAAACCCAACTGTCTATTTGCTATATTATATTGCTTCTGAAAATGAATGGCAACTATTACCAACAAGGCAAGGATCCAAGACAACTCCAAGGGATTTATGAGGGAAAAAAAAGATATTCGTCACTTTAGAAGGAACAGATAGAGTCTGAGGACAGAATGGAATGTGCCATTCTTCCCTTTATTTCATCCATGAATTTTTAATATTTCTGTTTCACAACATGACAAACAGGGAAATGCATTATATAATAATATATGTATAACATATATCATATCTTCTTTTGGGGGGATGAGAGAGGTAAGGAGGGAAGAATGAGAAATTTTTGGACATAACTATTTTCAGAATGTGTTTCTCTTGGATATGCATATTTATTATAATTTGTGATTATATTATATTGCAAATTATGTTATATACATATATGCAAATGGTTAAAAAAGAATATCATAAGGACTACAAATGATACATAAGAGCTGGAAAAGACTATAGAGGTAATCTAGCCTCCACTACTTCCTCCAATTTTATAGGTAAGGAAACTGAGGACCAAGGAGAAAAAATGAATTGCTCAAGGTCAGAACTGTAAAGATTAAAAATTTGGGGGAAACTGAGGCAGGTAGAAATTAGTTTCTCTCTGCAAGGAGCATTATATTTTTGTGAGGTTTATTAAAGGTTAAGGATTAAAGAAAATACAGAATAAGAAAGCACATGTGCTAGGGAGGCCAAGAAGCCCAATTCAATTTCACTTACATCATGAGAGATGCGTCTGCTCCTAAGCGAAAGTAGGAAAAAAAAAAGACCCTCAGTAGGCGGACAACTCCTTTAAATAATAATTCATGTTCTCACCCAGGTGAGAATTCAGTGTGATTACAAAGCATTCTGGGAAGTGAGCAAGGACTTCTGGGTACTGGAGTTCTGGATTCAAGTCTCCATTTTTACAGAAGAAGACCCAAGATTCAAATCCAGGTCCTCTAATACTAAATCCTAAATTTGTACTAGTTCTTAAGAGGGAGAATCTGTCTCTTTTACTATGAAGCATACAGTGAAATTCACTTAATATTAATTATTTGTAAGTCACTATCCCTTCAATAATCCCCAATAGACCCATAAAACTTTCACTGAAAACTGCAACTAAGCTAGTTAGGTACATGTCTTGCTACATTCTAATCTACTACATTGTAGAATCTTAAGGGCTATTATTTAGAGGTAGAGGCTTCCATCTGCCTCCCTTTCCAGTGGAGAAAATAAATGTTACGTGCATGTAAAAACAAAAGAGATATCATTAGGGTGATAATTGCAAAGCAAATTTTTCTTTGCATATAGATGCATGCCAGAATTAATGAAATAACAGCCAGGGTGCATGTGTTGGCTTCATTGCTTAATCTGTTTTAATCAAGCTAAAATCATGTGGTTTCATGTGGAGCCCACTGAAGAAGCAGCCAGAGACCTAGTGTGTTCTATTAGCAACTCCAGCACTGACTCATTAATGATTCTATATGAATCACTTAACCTCTCTGGGCCTGTGTATGTTGGTAAAGAGAAGATAATGATGCCTACTGTCTCCTTCCCAACTCTGAAGGGCACAATAAAAGCAGTGTAGTTTCCATAGCCCATTCTTTCCCCTTCCCACCCCATCTCAGAAGAGTACAAGATAGGAAGGATGAAGAAAGGTCTAAAAAGATATCTGGGTTCCATTTTCTACCAATTACAGGTATGTTTGTCCAAACCAAAAAAAAAAAAAAAAAAAATATATATATATATATATATATATATATATATATATATACACAACAACAACAAGTTGAAAAGTCCTGGTTAGAAATAAAAGTTTCAAGTTAGAAGAAGGTAAACTAGCTCTTGGTCTATAAAGATTATAAATGGGCACTATAAAGTGCCCATTTACCTACAGGCAACACCTTTTAGACTTTAAAGAAGAGATCCCCTCCAATTCTCTTCTGTAACTCTTGAACCCAACCCTCTTAGTGCCCTTAGGAACAACAGAAGTTCCCTTGTTTATCCCCTAGTCCTTTGGTTTTAATTCTACTCTGGTTTTTCTCACAATTTAATTTTCTAACCCAGAACCCCAAGTTTCCCTTGCATGCTTCACTTTTGTAAAAGTTAAATTAGTTTCTAGTAATAGAAATATTATATTTTATGAGGTTTATTAAAGATTATTAGAAATCAGGGATACAAAATAATAAACCATGTGCCTAGGGCTGATTTACTTACTTACTACATGTTGCAATGTCCAAGTAGAGGAAGAGCAGGCTCTTGGGAGGCAGAGAGTCCGTTAAATACTAAATTGTGATCTCGCCCAGGTGGAGACTCAGGTGAGATTATAGGAAATTCTGGGAAGTACCAAGGACATCTGGGGATTGAAGTCTGGGGTTCAAATCTCCATTTTTACACTTTCCACAATCAAAATCACTAACTCAAAATGATATAGTCTTCAGTGCAGCCCTTTGGCTAGGAAGCAGGCAGCTATATGGATCAGTGGAGAGAGAGTCAGGTCTAGAAACAGGAGGTCCTGAGTTCAAGTGTGACCTCAGATACTTCTTAAATGGTGATCCTTGGCAAGTCACTTAACTTCAGTTGCTTAGCTCTTACTGCTCTTCTGCCTTGGAACCAATACTTAGTATTGATTCTAAGATAGGAGGTAAAAAATTGAACCTAGGATAATATCAATTCAGAGCTCCAGTTTTGGATATTGTTATATTCTAGTCTGTGGTGGGTACATGAGGGAACTATATATATATATATGTGTGTGTGTGTGTGTGTGTGTGTGTGTGTGTGCATATATATATATATATTTATTTGTGTTGTCCATCTTGATAGTAAAGTCTTCGAAAGTAGAACTTATGGCTTAATACCATCTTCACAATGATTAAATCTTAGAATTTCAGTGCTGGAAGAGACCTCATTGGTCATCTATCCCAATTCTTACCTAAAAAAAAATCCTTTACCTATTCTGAAGAGTGTTCATTCCGACTTTACTTAAAAGACTAAGTGAAAGAGAACCTGCCATATCCTGAAGAAACTCATTCTACTTTTGCATAATTTTAATTACTAGGAACTCCTTCTTTGTATCAAACTTAAATGTGCTTATTGGCAGCTTCTACTTATTGTTCCTAGTTCTGACCTCTGGGGCAAGGAGAACAAGTTTATAGCCTCTTCTAAGGGACAGTCCCTTAAATACTTGAAGGGAACTATGAGCATCCCCTCCTCAAGTCTCCCTTTTCTAAGCGATCACCTCTGATTCCTGAAACTGATCCTCAAATAGAATACTTGAGGCTCTTCACCAGTCTGGTTGCTTTCTTTTGGATTCTCATCAGTTTATCAACCTTCTCCCAGAAGTATGGTTCTCAGAGTTGAGCAAAACCGTATAAAAACCCATCAGATTTTACTAATTGGGAAATTCCAATCCACAATGTCCAGTTCTTTCTAGGGGCTTGTGGGATGCCCATTTCCACCCAGGGCCCCTCAGGCCTGTTTCCTTCATTCTTCCTGACAACCCTTCATCTTGTGAATATTTTTTTCTCAATAAAATTGGCTTGCTTTTCTGTCTTGATGTAAGCTTCATCTTTCCCTGTACCAGTTTGTTGGTATTTTGAACTTTCTGAAGTCTGTGTTAGGATGTCTCTTAATGCAACCAAAGATCATATTCACTTAAAAAAAAAAAAAACCATCCTTATCTTCTGTCTTAGAATCAATACTAAGTGTTGGTTCCCAGGCAGAAGAGTAGGAAGTGGTAGGCAATAGGGATTAAGTGACTTGGCCAGAATCATAGAGCTAGGAAGTGTCTGAGGTCACATTTGAACTACTCTGTCAAGGTGATCAATTTCACACACTCTTCAGCCTGGCACTTTTCTCATGTGCCAGCCTCTGTCACACCAGGACTGGCTTTCTATCAACTAAGCTACATAGCTGCTTCCACAATCAGTTTTTAGACTTCTATAAGTGATTGTCACAGAGTCATTTCTATAGTAGGATCTCAATAAGTTTTATGACTGATTGAAATGATTACTGATTATAAATATACTCATGGGATTCCAGGTAGTGGTTTATTCAAAAGAGCCCCATATTTGCTGTCAGAAGGCCTATATGGAAGTTTATCTATGAGACTGTAAAACTCTTTAAACTTTAGTTTCCTTATCTTCAAAATAGTTATATTAATATATTTAGGGATAGGTAGGTGGCACAATGAGAAAAACCCTGGGCTTAGAGTTAGGAAGACTTGAATTCAAATCTAAACTTAGCCACTAAGTCATAACCTCTGTGCACCTTAGTTTTCTCATCTATAAAATGGGGATAATAATAACACCTACCTCTCAAGGCTGTTTGAAAGAAATGAAGTAATAATTGTAAAGCACTTAGCACAATGCATTATACTATCTACTTAAAGTAACTTTAAGTATTAAAAATGCAATAACATAATTATTTGCAACCCTAAGATCTTATGAAAAAATACAATCTATTACACGTGCAATCATTTGTGCCCTAAGACACAGAGGCAAAGATCTTTTCAGACTGAGTGTGTATTTTTATTTCTAAGCATCTTGTGAAATAATCAATAGACTTCTGCTGTACAAAAAAAAAAAAAAAAGCCTATAACTATGTTCATTAAATCCCTTTAGAATAACCAAGGATTTCCTACCATTTCACTGGTTTGATAGCAAAATAAAATAATTTTGAAACAATGATAATAACCTTCCTTGCTTTCTTACCTAATCACCACTGTTACATTTTTTCAAAGGGATTGAATTGGCATACACCTCTCTGTCTATCTGCTTGCCTGCCTGTTTGTCTGTCAGTCTCTCTCTCTCTCACACACAGATAGGATTTGACTGTTGTTGAGTTGTTTGTTTGTTTTTGGTTTTTGGTGTATTCAGGTTAATTATATAATCTGCCATAATGGAGAAAATGTGTAGCCATAGTCTGCCAAGACCATGGTTTCCAACTATTAACTCCCTTACTAGGAACTCCGAGAAAGATACCAGGAAAATGGTCCCTCACTTCTCCATCTCCGTCCCCCCTTCCCTAACTCTCTTTCCAACTCTGTTAGTAAGGAAAGGGAGGAGAGTATTCCATAGAAGGCATATGAAGTGCAAGGCAAGCTGGTATAGAAACTTCTTCCAGGTAGGAGCAATGGGTCTCCATTAAGCTAAGAAGTTGATCCTTTTTAGAAAACACAATATTGCATTGAAATGGTGGGGGTTGCAAGGAGGGGAGGTGGGAAACAAAGAGCTGTCTATGGAAGATAAGTAGATAGACAGGCAGATAGATAGATAGATAGATAGATAGATAGATAGATAGATAGATAGATAGATGGATAGACATAAATGAGAGAGATAAACATACAGATATATAACTGTGTATAGCTACTTTACATATATATGTGCATTGACCAGGCTTAAGATTTTACAAATAGGTTATTTCCAGTGCAGAAATGCCTTCTACCAATACGAACTGATTTATGCTGTATAATTTATAGTCTTTGATAGTGTCTGAGATATAAATAAATTTAATGAATTGTTCAAGACCAAATATCTAGTACTTATCAGAGATAGGAAAGGAACAAGAACTTCCCAACTCTGAAGCCACTTCTCTGTATATGAATCATTGTGGTATAATATATGCACAAATAATGTATAATATTAAAATTAAATTTCTCTCCAGAATTTAGAGACAGTTTCACATTCCCTCTTGATATTACTTATGATGACATAGTGTATTGAGAAGCCATAAGTGATTATTGCTGATATAAAGTATTTGCTCATCATTTCCTTATTTTTTATAGCTTAAAAAAAATCAAACCCATCTACGCTTAAATGGAACTGATAGGAGTTGCTCTATGGTTTCTCCTATGGTGGAAGCGATATCCTAATCCCTGCTCCCACACATGTGGAGTCAATTTTTTCCTTTAAAAAGTATTGGAATCATCTTTGAGATTTGGTTGGCTCAGAAGACAAAAAGCTGACTGCTGACATCACTACCTGGTCACCTAAGTAAAAAGCAGATGAGGAATTCCAGGCATCCACTCTGATGCTAGTGGACAACGGGCAACTTATATAGGCAAGGTTTACTCAGCTAAATCAACTCTGAGTATCCTAAAAGCACAACCTTATTCAACATTCTCCTGCTGTGCTATGACTAAATCAATCTTTTGTTAATGCTGAATGACCTACAAAATTTCTCTTTTTATTCCATTATCAAAGTATCTCAAATCAGACTCAGCCCAGAATACTTCCTAGAGGTATTTGCATTTTTATGGGCACCAAACCCTAAAAGTAAAATAAAGAATGATATTTATTTTCAGATTCTCCTTTATCTAGCATTTAGCTTTGTCTGTGTAATGGAAAAGAAGTACTACAAAAGAATAAAAAAAAGAAAAAAATCACCTCTTGCTAGAGATGATGAACTTAATGTGCAGATAAAGACATACATTTTCAAACTTGGCTAATGTGCCAATTTGTTTTGCCAAATTATATAACTATATATTGTTATCTGAATTTTCTTAAATTTGTTCAATGCAGTAGAGTAGTGATAGAAAGAGGAACAAATTAAATTTTTTAAATGCTTGTCAGTTGGAAAAAAAATTCTTAAAAGAAAGAGGAATTGGGAATCAAATGACTTCCTGTGCTATATAAATGTCATTTATCGATTAAACAAAAAGAAAACGACATATTTGAACATTTACAAGGCTGCACCCACACAGAAAATACCTGTACTTACTTGATAGAGAGGTTGGGCAAAGGAAGTGAAATGAGCTGATCCAGTTTTGAATATGACCTACATAGGAATGTCAAGGTTTCTACAAAATGACAAATATACACAATGATTCAAAACAATAACATCTATTTCTACAGCTCTTTATCAAGGGATAATAGCTGATATTTGTACAGTTCTTAATCAGGTATCACAATAGTCCTGAGAGGTAAGTAGAGCAAGTATTATTGATCTCCCCATTTGACTCTGAGGAAATGAGTCTCATACAGGGCAGGTGACTTTCTCAAAGTTGCAAAGACAGTTTGCAGAATCAGGCTTAGAACCCTGGTCAATGGAGTCCACTGCTCTACTAAACCATGTTGTCTCCCAAAATAAATAACATTGATCTGCTGGTTATTTGTCTTTAACAGACAAAAATCTGTATACATTGTTTGTAGGACTGTCATCTTTTGGGTTCACACTGCTCATGCAACAAATCAAAAGTGGCAATTCCAGTCTTTAGGCAAAGGGTGGAGTTGGAGACTGTGGAGATAGGCAAATAGCAGAGATAAATGAATGGTAGCTTTCACTGTTCCACAAAACTGAGTAACTTCAAGTCTAACCCTGGGTTTAGCTCTTTAACCTATGCAAATCAACCCTGTTATAGAAATGTCTTTAGCTTCACAGCTCCACCCTGGAGAGGTGTGGAATCCCAGGGGAGAGAGAAGAGTCCTGGCACTTAGTATCAGAGAATTTCAGACCTTAGAGATATCTAGTTCATTTTAATGAAAGCCTAGGAAAGTTGAAGGACTTGTTGAGTGACTTGCCCAGAGTCTCCCAGTTTGTTAGTGGCAGAACTGGAAAGAAAACCCATCATTCCTCTTTGCTTTTCATTCTTGTATGTCATCCTATTGAACAACAACTTCTTTTTCCTCTCCTGATATTTATTTTCCACACCTATACAGGAACACATTGAAGACAACTTAGGAAGACCCTCCCAGCTCTGAGGCTTAATCCAAAGAGAAATTTCTGATTGGAATATTTGGATTTCTTCCCTATGAAGGAGGCATGCATGCTGACCTGTCTCTGCAATATGTTGGGCTTTGTTTTTGTTTTTGTTTTGCAAATAGGCATTGGCTTTATAAAACCATCTCAAGCTGAAATCAGAAGACCTTATGAGTGCCTACGAAAGTCCCATTGCTCAACAAAGACACAGCCGTAGTAACAGAGCATAAGTCAGTACCGTTCTTTTGCTTTTCATAGGATTATAGATGGCCTGAGTATGGATCCATTATCTGCCACTTGCGCTAATTCTGACTTGACAACCAACACCAAAAATGCAGAGCTTCTCCACCAGCCAGTGTGACACCATTCGTTCATGGAAACATCCGTTACAGCAAAGGGAGAAATTTTGAATGCTGTGGAGACGTTTACTTAACTTGGCAGGAGACCTTTCGGTGATGTACATAAAGATGATGACACACACATTGCCAGAGCTAGCTCAGTGTTTGGGAGGCTTAGAAGGAAAAGTGTAGGAGAGAAAGAGGTATTGGCTGCCTTCCGAACCGAAGGTCTACAGAGCCACTGTGATAGTCATAGGCCTGCTAGACAGCATACTAATGCCACGCCAGAACACTGAATCGCTTCTCTTCAATTGTTTAGGAAGATTCTAAAAATCACTTGGCAAGATAAGGTACAAGACACTGAGGTCCTTGCTCAAGCTAAACTGCCAAGCTTCCAATTCTACTACAGAGAATAATTCTGATGAAATGGCTACATCGTGTAATGGCAAACCTGTTTGTCTAAAAAGATACAATATTTACTTAGGGGAGAACTTGCCAGATCTAAGAATAAGAGAAGAATTTATAAACAAAAAAAACCAAACCCATAAAGAAAGTTACTTGTAAAATAGATAATTTTGACCATGCTAAAATTTTTAAAAATTGCACAAACAAAACCAATGAACCCAAGATTCGAAGGGAACCAACAAACTGGGGGAAATGGAGGAATTTATAGCAAGAGTCTCTGACAAAAGCCTCATTTCACAAATATGTGAAGAACGGAGTTAAATTTATAAGAATACAATTCATTCTCCAATTGATAAATAGTCAAAGGATATGAAGCCTCAATTCTCAGATAAAGAATTTAGAACTATCTTTAGCCATATGAAGAAATGCTCCAAATCACTACCAATTAGAGAAATGCAAATTAAAACAACTCCAAGGTACTAGCTCTCACCTATCAGACTGACTTATATGACAAAAAAAAAAAGAAAAATGATAAATGTTGGAGAAGATGTGGGAAAATTAGAACACTAACACACTATTGGTTGAGTTGTGAACTGATAAAACTATTCTAGAGAGCAATTTGGAACCATGTCAAAAGGGCCAAAAAACTATACATGTCCTTTGACCCAACAACACCACTACTAGGTCTATCCCAAAGAGATAAAGATAAGGGAAAAGGACCTGCAAGTACAAAAATATTTATAGTAGCTCTTTTTGTGGTGACAAAAAATTAGTAAGTGAAGGGATGTCCATCAGTTGGGGAGTGGCTGAATAGATTGTGGCAAATTATTGTAATTTGCCATAGGAAAATCATTAAAAAACAAAACCTAGAAAGATTTGAAACAAATTGAAATGTGTAAAACCAAGAGAACATGTACACAGTAACAGCAAATACGTATACTAATCAACATTGCCTACTCTCTCAGGGAGGGGGGAGAGGAGGGAGGAAAGAAGAAAACATGAATTGCAAAATGTCAGAAAATAATGTATCTAAGGGTAGCTAGGCTCTCAGTGGAGAGCCAGGCCTGGAGACAGGAGGTCCTGGGCTCAAATCTAGCCTCAGATACTTCCTAGCTGTGTGACCCTGGGCAAGTCACCTAATTTCAATTGCCTAACTCTTACTGCTCTTCTGCCTTGTAACTGAGAGAGCTCCAAGGCAGGGGCCAGAAGAAGTGATACAAGGACACTCAAAAAGTCATTTTGAGGAATTTTCTCTCAATTATGAAATATGGGAACTACTGGCAGTGGACCATCCAGCATGGTATGCCCATATCAAAGAAGGCACTATGCTGTATAAGCAAAGCAAAAGTATAATAGCTCAAAAGAAACATTTGAAAATGTAGACATCTCCCACCCAAATTTTCATACAGGCTATTTGTGCCCAACCTGCGGTAAAACCTTATGAGCTCACATTGGTTTGATAAGCCACAGCTGGACATACTGATCATTGACCCTAATGTTGTGATGTCATTTGGGTTCTCTTCAAGTACAAAAGACAACCAGACTCCTTGATATCAGGGACTGTGTTACTTTTAGTTAGGTTTTGCTTTGTTTGCATCACCTGAAATATAGCATAGTGCCTTGCCCTAAGTAGAAGTCTAACAAATATCCTTAGGATCCAAGATTTATAGTTCAGTGGCACATTGGAAGTCATTTTGTTCAACCCCTTAACTTTCTAGAAGAGGGCACTGAGATGCTAAAAAAATTGACACTCCACATTACAAAAATTTTAAGTGACAGAGCTGTGATTTGAACTGTAAAGGATGGCAATGAGACCCTACATAGCATCCTGCTGTTTGATGGATAGCTAGCTGGGTAGCAGTTGAGAGTCAGCAGAGGATTCTGGGAGAGAACTGTGAGCTGAGGAGAATTCTGACCAGCTCAGCACTTCCAGCTATGGAAAGAAACTGGAGAGGAGACCCCAAGAGGGAAAGAACCTGACTTTCTTACTTGTTTGTGTACCTGCTTCCATCTGGAAATCCTTCATCAACCCCTCCTTCACTTGGCAACAACTATTCAAGACTCAGAAGGAGTTTGGTTGGACTCTATCGTCTAAGTCAATCTGCCCTATTCCCTTTTGGGTCTCTCTCTTGCCTTTCCTTGAAGTTATTATAGAGATTTAGTTTGAGTTATAGTATTATAGAGATTATAAGAAGCAGTCAGTTGGGGAAAGGGATGGGGCACAGAAGCCTCAAACCTGGACCCTTGAAATCCAACTGCTGTGGAATAGTTTTACAGGGCATCCTCTCCCACCAACCTTTTCCCTTATTCCTCCAGCCTTATCATACCCCTTCCTTTCAATAAATTCCTTAGTATAATTCAGATCTGAGTTTGGGCCTATCTTTGTAATAAGGGAAAGGATTAGACAAATTAGAGACAGGATTCAAAGCTGAATCCTGTCCATGTCTGTGGCAAACCAGACCTGGGTTGTCACACTATCCACAGAAAAGGGTTTAATTATAAACCCCTTTGTTCAGAACTGCTGGCAAGGAAACCTTACATCTTTCCTTCTAGTTTGTGCCAATACAGTGATCAAGGGAAACTGTCAGTTAAATTATCCTTTGGGAAAAGTCTTGGAGAAGTCCTTCCTCTCTCTTTAGGATTGCCTCAAGACCTGGTGTCAACTAGCCTCAGAGATAGAGAGAGAGAGATCCTGCAATCTTTTCCTCAACCCTTCTGCTTCATCCATATCCCCTTCTCCACATTTCCCTTCAACCTCTCACAGTTCACATCCTTCTGTATAATTGAAAATGTTACCCTAAAAAAAGAACTACATTTCCCAGGAGCCCACAGACTTCCTGTCATTATGGACTTCCTGTCATTATGGACTTCTTGTAGATAGGGGATATTGGGTAGGGACGTAGAAGGTCCCAGGTCTTTACTTCCTGTCCCAAGCTTGGTGGTGGTAAGGCAAGTGTTTGAACTGGCTGATCAGCCATGGGCACATGGTCTTTATTTGGTATATTCCTTATTCCTTAATTTTTAATGAACATCAATAAATCTCTTAAAATATAATATTTTTATTAGAGATTTAATTTTTACAGTTGGTGACCAAAAGGGACAAGAAACTCTTTGTGTTTTTCTTTTCCTACTTTTTGCCTGTTTTCTTGCTCTAACTACTGGCCAGGCTATTTTTAGCTGGGGGACTTTTGGCAAAGAAGAGATAAACTGCTTCTCTCGCCCAACTGCTTGAGTCCTTCATTCCTTGTTCCTCCTTTGTTCCTTTCTGCTGATAGGGCTTCCTCCAATCCCTGACCCCAATTGCTCATCTGGCCCCCATTCCCAGGCCCCCAGTGGCTGTCTCCTAAAATCAGCCTCCGACTGGACCCTGACCCCTACTGCTGTTGCTGATTGCTGCCACCAAGAAGCTAGGAGTCAGGGCAGATGGTAAAACAACTGGGGTGTTCTTTCCTTAGTCAACAATTAGCCTACAGGTGGCAGTGTACCTGGAGGGGGAGAGGAGACAGGAGAAGGAAGAGACTTTTCCAAACAGGAAGTTGATTACAAGCATGGCGTATTCTATTAGAGAGCAGTACATTGCCTATTTCAAACAGCTTCCAGCTTTAGGATGTTTTTTTCATGAATGCACTGATCCTTTTACTTATCTTGCCTGAGATTAAGGGGAGAATCAACCCTTTGCCATTCTGGCCTGCCCAGTCTCTAAGATTCATTCAAGTTGGGATTCCTTCACACTATGCTCAGCAAGGAGTTCTCCCTCACTACAGGAGACCCAAGAGCACTGATAATAGGAATATGAATGGATAGAAAAAGGAACTTTAAAGAGACTGGAGGTTATATTTTTAAGACTTTTCAGACTCCAATGTTTTATAAAAGCCTCTATATTTTATTGTATTTTGCTGATTGTTTTGTTTTAATTTTAATTTTGTTGTTTTAAGTTCACATATTAATGTATTCGATACTGTTCTGTTACACTGAATCATTTTAATCTACGATGTTTTAACTATTAGATATATTCTGTTACCTTTCCCCTATGGCTACTGAACAAAATATTGTAAAAGTAATAAAGAGGGTTTTTTTCTTCCATTTTTCTTTATTTTGTATCTTCTTTATTCCTTGATTTCTAATGATCATTAATAAATCTCTTAGAATATAATATTTTTATTAGATTTAATTTTTACACTACCAGTGGGACAAACCCTCTTCACCCCTCTCCATATAAAAGAGAAGAAAAAAGTCTCTCCCCTTTTTTCTCTTTTACAGAACTAAGAATTAGTGATTCCAAATCTAGCACATATTACATTCTATTACACTAATGTTTGAAGTAGATTACATTGGATTCATTGGTTAGCAAACTACTTAGGGCCCTGGGCCAAATTTGGACAGCCCCCAGCTTTTCTAAAGCCCAGGAACTGAGAATGCCATTTACATTTACTTAGCCAGTGGTTCATACAAAAGCAGAGAAGGGTTTGGCCTACAGGCTTTAGGGAAGCTATATGGATTAATCTATAGTCTCTAACTCAAAGACAGGAAAAGGCCAGCCCTAGGCAAAAATGAGAAGAAAAAGTTTGGTGAGTTTAATCTTCTATGCCCTTTCTTCCTTTAAAGGCACTGCTCTAGATACTTCTAATACCTTTCTAATAAGCCCCTTCCCATCTGTCCCCATTCAACAATTATAAGAAGGAAAGGATCTGATAAACTGGGAAATACACAGAGAAGACCTTTCCATTCCAATGACCTTTTTAGTCACCATCCCTAGGAAAGGATGTAACCAGATTTTTCCCTTTCATTGCCTCCCAGTGCTTCTGTCTAAGGATATAATTAATTCTCATCTTAATTCATACCTAGCTTGGCTCAAGTTTACCTCCATCCAACAAGATATTAATTATATTTCTTCCTCATCATCTGCATGACCCAGTAATATTATTTAATTGACATATACATTAAATGCATTTACTGAAGTAAATTAGAAGCGACAAAATATAGCTAAGGACATTTGGAAGCAGCAAAAGTAGCACCAGCTGGTCTTCCCTCACCCCTTCACTGTGTTCTGACTCTTAGTATTGTGGGTACATGGCTGAATTACTCTTGCGTATTTATCTTGGTTTTGAAGGTCAAAGGATCAATCTATCAAGGGTGAGAGGGTCAAGGTGGACTTTTTGACAAACCACCTTTTGCCCCACTTTCTAATGTTCCCTGGAGGATCTCCTCAAACTCTTAGGAGGTAAAAGTGATGCTTGATGTCTTCATTGACTGGTAAGTGTCCTTTTCACTGTCCATTAGGCAGTGCCCTACACTAATTGCCAAATGAAATACCAAATCCATTACAGGAAGCTATCGCAGGAAGTGTTAGAAATGGAAATTATAATGATGATTAACAGCTCCATGGCACACTGGATTGAATGCCAGGCCTAGAGTCAGGGAGACTCATTTTCCTGAGTTCGAATATTGTCTCAAAGCCAGGGCAAGTCACTTAACCCTGTTTGCCTTAGTTTCCTCATCTGTAAAATGAGCTGGAAAAGGCAAAGGTAAACCATTCCAGTATCTTTGCCAAGAAAACCCCAACTGCAGTCACAAAGAGTCAGACACGACTCAAAAATGACTAAACAATAAGAATAACAATAATGATGATGATATAATTGTAGTCTTCTCATGGAACACTGGACATATACTTATTTCTAAAAGGCTTGGTGCTTTAGGATGATGAAGCAAATCCTGGGTTATCCTGCAGTAGCACTGAAGGGAAAATGGAAGGCAGATTTTACTAAAACTGATGAGAGAGGATTTGCCACTGAAAATGGAAGTTACCTACTTAATCTATTTTATTTTAATTAATTTTATCTATTTTTATTCTATTTATTTTATTTTTTTAATTAATGTTACCCTCTCCTTACTAGGGGGAATAACCCTTATAACACATATGTATAGTGTAAAGATTAAATTATCTCTCCCCTGCCCAATTTTAGATTTAATCACTAGAAAAGTATATACCCCACTCACACTTGAGTGGGGCAGGTTTGTGACCCACTTGAGTGATAGTGGGTGATGAATCAGAATTGACTGACTGCCCCCTGGACAGTCCTAAGCAAAGCTTTAGCTGTAATTGGTACATGTAAAATGGAAGAAAGTCACAGGAAGTGATGAAAAGGAATTATCTTTAAAAATGCCAAGAACTTCCTATGAGGGTTCTCTTTGGTCTTTCATCTTTGACTTGACGTTGAAGGAGATCTGACTGAGGATCTCGGACTGCTTCTACTTTCCTTACACCTACCACATGGGCTAAGTGAAAAAGGCTGACTCCTTTCCTGGATTTTCTGAAGGGACCAGCCTCAGGAGAGACCTACCAGCTCCAGAGAGGCTTCCTGCATCCCCAGGTCCTTGGCTCAAGGCTGAGGCCCCTCCAGCTAAGGGCTAACTAGTCCTGCCTGGATTGAGCCAGGGGATCAAAGCAAATACTTAGTGTGTAGGCTATAAAAATATGTATACTTAATTGCATTTAAAAATAATGATTTTATCCTTTATTTCTCTCTTCCTTCCCCTCTCCAAAATATAGGGTATGTTATGTTTTCTCTGGTATTTCCCATGGGTTCAAGAGGTCAGGGGCTCCTGAAGTCCTCAGTAAATGTCCACAAAAGCTACTATAGTGCTTCTTGGAGAAGATGACCAACTATAGGAAGACAAGGCCAACCCCAAATATTGCCTGCCAGAAAAATATGAGGGAGAACTAAGCATAAAATGATAATTTGGAAATCCTAAAAAATGTTTCATACTGTAAATTGATGGTGTATAAAAATAGTTTTAAGTAACTGATTCATGATGAAATATTTTTGTCAATGTATACTTGTCAGTGTGTGTTTTTTAAGATTTAGGATGAAGGAAATAATAGCTATCCCTTATCCAAAATACATTGTACATTGAGTATTGTTCTAATACTCTTTTAGAAACATCTAGGCTTTGGGCAAATCTAAGCTTTAAGTAATTCTCTCTAGGTTAGTGATGGCGAACCTATGCATGGGTGTACCAGAGAGGGCACACAGAGCATTCTCTATGGGCACGCATGCCATCATCTTCCACACCAGAGTTCATTACTAGAAAGACAGAGGGACTCGGTGGAATGGAGCTGCTCCCTTTCCCTTCTCCACCATGCCTGGTAACATTTTTTCACATCACCCATCCCTCTGCCCAGCAGCCCAGTCACTTAACCAGGATGGCTTAGATCCCTGCCCTTCTGTCTTAAGACAGAAAGTAAGGGTTAAAAAAAAGCGTCATGATTCCCCCCCCCCCCCCAGATAATTTCACATACTACTCATAATATTCATAAGCATTTATTTACTGCTTAAGGCACCATTAAAGAAATTTTAGTACAAGAACTTTGTGTCTTAATTCCCTCCTAGACCTAAAGCCAGTCAATGAGTCTCCTTAAAGCTTGTGTCCCCTCTTCCCCTCCCCAGGCAGTGCTTAATACCCCCTGGTTGTAAAGAATGTTTGTTGAATAGTATCACCTGGTATTACACTCACTCAGTGAAGTCCATTGGCCCAAGATTGCCCTTTCTTCTTTCTCTTTCCACAGTGCTCCAAAACACTTCAATGTGCCACAATAGGCAAAGTAATCGGGCAAAAAAAGGTTTAAATTGTGGTAGAATTGATGCCATTTTCTTAAACCAAATCAAATTAATAAACGAACCCTTTAAAATGGACTGACTACCAGAGGAAGTCACCTGGGCAGTTCAGTGGCCCCAGGCAAATTCCTGACCCTTGTAAACAGCGAATCCTGATGTTTAATCTTGGACTGCTACTACTGGTGCTGGGGCAGGTTCTGGGTCTCCCTGGGAAGGTATGCAGCCCGACCCTGGGGCCCGCCCTTCTGAGCCAAAACTGACAACACGGAACAAACACCCTAGTTAAAGGCCAAGGAATTCTCGAGTGACTATGCCAGGTATTTGGCAGCCAGCTGCTCCCCTTGGGGTGTGGCTCCCTGAATGAGTTCCTCTGCTAGAGGCTGGCCACGGAGTCCAAGGGAGAAGCATTGTTTTACTGCAGTTGTTAGGAACCCACATTCCCACGTACATGTGACTTTTTCCTGTTGGAGCCATCCTTTAAACACTGCCAGGATAACTTCCATTTGGGGGCAGGTTGTCCCCTCAAACTAAGTAGTATCCTTGGATGAAGGGCTTTTTGGCTTGCTCTCTTTCAGGGCTGAAAAGAAAATATATTCAAATAGTTCCTCACCATTTGGAGTATCATTCTCTGTTTGGGGACTCTGTTGAGGTAGACCCCAGGACACAGTGGAAAGATTGTTGGATTTATAATTATAAACACCTGAATTCAAATCCTGCTGCAGAAATTAATGAAAATAGTTGGCATTTGCTTATATTATCTTTACAGATAGAATCTACTTAGATAATATCAAAGATGCTATTGCCCAATTTCAAATAAGAAAAATAGGAAATTGACAGGGAATTTGAAGTTAACTGTTTTTCCTTTATCCTCTATGCCAGTTTGTGTCTTTGAGTCAATTAACCTTTCTGAGCCCCAGTCTTGACCTTTCTAAAGCTAGAATGATAAATGTTATTAGTCAAGTAAACATAAAGTACTTTGAAATTCTCCTGTGCTATATTATGGTAGCTATCATTAATCTGAATTTCCTGGATTCAACTGAACAGTAGGCTCCAGATTTATAGCTGCTTTCTAGGGTTCAAATTCTGCTTTTGAAACCCTTTGGAAAATCAATTAATCTCTCCGAGCCTCAGTTTCTCCAATTATAAAAAGAGAGGATTAAACTAGAGGGCTTCTGAGGTCCTTCTCAGTTTTTGATCTATGATCCCTTTACACTTGAAAATGTTATATTATAATCATTAAAAATATGGCCAGAGAACATCAAGAGACAATTCCAATATTAGATATAGAGTTACCCTACCAATTTTATTTTAAACTATTTTCTTTATTCTTTTTTAAACACTTATCTTCCATTTTAGAATCAATACTGTGTATTGACTTGCTTCCAGGAGAGAAGAGTGATAAGGACTAGGCAATGGAGGTTACATGCCTTGGCCAGGGTCACACAGCTAGGATGTGTCTGGGGTTAGATTTGAACCCCAAATCTCCATTCTCTAGGACTGATTCTCAATCCACTGAACCACCTGCTGCCCTTCCATTTTTAAATTATTGATGTACATAATTTGATTTAAATTGGAGGAGGATTAATGATAAAAGATGTTGGGACAGGTCTTTGGAGCATCTATCATTCATGTAGTACTTTATGATTTACAAAACATTTTTCTCTCAACAAGCTTAGATAATTTCTTTTTTTTTTTTAACCCTTACTTTCTGTCTTAGAATCAATACTAAGTACTGGTTCCAAGGCAGAAGAGTGGTAAAAGTTAGGCAATTGGGGTTAAGTGACTTGCCCAGGGTCATCTATCTAGGAAGTATCTGAGGCCAAATTTGAACCCAGAACCTTCTGACTCAATGCCTGACTCTCTATCTACTGAATCACCTAATTGTCCCAAGCTTAGATGATTTCTAATGCTTCTATAACTCTTACTTCCATAATTAGATAATCCCTCAAAACAGGTAATTTCCACAAAATAAAACAATTAACTTGAAATCAGGAAATCTGGGTTTTAAATTTTGATTTTAACATACTTGAGCAGGTCACTGAATTTGACAAATTCAACAAATATGTGGTTTCTAGTTTCTACTAAGCATCCTAGGCACCAGGAACATAAAAAAGAAAATTGCCAGGCTCTCCCCTCAAAAATTTGGAGTTTTGTAGGGGAAATATGCTTGTGCATAAATAAACAAACTATATGGTACTAAAGGTAGGAAGAAAATAATCTAGAAAAATTTGTGGAACATAGGACCATTTTTTGGTTGGAAGACATTGTCAGGGATGTCTGCATAGAAGAGGTAGTTGATGCTTGAACTGGAGAAAGAAGGGAATTATTTTTGTAGATGGAGAGAGGGAGGGAACATGCTATTGAGATTCCTGGGTGAAACTAATGGGGAATCACAGAAGAAGCAAATAATCTGATGAAAGCAATGGACAAAGTGTTTAATGAAAAGTCACTTGGAATGTGGCTTAGATGGAATGTCAAAAGAAGAAACAGGGGCAACAAGAGAAAACTAGTAGAGTACAACTCACTTCCCAAATTAGGAAAATGGCCATTGCCTTCCAAATAGGAAAGTCCACAGAGACCCTCAACTGAGATTCCTCCAATGCAGAACTAGAATCAGGAATGGAACACAGCTCTTTTTTTTTTTTAAACCCTTACCTTCCATCTTGGACTCAATACTGTGTATTAGTTCCAAGGCAGAAGAGGAGTAAGGGCTAGGCTAAGTGACTTTCTCTGGGTTACACAGCTAGGAAGTATCTGAGTCCAGATTTGAACCCAGGAACCCCTCCAACTTCAGACCTAGAACACTACTATGTCCCAGGACCCAGTTCTTTGATTGTGTTGGTGAACAGAGCCCTGGGGATTTGTGGAAGAAAGGAATTATAAGGCATGCAAAAGGACAAGAAGCAAGACAAGAAGCTGGAGATTGATCAGCTGTCAATCAAAGGAAGATTCCATTTGGAATGTGACCGGGAAACAGTTGAAGAGGCAAGAGTCAACTGCTGACTGATTTTCTGGGCTTTTGGCTAATGGTGGTGACTTTGAAGGAAGAAGCTGGATTTATCTCTGAGACTTGGGATAATCAAGTTGGAGGTGGCCTGATTGATTTGAAGGCAGAAGAAGAAGGACAATAGTCCATATATCTCTCGGACTTCCTCTGCTTCATGGTAGTGACTGAATTGCCATTTCTCTCAATATCCTCCAACCTAAGACTCACTGTAGATAATAGGGAAACCTCCAACCCTCTAACTTTTATCCTCTATCTTTTCCTGTTTTCCCCAATAAACTTCTACTTGAGATAAAGAAGAGAAAAGAGTATTTCTTCTGAAACATCATAGCTCACCCTGAGTGACTTAGAAGGATGTTGATGAAGAAGGGGAAGGGGAAACTTAAGGGAAGAAGAGGGGAAGAAGGGAGATTGGAAGAGGGAGAAAGGGAGATATAGAGAGAGGAGGGTAGGCAAAAGAAGATAACTACCTGATCCATTAGTTATCATTTATCCATAAAATATACCCCCTCCAATATTATCTATTACAGACTGGAGTCTTCAAGCTAAGGCAGGAGGAGGGTATCTACAATGGTCTTTTAATATTCTATTACACCAAGCTCTCCCCTGAATGCCTAAATCCAACTTTACAGAATTTACAGAACTTTACAGAAAAGTTCAGAGAAATCAAAGTGGTAGGTCAGGGGCCAGTTCAGGCTTGACTTCATTGGGTTTCCCATTCAGATGAGACACTAAAAAGCTAGAAAAAAAGTTTCTAGCCAATGGGTTTTCATGTATGGAAGATAGTAGATGCAGGGGTTTCCAGAAAAGCAAAAGGTCAAGAAGGAGGTTATACCAGGTAGAAGGAGAGAGTGTAGCCAGGATATAGATAACTTGTTGGAAGGATGAAGAAAGATTAAGCCCAGTATGTTGTTTCTTTTTCTAAAATACAACAGTTACAAGAAGAGATATAGCCTGCACAGAGGATGGAAACAGTCAAAGGAGATTAGGAGTGAAACAGAAACTTAAACTGAGGGGAAACTATCACTTATTGAAATAGAGAAGGTAAACTGAGGGGAACTGTTTCTTTTGTTACAATGACTACTCTCTGGCTGGCTGTGACTAGAGAGAGCTGCTATGGGAACCTGAGGCTGCTTATTTGTAATGGAGGTAGAAAAGAGAAATGCTGGGGGATGCTACCACACAGGGATGCTGATACACAGGGGAACTACTACACAAGGGAACTATTCTGGGGTTTACTTACTGATCCCTATTGATGACTGATGGATCAGTATATCCTTTTAATCTCTTCCCCTCCCCCTCACTCCCTCCCTTCTCCAACCCTCTCCTCCCAGTTCTTCTTGAAGCTTTTGGCTTCTTTGGCTTCTTCCACACCCCCCCCCCCAAGTGAACTATAAAGATACTCTTTTCTTTTCCTTTTCAAGTCAGGGGGTTTATTGGGATAACACGATAGGAAACTTAGGTAAGAGGGATGGGGATGTCCCTAATTTAAAATGAGGGTTTGAGAAAGTAGTCCAGTTACAAGCTGTGACTCTAAGATATTTAGGGAGATGGAGGACATCAGCTGTTCAAAAATCTTCTTTCTTCTTCCTTACAAAATCAGCAAGGTCTCTCAGCTTAATTTCCCCAAAGTCCCCCACCCCCCAGGGTCTTTCAGTCTGAGATAACTCCTCAAGAGAGAAAACAAAGTCCAAAATCTCTCCTTCAGCCTGGCTTGTCTCCTTTCTCAGCTTCAACCCCAGAGAGAAACAAAGTTCAAAGTCTCTCAGTTTCTCCTGGTCAGCTCAACTCTTAAATAGACCACCAACTCAAAGCCAAGTTTCTTCTTCTTGTCAGCTTCAACTGTCCAAAGCCAGAGAACCCCCAAACCAAGTCAGCCCCACCAGGGTCTTTCAGCCAGGTTCAACCTTCAGAGAGAGTGACCCAAGTCAAGTCCCCTCCCCCTGGTCAGTTCAACTGCCAACTCCTGGGAACATTCCATTTGGAACCCTGGTTCTTGCATCTTGGCCTGCAAGTCCTTTCTCTCTCTACCATAGGAGGTAGCTAATTCCAGCATAGAACAACAAACCAAGAACTCATTTTGAAGTCAAGGGATCTAGATTTGAATTTTTGCTCTATCTTTTAGTATCTGGTGATGCTGGGTACGTTACCTTAATTTCTTTTCCATAAAAGGAGGGAGTTCTACTTCAAGATCTCTAAAGTTGCTTCAAGCTGTAGATTATGTGGCCAAAAAAGAGTCATTCAAGATTTTTGTGCAGGGAAGTAATCTGATCAGACCTGTGTAGGAGAGTTGGATTAGAAATGGAAGGGGCTAGAGTTGGAGAGACTTGTTTGACTTCAGTTCTTGAGAGGAAAAAAATTATATAATAAAACACAATACATAATAATATTTCATATGATCTATGTCAAAATAACAAATTTATCTTATAATACTTGAGAAGACGGATTTGCCAAAGATGCAAGAAATGTATAGGAACAGGGCAAAGCAGAGAAAAAAGCATGGCATGTTTAATGACAGGAGGATTCTAAAGGCCCATGGAACTCTGGGAGGGACCCTTGGAGAGCATTTTCCCTGAGCAAAGGTGATCTTTTGGAAAAGATCTTTGATACTCCTGTGTCTGTTCCCGGAAGTCCAAATACCTACAACTGTGTGGACTCAGTGAAACAGCAGGCTGCCTGGAAGGGTTCGCCAGCAGTGAAATCTCTCAACTTTGAACTACTAACATCCTAGAGACCTATTGATTAATCAGCCTAGGGTCAGCCAACAAATAAATAAATAAATAAATACCATCTAGTTCAGGGAGGAGTTTCAAGGATTGCTCTCAGCTGGGCTGAGGGCAAGAAGACTGTCAGCCATTGGGGAATAGATAGGGATTCCTATTACCCTCTTTCCTGAACATCAGCCCTTGTTCCCTTTTAATAAACATCTTCAAATTTTAGGCAAACAGATAATTTACAAAAGATCACAGGGAGATTGGTGGGTGAAGGGGTTATTCAGAGGGAGAGCTTTATAAGACCCAGGTTAAGCCGAACCCGGGGCCCAAAGTTACTGTTCAGAAAGGAGGTCACCAAAGGAAAGCTAGGTTAAGGAAAACATCCTAGCCAAACGTCTATTCCTTCCTTCCTGATACAGACTGCAGCATCTTCCCACCATTCTGATCTGGCCAGGAATAGAGAGCAGCCATTTGCTCTCTGTCTAAAGGGGGGGAAACACCCTGACAGGCAGGTTACCCAATCCAAGTGACCACTCATTTACAACAACAACCCAGGGGTTTCCTACCCTTTTAGAGTTGGTTTGCTGTTGTTAACTTGAAAACCCCTTCCGCAGTAAAATTTGTCTTATGTCTACACCTTTAAGAATTACCCACCCACCCCTCAGAAGGAGGGAAATATTTTGATTGGGTGTTTAGTTGCTAGGCAGAGCAGTACTGACTGAGAGACTGTTGCAAGATGGCTACCTTCTACTCCCACACTGGCTTTTCTCCTGTGAGTAGGCCTCAACCTCTTTGTCACTACCCACTGACTTCTTGCCCCCCAAACTTGTTAACTAGGTAGATTTGAAAACCTAGCTGGCTCTGAGCAGCTACCCTCAAGGAGAACCCCTTCAGGAAGCCTGCCGTTTCACTGAGTCCACACAGTTGTACGTATTTGGGCTTCTGGGAACAGACACAGGAGTTTCAAAGTTCTTTTCCAAAAGATCACTATTGTTCAGGGAAAATGCTGAAAAGGTCCGGGAGGAAAGGTTCAGAGCTCCCTCCTCTCCCAGAGTTTACAACCTGAACCCTCTCCTCTCCAAGGGTCCCTCCCAGAATTCTGTGGGCCTTTAGAATCCTCCTGTCATTCAACATGCCATGCTTTTTCCTCCTTCTTTGCACTGTTCCTGTACATTTCTTGCACGTTTTGGCAAATCCATCTTCTCATACATTATCTCATAGTATAATAGTGCATATTACATATGATACATATATTCATATATTATATTATTTATATTATCAATTATTTTTAATCAATGATGTATTATTAATATATTTTACATATGATAAAATATATTCTATATCACCAGTCATCCTTACTTTTGTCTTGCCAGTAGACTTTGATGACTGGAAGAGAGAGTGAAGGCAATGATTGGTGTAACTCTGCCTCACTTAAATCCAGTTCACATTTGAGTCAAGATATCCTCTTGTGATATTCTTGGTTCTCCTCAAAATGAAGGATAAACACTCTCTCTGTCTCTCTTTCTTTCTCTAAATAGAGATATATACAAAATATGGTATAATATGTTATATTGTTGGTATTTATATATACAATATATTAATAATATCACACATATATAGTAAAAGGGATGGTTTCTGAGTATTTAGAAAGGAAAGCAAGGAGCACCTAGAGAAAGCATGGCTTTATCAAGAAACAAGTCATGCCATACTGATCACATTTTCTTTATTGTGTAACAATTAAAATTGGCTTTGCCAATAGATGTAGGGGCAAAAATGGGTTTGACAAATATTAGAGTTAAAAGAGATAAGATTGTGGTCATCATTTATGAAATAATTAACCCTTAAGTCAGAATAGCTGTTAGTAGCATGAGAAGAGAAATGTAGGAAAGAATTAGAAAATATTGCCTAGCTAGATACCCTATAATTGCTGTCAGAAGAAGTTCAGCTCACCACCTAGCAAGGGCTTCCTCAAGTCTCGACCTCCACCTGGAGTCACAGTAGCCTATTTAGCCAGAAGTCCCAGTGATGTCTTCAGCAAGGGTTCCACCAATGTAAGCCTCTTCCATCAGCTCCCAGCAAGACTCTCCAGCTCTGCAATCTCCAACCCAGAACAAACCCATGAGAAAAAGGTCTCTTTCAAAAAGCCCAGGAATCCATCCACAAGAAAGTTCTCTCTGAAAAGACCAGAAATCTATCCATCTTCTTTTGGGTCTCATCTTTTATACCCAGTTTTCCATGTCATTTCCTCTCTCTCCCCCTCTTCACAGGAACCAGTCACAGCCTTTCAATTTGTCTAGCACTGCCCAGCAATGCTTGTTGCCTTTGGGGTTGAGAACTTTTTCTGTTAGTGATTTACTCAGTGTTACGTTCTTGATTAACTCGAAATAGACAAAGAGAATTTTAATTTTCTCTTAACAATTGATAATATTACTAGACTTATAGACATAGAAAGTTCAACATAGCAGATCAGTTAATTGTCAATATTATTAAAAATCTACCTTGGAATCCAACAAGTCCTCTCAGAACTTATTCTTTGGTGACATCTGAGGTTTGCTTCAGAGTGTTTTTGTTTCATTTTAAAACATCTGTAGATAGTTGGAAAGATGTGGGATAGATGGCAAATAGAGTTAAGTAGATTTTGGAATCAGTTGAATGGCTGTATCCAAAATAATAGTCATTAATGAGTCAATATCAACCTTGAGGGTGGTTTCTAACAAATACCCAGTGATCTGCACTTGGTCTTAGGCCATTTAACATTATTATTAAATGACTTGGATGAAGGGTATTGATGGAATGTTTATCTAATTTACAGATAATACAAAGCTGTGGGGATCTGTGGGGTGTAGGATAGCTAATATGTTAGATGACAGATCCTATAAAGATCTCAACAGGAAGAACAATAAGATATAATGTAATTAAATGAAATATTATAGGAATAAAATAGCAAATACTATATTTGGTTTCAAAAACAAAACTTCATAAGGGCAGGTGTATCTAGAAAACAACTCATGTGAAAAAGGTCTAAAGATTTGGGGGTCATATAAACTCAATATAAGTGGACAAGTATGAATCAGTAGGCAAAAAGGTTACTGTGGTCTTAAGTTATATTAAGAGAGGTTCAAGACTAGGGAAATACTATTGCCTTCTCTTTTGAATTTACCTCCCATTTATTCTAAATATATTTTCTACATACCTGGTTATTTACATGTTGTCTTCCCCATTAGAATGTAAGTTTCTTGAGGGACTGCTTATATGCTTTTTTTGTTTCCTAGGTATTTAAAATAGTGTCTGATATATAATAAATATTTTAAAAATGTGTTTAATTGGTTAGTAGATTGCTTTTTTGCCAGACTTTTCTCAATCATCATTCTTTTCTTCAACCTTTGAAACTTGCCTTTTTCTCAAAAATTTTCCTCTCCTCTCTAGATTTTTATAGTATTACTTTCTCATAGATTTTCTCCCACATCTCTGACTACTCTTCTCAGTCTCCTTTGCTAAATATTTATCAAGGTCATGACTTTTAACCATGGGTTTCCCTCTAGCCTCTGCCCTAAGTCTTCTCTCTATATATAATATTTCCCTTGGTAATCTCATCAGTTCCTATGGATTCAGTCATCATCTTTAGACTGATAATTAACTACTAATCTTTCCCTAACCTCCCTTCTAACCTCTGCTACTATATCTCCAATAGCTTCTTAGGTATTTTCAACTTGGTGTGCCAGAGACATCTTAAAATTCAACATGTCCAAAGCAAAACTCACCATCTTTCCCTAAAAGATCTTCTCCTCTTCTGAGCTTCCCTTGCACTATCTATAGTGCTTTTATCACCCAGACTTACCATATTGGTGTCATCCTAGACTCCTCACTCATACTCACCTCAAATATCCAATCAGTTGACAAAATTTGTCATTTCTACCTTCACAACATCTGTCATCTAGACTTCTTACCCCCCATACAGTCATCTTTCAGGTACAGGCCCTCAATACCTCAACTCTAAGCCATTTTAATAGCCTTCTAATTTATTTCCCTGCCTCAAATTTCTATCCACTCCAATTTATCTTCCAGTAGATTGTAAGAATTATTTTTTCTCAAGTGCGTATTATAAAAATGGAGATTTGAACCCCAGACTTCAATTCCCAGAAGTCCTTGGTAGTTCCCAGAATTCCCTAAAATCTCACCAGAGATATCCACCTGGGCGGAGAACAAAATGGGTATTTAAACTGACTCTACCGCCTACTTGGTCTCTCTGCTTCCGCTGCTAAGCACGTGTGTGTCTCTCAAGATATAGTAAGTGAAATTGAATGGGCTATTCAGCCCTCCAAGACATGTGCTTTTCTTATTTTGTATTTTCTTTATTTCTTAATTCTAATAATCCTTAATAAACTTCATAAAATATAGTATTTTTAGTAGAGAAATTAAATTTAAATTTAACAATATCTATTCCTGTCCACACACCACTCTGCCCTTACTCTATGAACTTCACTGGTATTCTAGTAGCAATAGAATCAAATATAAAATCCTTGGTTTTACTTTTAAAGTCCTTCCCAACTTGGCCCCTTGTGATTTTTCCAGTCTTCCTCCCCTCCCTATGATGCAATAACACTGTCCTATTTTCTATTTCCAATATACAACACTCTTATCTCTTGATTCTATGCCTTTTCTCTGGATATCTGTAATACTTTGAATGCTTTCACTTCTCCTTCAACTTCTTTCAAGACATGTTAAATTCTGCCTTCAAGAAAAGACCTTTACTATCCTTTCCTATCCCCTGCTTGGGCTTTGCTTCTGCCATATTTATGCCATATAGATCTTGTATGTACAGTTATTTTTATGTTAGAATGTAGCAGGGACTATGTTTATTGCCTTTCTTGGTGCCTTGGTACCTAGGAAGCATTTCATAAATGCATATTGATTGACAGACTTATTGGTAGTCCCACCATCTAAACTCATCAGACTACTTTTAGAGAATGGGGGTCAATACATTATATTATATGGGAGGACATTGACATACTGAATCATATATAAAGGAAAGCAAACAAGATATTTGAGAACTGGACGCTATTCTGTATGAGGAGAAATTGAAGGAACTGGGTGCTTTTAGCCAGGAGTGGACAAGACATAGCAAACATGATAACTGCCTTCAAGTATGTGAAGGATGTTTTTGGGAAAATAGGATTAACTTTCTGCTGATTGATCCCAAAGGACAGACCTAGAAGCAGGGTATGGAAGTTTCATTGAGGTAAATTTCAGGTCAATGTAAGAGAAAATCTCCTTAAACTTAGAATTAGATGCCTTGGGAGGTAAGTGAATTACTCTTTATTAAATACTAATTTTTTTTAACCTTCTGTCATAGAACCAATAAAAGTATTGGTTCCAAGGCAGAAGAGTGATAAGGTCTAAGCAAATGGGGTTAAGTGATTTGTCCAGGGTCACACAGCTAGGAAATGTCTAAGACTAGATTTGAACCCAAATCCTCCCTGATTCACCTAGCTGCCCTTCATTAGATACTTTCAAATAGAGGCTAGATGACCAATTTTCAGGAAGTTGTAAAAGTCAAGCTTCTTGAGCCTAATAAAAAGAAATCCCAGAGGAATGCTGGTAAATGTTTAACAACCAGCTTTCCAGAAGGAAAAAAAAAAGAATGCCTGATGTACTTTTATGTTTGATCTGCATTATTAACATTTTCTCCATTATTTTCTTAAGTGTAGACAATCAATAAAACAATAAATCAAGCCCTGACTGGCTGCTAATTTCTGAAATGTAAATGTTTATACCTCAAATTTTACAATCTGTTCTCATGCGTCAGTTGGAGCACACCTCTAGCACACCCATGATTCCCCTCCAGGGAAATAATAGCTTGTACAGCCCTTTAAAGTTTACAAGGTGCTTCGCAAATATTATCACATTTTGGTCCTTACAATAACCCTGGGAGATAGATATTCTTATTATTTCCACTTTATAGATGAGGAAATTATCCTGGATATTGAAAGAACTTAACGATGTGGTAAATACACCACTGAGCACTCTTTAAAAAATTGTGGCAAGGAAGAAAGATGCTGTGAGATGCCTTGATTTTTTAAAAGGCAATAAAAAATAAATTCTATAACTATATAGAAGTGATCTTGATTTCGTTTCTCTGCAAAATCTCAAAATGAATTGCCCAAGCAATGGTTTGAGAAGACCACGAACAGGAAATAGTTGAAATTATAATCTCATTTGATCATCACAACAATCCTATGCAGTAGTTAGTGTAAGAATAAAATTTCTTAATTTTACGAAGGAAGAAACTGAGATTCAGTTTAAGTGATTTGATTCAGGTTAGAAAGCTAGTAAATATCAATTTTTAAAAATTTGAATCCTGTGTTTTGATATTGAATCCTCTGTTTTTTCCATGTCCTCAATGAGTCTTTGTATATGGAGCCCAAGGATCTTTGTAGCTAGAATTTTCAGGTGGCCAGCTCCTCGTTTTGAAGTGCCCAGAAATGTGAGACTGCTTATTTGAGACCAAGACATATTCATCCAAGAGCCTCCTATAGAGTCTTCAAAAGCCATTTCATCTCTAAAGAACAGAGAAAAATATGTTGGGCTTTTCCCCCCAGAAGTTCCCTTGTATACAGAAAAAAAAAAATTATCTACAGAGCTTTTGTAGTGTTCAGTTATTTTAAGCTATGTCTGACTCTTTGTAACCCCCTTCAGGGTTTTCCAGGTAAAGAGATTGGAGGATTTGTAATTTTCTTCTCCAGCTCATTTTACAGAGGAGGAAACTGAGGCAAATAGGGTGAAATGACTTGTCTAGGATCAAAAAGCTTGTTACAGTCTGAAGTCTGATTTGAATTCAGGAAGATGAAGATTCCTAACTGTAGGTCTGACACTCTATCTACACTATTCCACTTACCTTCTTCATCTACATTTCTTATTCTTTTTTTAAAGAGAGGAAATGCTTCAAATACATCTTTATCATAAGTCCAACTTCACAGTGTTATAAATGGTACCTTTATGGTATGACTAGTTGCTGTGCCAAATCCCCAAATTACTGAGGCATTCTGTGTCAAGCTGGAAACTAGAATGAAAAGAACAAGGGCCTGGTTCCTGGCCCTTCAGGAACCACAGTATCATCCAATTGACAGCCATCACTATCAGGACAGTCTTTGATAATTGTACTAGGTCTAGCAGTCACAAATCTTAAATTGTATTATAAGGCAGTGGTAGTCAAAACTATCTAGTCCTGCCTATGAAGTAGAAAGATGGATCAATGGAACAAAGTTGACATACTCCACAGAGTAGTAAGTGATTATTAATAACCTCATATTTAACAAATAGAAAGAGTTATGTATTTGGGAAAGAATTTACTATTTAGTAAAAATGACTGGGAAAACTGGAAAGCAGTCTAGCAGAAACTCGCTAAAGACAAATATCTTATGCCATTTATCAAGATAGGGTCAAAATGGAGACATAACCTAGACATAAAGTAAGATATAATAATCAAATTAGAACATGGAATATACCTGTCAGATTTAGATGTGAGAGAATTTATGAATAAACAAGAAATAGAGAGCACTATGAGGTACAAAATGGATATTTTTCTTTACATTAAAATAAGGAGTTGTATAAATAAAACCAATATAACCAAAAGGAAAGGAAAATTAAAAGGAAAGAAGATAATTAGGGAAAATATTTATGGGTACTTTCTTGGAAAAGGTCTCATTTTTCAAATATACAGAGAACTTTCTCAATTTTACATGAATATGAGTCATTCCACAATTTATAAATGACCGAAAGATATGAACAAATGGTTTTTAAGTAAAGAAATCAAAGCACAAATCATATGAAAAAATGCTCTAAAACTTTATTAATTAGAGAAATGCAAGTCAAAACAATTCTATGATATCACAAGTATCAAATTGACTAAAATAATAGAAGGGGGGAAATCACAAGCGTTAGAGGGGATGTAGAAAAATGAGGATTCTGATACATTAATGGTAGAACGGTGTACTGATCCACCAATTTGCAGAGCAGTCTGGAATTATGCCAAAGAAATATAATACTATGCATACCTTTTGACCCAGCAATAACACAATTAGATCTATTTCCCAAATGAATAAGGAAAAAAGGGAAAGAGCCGATATGTTCCAAAGTATTTATAGAAGCTCTCTTTATGGTGGCAAAGAATTGGGAATTGAGGGTATGCTCATCATTTGGGGAATGAATAAACAATTTGGGGTATATGATTGTGTTGGAATACTACTGTGCCATGAGAAATGATGAACAGATTGATTTTAGAAAAAAACATAGAAAGATTTGCACAAAATAATGAACAGTAAAATGAACAAAATTTAAAAAGAACTATATACAGTAATAAAACAATTATTTGAAGAACAACTGTGAAGACTACTTCCAAAGAAGGAACTGATAAAAGGAAGTATACAGAATATTGTTTTACATGTATTTGTATACACATATATATGTATGTTTTATTATATATCTTTATCAAATGATGCCTTCTCTAGTACAGGATATGGTGGGAGAGAGGGAAACAGCTCATCAGAATTTGACATTTAAGCCCCCAAAAATTTTTATTAAAGAATTTGCAATAGGGTCCAGATTCTGCCTCCTCCACTAGGCAGAGCCCAATAATTCTTATTGGCTTTCCAGCTCTATTAGGCTTGCATGATACCATAGAAAGAAAATAGATCAAGACAATGGGATTTGCCTTCACCACATTGTGAGAATAAAAGCTAACCACCATGAAATTGTTTCTCTTGGGTTCATTTAAGGCTTGCTCAATGGATATATCATGGAAATAAAGTAAAATGCATCTATTTTTACTTCGTAGGGTATAGACCGATACCTTTTCCTTTTCACTTTGTCAAAATTTTTCAGCTTTTTAGATGGCAACTTAATTATGACATACCTGGGTGTGTAAGTGAAATATTCCCAGCCTCTGTCTTTCTGCAGAAGTGTTTTTCTGGATTTGCAACTTGCTATTTTTTTTCTGGGAGTGGTAGAAACAGGAAATGGGTGAACCTAGAAAGGATGATTACCAAAAAATACATTCTTAATGTAATCCCAAAATGTAAAAACAGAGGATTTTAGAGTTGGAAGGGACTTTAGTGATTATCCAGTCCAACCTCCCAAATAGAGGAATTGTTTCAACAACATCCTTGATGAGTGGACCTCCCTACAGTCACTTCGTCATATTTTTAGCAAAGGAAAACTTGTTACATTCCAAGGGAACTCAGTCCATTTTTCTAACAGCTTTTATTTTTAGAAGATTCTTCCTTACAGTAAATGAAATCTGTCCCTTTTATTTCCGCTCATGATTCTTAATGTTTTGCCCTCTGAATCCATACAGAATAAAACTATTCTCTCTTCCTCATGATACCCCTTCAACTAACTGAAGACAATTACTTGAGAAATGGTCTCCCATAATCCTAATTTATTACTTTCCTCACCCCAGAAATCTCAGTAGTATCAGGGGTGAGGTGGTAGGGTGAAGGGGTGGAGGAATTGTACTTCTTATGTTTTTGTAACGTACGATATTTATATAATTATTTTTTCCTTTGAAGTAAATATTTCTTTGTAAAATCAATGATGCATAGACTCATATATATTATGGGCATGAAATATAGGAAACAGTGTTAGAGTTGTAGTCAGATATCCTAATTCAAATTCTGTCTCTACTTATTTTCTCTGTGATACTGGGAAGATCACATAATCTATCTGGGCCTCAGTTGACTCATTTATAAAGTGAAGATGTGAGCTAAGATCCCTTCTAGTGCTATTTTTTCACCAGCTTTAAGTATTTCTCATGGCCTTTTAAAAAGAAGAGAATCAGATTATTCTCCCTCGGTCTCATTGGTTCTTTTTTCCTACTATTGTCTCTCAGTTCTAAGGGCCAAAGGACAACATGATTCATTAAACTTCACAATACATTGAGAATCAGTAGACATTATTATCCGTGTTTATCTTTTATCAATAAGAAAAAGGACCACGGAGCATTTGAGGAGTGACCTACTCACTAGCAGATAGCCTAACAGGGCAGAGAGTTAGAAGTCCTGAGTCCTATTTCATCTTTTTAAATCATAGTTTCTAAATGGCCCCCAGGGAAGACTAAAGACTAAGGCTCTTATTATGTTATTATTGGATTCAAAATGAGCCCTAATGTGGTAAGCAAAGTACCTTAAATTATAGGTAGTTAAGGATCTTGATAGGTGACATGATAAGCTCATTAGAACTACTGATTTGATATATATATTCATGTTTATCTTACCTCGACAATTAACTTCAAGAGTAAGCTCCAACAGCATATAAAGAATCATAAATCTGGGAATTAAATACTCTGAAATGATGCCATCTTTAAGTTGGGATATTTAGTCAACATCATTCATTCATTGATTCATTCAGCAATTACTTTAAGAGAACCTATCAGAGGCCAAGGGGGGAGCCAGGTAGTGCAATGGATAGAGCACTGAGCTTGGAATCAGGAAGACTAATTTTGATGAGCTCAAATCCAGCCTCAGACACAGACTAGTTGTGTGATGCTGGACAAGTCACTTAATCTTGTTTGCATCAGTTCGTCATCTGCAAAAGAGCTAAAGAAAGAAATGACAAACCACTCCAATACCTTTGCCAAGGAAAACCCAAATTGGGGATGGGATCCTACAAAGAGTCAGACTCAACACCAATATGCTCAGAACAACAAGAACATGAGCAAAGGCAATGTTTTGAGGACTAGAGATAAAAAAACCAACAGTGAGTCAATCCCTGTTCTCCAGGAGTGTACATCCTACAGGATAGTTTCTAAAAGTGATACCTGTTCTGCTTGGCATGATACTATAGCATGGCAAAATGAAATATGTGGTAGAGTATGTGGTAAGTGACTGAAGGATAAAGTATTTGGTGCTGTCAGTAAGTAAAAGGTTCACTGATTGAGACTTTTGGTCTCATTTTGCCAAGTATACTTCCCTAACCTCTGTCAAAATGAGTCACCAAAAGCTCTACATATTTTGGATTGAATCACAGAACCTCAGAGCTAGAAAGAACTTTAGGGATCAAAGGAGCATAAGATTGTGACCTGGAAGGGACCTTGGAGAGTATACAAATGAGAAAACTGAGATCTAGAGAGATAAAACAAAAAGGGGCTCACCCAGACTAGGTGCCACTTCATTTCCTCATCCTCTCAACTCCCATATCTAAATTGTTAAGTGCTGTCAACTCTACCTTTGCAAAGAGCTCCTCTGCTATAGGACTCTTCCACTCTTATTTGGTTGCTGTGGTGTTTCAATTGTCTGTCACTTCATGACCCCATTTGGGGTTTTCTTGGCAAGGATGCTGGAGTGGTTTGCCATTTCCTTCTCCAGATTATTTTACAAATGAGAAAATTGAGACAAACAGGATTAAATGACGTGCCCAGGTTCACACAATAGGTGTTTGAGTCTGGATTTGAACTCGGGAAGAAGAGTCTTCCTGACTCCAGGTCCAATGCTTTATGCTTCCCTCTTTCTCACTTTTAATATCTCCAATTCATCTAGCATATATCTTGTTTGTATATAGTAATTTACATGTCATCTCCCCCATTAATTTGTGAACTTCCTGAGACCTGAGACTTTTTTGTTTTTCACTGTATCCTTAGAACTTAGCACAGTATATATATATATATATCACAGAGTGATACCTTAGTAAATGGATGATGATCGCCTGACTCAAAGACATATATAGTCCATAATGCGCAGCACTGGTATTTGAAACCAGGACCCAAGACTCTAAATCCATTGCTATACAGCTGGAGGCTTTCTCTAAATACTCATTTTCAAAAGCTGAAACAATCATCTAAATGTTATTTCTTCTTGACACCCAAAATACAAGTTGACTACTTTTCTAAAGACTTATTTTACAGCACCCATCCTGAGGAGCTGGCAATGTTAGGAGGAAATATTGCTCAAAACGAAAGGTAGGGCACAAAGGAATAAAATAGGAGCAATGCCAAAGTAGATACACACAGATCTTCTTTTGAAGGTTAGCGCCAAATAGCTTTGAAAAAAAAGTGCCAAGAAAAACTTCTCACTACCTTTTCTTTTACTTTTTTTTTTAACATTATTTGATTTGGTCATTTCCAAACATTATTCATTGGAAACAAAGATCATTTTCTTTACCCCCCCCCCCACCACCACCACCTCTCCCATAGCCGACACCGTGATTCCACTGGGTATCACATGTGTTCTTGACTAGAACCCATTTCCCTGTTGTTGGTATTTGCATTAGAGTGTTCATTTAGAGTCTCTCCTCAGTCATATCCCCTCCACTCCTGTAGTCAAGCAGTTGTTTTTCCTCAGTGTTTTTACTCCCACAGTTTATACTCTGTTTGTGGATAGTGTTTTTTAGATCCCTGCAGATTGTTCAGGATCACTGCATTACCACTAATGGAGAAGTCCATCACCTTTGATTGTACCACAATGTATCAGTCTCTGTGTATAATGATTTCCTGGTTCTGCTCCTTTCGCTCTGCATCACTTCCTGGAGGTTGTTCCAGTCTCCATGGAATTCCTCCACTTTATTGTTCCTTTTTCCATCACCAACATATACCACAATTTGTTCAGCCATTCCCCAATCTGAAGGGCATCCCCTCATTTTCCAATTTTTGGCCACCACAAAGAGTGCACTCACTACCTTTTCTAATCTTGACCAGTTCTGTTCCTAAGCACCCAAGAAAAAGCTTCCTATAATCCCTGGAATGGTCATTTGAACTCTACAAAAGTTATTGGGACCAGATCACCCTGGTCAGTTAACCTAAATCAAAAGTTACCTCAGAAAATGTTACTGCGCTATGGTAGCTGCCTAATGGTCTAGTGATAGTTTACTAGGTACAACCAGCAGCAAGAACTTAGTGATTTTGAAGTATATTCCTCCAGGGCTCCTAAGGGCCTGAAAATGAAGAATCTGAAAATAGATTTTCATTCTAAAAATATCCCCAGGCTGAACTGAACTGGAGGAAAACCAGGCAATTGGCTCCTACTCTGTCTAGTAACCTGTACCTCTAAGGAAGAAAGAGGTGTAATAATTGACCTGCCACATCAGAGACTGTGACAAGTAACTTCCATGATGGGAGTTTGTCCAGTACGTACTGAGGAGGTCCAAGAATTGCAGAAGGTTCAAGGTCTACTGCAGCCAGGGCTGGAGCCAGCTCTAGCTGGTTTACAAGAGTTGACTATTAAATTTTACACCTTAGAAATCAGCAAATGCTACAAATCTGGCTGTGATTTATGGTATACTGTCTAGACTTAAGTGAGAGAGAAAATATTAAATTTATAAGTGGGTCGTGATATGTAGTTCTCCCACATATATACATCCAGAGTGCTGGTGGTTAAATATTTACCAGCCCACCCCAGCTACAGCCCACCTTTGTTTAGCATAGTCTGAGGTAAAGTATTAACTTAAAAACAAGTGAAAAGGTGGAATGCTTTAGGTTATCAATAAGGGGAAATATACCTTTTATTTTCCACAAAGCCCCAAGTTTACCACATATACTTTATTCTCAAAAAATTACTTCAGTTTTTTCATTCCCAAGATGACTGAGTATATTCCCAAGTGTACTCTCTCAAATCCTCTACTCCAAGCCTTCAAACGTTCTTGTTAACTTCTAGCTTCTCCTTTCTGCCTATCTCAAACAATTGTCTGGGGCTAATATTCAACCTCATCAGTATATAACACTGATTGCATATTTTCTTTTCTTTTTAATTTTTAAGATTTTCAGATATTTTTCCATGTTTACATGATTCATTTTCTTTCCCTCTCCTTTTCCCTTCCCCCTCCCGGAATCAATAAGCCCGTCCACTGGGTTATACAAATGTTATCACTTATACCTATTTCCATATTATTCATTTTTGCAATAAAGCCCGTATTTTCAATCATTTCAGTCATGTCTGACTGATAGTGGCTGCATTCAGAATTTTCTTAGCAAAGATCCTGCAGTAGTTTGCCATTTCCTTCTCCAGCTCATTTTATAGATGAGAAAACTGAGGCAAAGAAGGTTGTGATTTACTCATACAGCTTGTAGGGGCTGTTTAATAGTCATTTTTACATTTATTTTTTCTTTGTACAGTCAACTACCAAAATGGTAAAAGCTTGCCAGTGAAGCAATAAATTGAGTACCGTCACAGAAGTTCCCCCTACAATCAGCCACTGTCACTCCAATGGACATCACTGAAACACCATTGGGGGAATGAAAAGACCAGCATTGCAAGCACATATTTCCATATTTTTTGAAACTCACAAAGGCACCTGCTTAAAGAAAAGAAACACAAAAGAGAGGTAACCAATGTAGGATATGTGCTCCCTGGATGGGAAATAGGGAACCTGCCCTTCTCCAACCCTATTCCCAAGAACAGTGTATTTACCCTTTGAAGATGGGAAAGATTGAGAGAGGGACAGGTCACGCCTTCTGAATTTTGGTTCAGCATCATTTCAGGAATTCTTATTATATCTGGTAACCCCCTAAGTGAAGAATGACTAGATGGCTAGAATTTGATTCCTTCTAAGCATCTACACTACACAATTACTCGAAAAAAGGAATGGCAGTGACTGGGCATATTCCATTGTGTATGGGGAGAAGGGAGAGTTAATTATGCACTATTCTTCTATAATTGGAATGTTCTCCACTTGTTCCTAATTAAAACTCCTTTCAATCATTCACCATTCAATGCCCAGCTCAAATGCCATTTATCCCTCCATGGTCCTATGATGTCATTGGTCCTCTTCAAAAGGGAAAGGCAAACCACAACCACAAACAACAAGTGTTTTGATCCATCAGTCCTTTGACCTCTCATAGTACTCTATATTTGTCTTTAGTACCTTCTTGCTTGGTATATGAATTCATCTTTGTGTCTCCTGCAGAAACTAGCATATTTAGCCAAAGCCCAGCAAGTGGTTGTTGATTGAAGTGTGGACACCCACCTGGGTTATGCAGAAATAGCAAAAATAAACAAAAATAGATCTGTCATGGTCTGCTGTTCAGAAATGCAACAAGCAATCCCTTAAGACATAAAATGATTTTTCTCTCTTTTTCTGTCATCTATTCACTTATCAAATATTTATTAATCACCTACTTTGTGTAACATACTGAGCCAGATACTGAAAGAGACACAAAACTTAATAAAATATGGTTCTTGCCCTCAACCAATCTATAATATTGGTTGTCCTATGACTAATAGGTGGGGGCAGCTAGGTAGCACAATGGATGGAGCCCTGTCTAGGATAAGGAAGACTCATCTTCCTGAGTTCAAATCTAGCCACAGACACCTACTAGCTGTGTGACTCTGGACAAATCACTTAACCCTGTTTGCCTCAGTTTCCTCATCTGTAAAAGGAGCTGGGGAAGAAAATGGCAAACCACCCCTATATCTTTAAAAACCACAATGTGGTCAAGGACAATTGGGCGCAATTGAACAACAACAACCAAAAGGGAGAGGAGATAAGCTATGAACCCATATAACTATAATTCAAATTAGAATAAGATAAAGGCTTTAAAGGAACCTAAGATTCTATATGACCTGTAGATAATGTTGTGATTTACAAAAGAATTTGCCTCACAATACCTCCTGAGGAAGAAATCCAAAGGAAAACTCATTTATGTTTGAGGAAAATGAGGCTAGGTCAACTTTCTCAAGTATGCCTGCCTGGTTACATAATAAAAAGCACCTCTGTGAAGTGACTGCATTTAGAACATTAAATCTTAAAATAAAAATTGTGCCTTTCCCATCAGCTGGAGCGGTCGGAGTGGAGTGGTCGGAGTACCTGGGTAAAGTGTGTAATGGGTCATCTTCTTTGTCTCAGAAGCTTTGGGGTAAGTAGTCTACAATGTGGCCCCAAAGCTTCAAGAATGACAAAACCAAGAAACATAGCCAGAACCCAGACTTAAATTCTGAAAACTCATCATTTGGACGAAGGCTAGGAATGGCAGTACAGGACAATGGGAGGTGGATTTGGAATACAGGTCTTTGGTCTGAATGGAGGCTCTGCTGCTTGCTTCTTGGGTTGTTGTTTTTCATTTGTGCCCAACTCTTCATGACCCACCTTAGGATTTCCTTGGTAAAGATTCTAGTGGTTTGCTATGTCTTCCAGTTCATTTTAGAGATAAGAAAACTGAGGGAAACAGGGTTGAGTGACTTGCCTAGGGTCACAAAACCAGTAAGTGTCTGAGGTCAGATTTGAACTTGGAATAATGAGTCCTTCTGATTCCACTTAGTTACTCATGTGACTTTGGGTAAATTATTTCCCCTTTTTGGGACTCAGGTTTCTCATTTATAAAATGCTGAGATTAGACTAGTAAAAGCCTACTAAACCTAAGGTTGTTTTTGTGGCATATGAACTTAAAATAAATAAAAGTAAAATTAAATATATATATATGACCTTTTCCTTCCATCAGAATCAATACTGTGTATTAATTCCAAGGCAGAAGTGCTGGAAGGGCTAGGCAATGGGGATTAAGTACTTGCCCAGAGTCATACAGCTAGGAAGTGTCTGAGGCAACATTTGAACCCAGAACCTACCATCTCTAGGCCTAGCTTTCAATTCCCTAAGTTACCTACCTGCCTTTCACATAAACTTTTTAAAAATAGGCTTCTAAATCAAAAGTTACATTTTTCAAAGAAATGCACTAGGTTCATGCAGTTTTCACTTTTGAGCACTAGAGGGAAACAAAGTTAGAAATAAGATAAAAATCAGTATAAAAAGCTATTCGTTTGTTGGAGTTTTTTTCTATACAGCTAATATTATCATCTCACTAGAGATAAAAAAGTTTCTGAACAATGGCATGATTTTGAAACAAAGCACTTCGATCCCACTTTCTCAGCACAAAATGACTCTTGAAATAATTTCTTTTAGAAAGGATACTCCTTTAGAAAGTCAGGCTTAGACAGAATCTGAATTAGACAAGTCTAGTATTGAGGACCTTTTAAGTTCATTCTAAGGTATTTCAATCCCTCTCACACAGAGGAGTTCATTTGTAACTGTCATTGTGAGCAGGAGACAGTGGACCATTTCTGATTTTAGACCATTTTCCAGTTGTTGTTGCTACCCAGTCATTTTAATCATATCTGGCTTTCCATGACCTCATTTGGAGTTTTCTTGGCAAATGTCATACCAGAGAGGTTTGCCATTTCTTTCTCTAGTTTACTTAGGGAAGATTTAAAAAGTAAATCATTTACACATGTAAAATCCAGTGGAACTATACATTGGGCTACAGGAGGGGGTGGGAGGAGGGAAGGGAAAGAACATGAATCTTGTAACCATAGAACGATGTTCTCAATTAATTAATTGATTTAATAAAAATTTTCCAAATACAAAAAAAGAGTCATTTAATTCATGATCAGAGTTGCTAAGTCTTACCCAGCTGATCATCATCACAATATATTTTTTAAACACTTACCTTCCATCTTAGAATCAATGCTGTGTATCAGTTCCAAGGCAGAAGAGTTGTAAGGGCTAGGCAATGAGGGTTAAGTAACTCGCCCAAGGTCACACAGCTAGGAAGTATCTGAGGTCAGATTTGAACCCAGGACTTGCATTCTCTAGGCTTAGCTCTGAATCCACTGAGCCACCCAGCTGCCCCCACGATATTTCTTTTAATGAGTACTGGTTATGCTCACTTCACTTGCATGAATTCACAAGTCTTCTCAGGTTTATCTGAAACCATCTTGCTTGTCATTATTCTATCACAATCATATGCCCAACTTGTTTAGCGATTTCTCCAATTGATGGGCATCCCCTTAATTCCCAATTCTTTGCCACCACAAAAAGCAGCTATAAATATTGTTGTGTATTTAGGTCTTTTCCTTTTTTCTTTGATGAATCTTTGGAATACAGACCTAGTAGTAATAGGATTGCTGTGTCAAAGGGTCTGTACAGTTTTGCAGCTCTTTGGGCACACTTCCAAATTGTTCTACATGATGGTTGAAGCAGTTCACAACTCCACTAATAGAACATGGTTGTACCTATTTTCTCCACATCCTCTCTAGCACTTGTCTCTTCCTTTCCTTTTATGCTAGTCAATCTGACAAGTTTCTTTCTCATTTTCAATACCTCCTTGTCTGCTAATTCCTTCATTACTACCTACAAACATGCTGACGCCTCTCCATTATTAAAAAACAGTTTTTCACTTGATCCTACAATGCCTTAAACTATCATCCTATGTTTCTTTGTTTCACAAATTCTAAATAATAATAATAATAAAGCCATCTCTCTTTATTGTCTCCACATTCTCTTCACTCACTAAACTTCTCAACCTCTTGCAGTCTGCCTTCATTTCCCAAGAGGAATGTTCCCTCCAAGGTTACCCAAAATTGCCAAATACCATGGTCTCTATTCAGTTGCATCCTTCTTTACCTCTCTGCAGCATTTCATATTGAGCCATCCTTTCCTCCTGAATAATGGCTGGATGTTCATGATATTGTTCTCCCTTTAGTTCACCCACCAATCAGTCAGTTCTTCTTCCCCATTTGCTAGATCATCCTCTATGTCCCAAATAATAAATGAGGATATTCCCCAGGTTGTCTCTGTCTTTCTCTCTCTGTCTCACTCCATCTCTGTCTCTCTATCTCTGTCTCTGGCTGGCTGATCTAATTATCTCTGGTTTATTCAGTGATTATCGATGGGGGCTGACCCTTCACACCACACACCTAACCCTATTCTCTTTCCTTAGCAAGATTCAATCTATCACCAACTAACTATTAGATATTTCTACTTGGATGTCCCATAGGCATCTCAAGTTCATGTCCAAAATAGGACTTAGTATGTTTCTTTCAAACTTTCCTCTCTTACTAACTTCCATATTTTTGCCAAGGGAATTGCTATCTTCCCAGTCAAGCAGATTTTCCATGTCATAGCTAACTTCCCATCCCATCTCCACTCAGTTGGTTCCCAAGGTTTATCAGTACTCCACAACATTTCTTAAATCTGTCCCTTTTTCTTCACTAGCATGGCCATCACCTCCTTACCTCAACTTCATAGAATACCTAATGTGTTTAATAGTCAGCTCAAGTACCACTTCTTACATGAAGTTTATCCATCTCTCTTCAGTTGCTAATGTCCTCTACAACTACCACGTACAGAGGAAAAAAAGAAAAAGAGACAGAGAGACAAAGAGGGAAGAAAGGAGTGAGAAAGAAGGAAAGAAAGAAAAAAGGAAAGAAAGAGAGAAAGAAAAAGGAAGGAAGGAAGGAAGGAAGGAAGGAAAGAAAGAAAACCATGATTTCATCAGTATATGAAACCTTTTGGTGAGGGAACTCCCTCTGCTAATGCAGGATAAGACCTTCTGTGCAACTAATCGTATTAGAGAATTGCATGGGGCACTGAGGGATTAAATGAGTTGCCCAAGATCTCACAACCAGTTATTTACTTATTAGCATGTTCATGTTGTTTTCCTTCCAAATGAAAGCTTCTTGGTAACAAGGACTATTTCTTTTTCTTTGGGGGAGTGGGGGAGAGGTTGTCTCTGTATCACTAGTGCTTAACCTCCTGCTTGACCCATAGGAAGTGCTTATTAACTGATATTAAAACTAATTAATAACATAAATATAAAATATTTTATAAAGTATAAATAAATTTAAAATAAAAATAAAATAAATAAAACCCAGAGCCCAAGTTCTTTTAAGATCAATTGTCAATTTCTTCAGGTGACCGAGGATATCACTGGAGAGTTTGCTAAGAAGAGGTTTTACAGATTGATCAAGATTTTTAAGGACTTATAGATGTTCAATGAAATGTGGAGCTATGATAGTGTCTTAAAACAACCAGGAAGTCTAAGTTTAGCATAAGGCTAAGGCTAGAAACAAAAGATATTGAGTGATTCATAGAGGGAAAGGACTGGGGAAATTGGAAGCATTTTCAGCAGGATGAAGGACATAAGAATAAGAAGAATGAAGTACATTCATTCCAATAGTCCTAAATTTAAGCAATTAAATACTTTTACATTACATTTATATTAAATATAAAAATAATGATAGACATTTATAGACACTTGTAGATATTTATTTATTTATTGCTTGATACTTGTTCAAAATATTCATTAAGATCTCTCTATCACATGCAACAAATGAGAACACTTTCAGGTTTCACCTGTCTGGAATAGGTGTGGTCCTGGTCAGGTCTACCTGAATTGAGATCAGTCACAGTAAGCTCAGGGTGGAAATGCTGAAAGTACAATTTGGGGTTTAGCTGCAATGATCATTAATTCAATCATTTTATGTGCCACTTCCTTTGGGTGTAATATGCCAAACCTGTATTATTCACACAGATTATAGACCAGGAAGTAAACCCCATTAAAACCACAGTGTTGTTATTATTGAGCTGTTCTATTCTTTGTGACCCGACCTGGGGTATACTTGGCAAAGATAATGGTGTGGTTTGACATTTCTTTCTTTTGCTCATTTTACAGATGAGCATCTGAGGCAAACAGAGTTAAATGACTTGCCCAGGATCACATAGCTAGTAAATGTTTTATGCCAGATTTGAACTCAAGTCTTCCTGACTCCAGGACTAGCACTCTACCCATGGCACTACATAGTTAGCTGCCCACAAACCATGATAATTATATTTTAATCTACACAGAGTATTTTAACATCCATTTATTTATATATCATGCTATTTAGAAGGTTATTAGGATTTTGTTGTTATTTTCTGTATTCCAGCCCATATTGTATTAGAAAACAATGGTTTTATTTTTTGGTCTGTTTTATTTGGTTCTATGGCAATGATAGAACCTACTGCTAACTTCTATTTTTTATTTTTTCTTTGACAGAATTCTAGAGCTCAAGGGTTCTTAGAGAATATCTGATCCAAACTCCATCCAGATAAATGAATCCTCTGCAAAATTCCCTGGGCAAGTATCCCTCCGTTTCTAATTCTGTACCTCCTGGAACAGAGAACTCCCTGCCCCATGAATTATCTTTCAGGAGAACTTCAATTGTTAGAAATGTGTTCCTTTATATTAAACTGAAATATCCTTCCCCTTAGGGCAGCTAGGTGGCACAGTGGATAGAGCACTGGACCTGGAGTCAAAAAAAACCTGAATTGAAATCTAGCTATGTGACCCTGGACAAGTCACTTAACCCTGTTTACCTCAGTTTCCTTATCTGTAAAATGAGCCAAAGAAGAAAATGGTGAACCACTCAAGTATCTCTACAAAGAAAACCCCAAATGGAATCATGAAGAGTTGGACATGGCTGAAAAGAATGAATGACAAAATCTCTCCCCTTAACATTAAACTATTTACTATAGTCTTCCCCTCTGAAGTCAAGAAGAATAAGTCTAATTTGTAGACCTTGATAGAGATATTTAGTTGAAAAACTTGAAAAATTATCATTCACATGGCTTTATGGACCTTTTTAGTTTATTTATTCATTTATTTTTTAATTTTATTTGGTCAATTTCAAACATTATTCCTTGGTTACAAAAATCATATTCTATTCCTCCTTCCCCTCCCCCTGCCCTTCCCATGGCTATTACATGTGTCCTTGATCAGAACCCATTTCCATATTGTTGGTGTTTGCATTAGGATGTTCATTTCAGTCTACATGACCAATCATATCCCCTCGACCCATGTGATCAAGCAGTTGTTTTTCTTCTGTGTTTCTTCTCCCACAGTTTTTCCTCTGGATGTGGATAGTGTTCTTTCTCGTGGATCCCTCTGGGTTGTTCAGGATCACTGCATTGCCACTAATGGAGAAGTCCATTATGTTTGATTATACCACAGTGTATCAGTCTCTGTGTACAATGTTCTCCTGGTTCTGCTCCTCTCACTCTGCATCACTTCCTGGAGGTTGTTCCAGTCTCCGTGGAATTCCTCCACTTTATTATTCCTTTTAGCACAATAGTATTCCATCACCAACATATACCACAATTTGTTCAGCCATTCTCCAATTGAAGGGCATCCCCTTGTTTTCCAATTTTTGGCCACCACAAAGAGCGCAGCTATGAATATTCTTGTACAAGTCTTTTTCCTTATTATTTCTTTGGGGTACAAACCCAGCAGTGCTATGGCTGGATCAAAGGGTAGACAGTCTTTTAGCACCCTTTGGGCATAGTTCCAAATTGTTTATGGACCTTTTTAGATCTAAAGTGAGAATTTCTTCTAGGGACCTCTTTTTAGTCTGTTTGAGATAATAATAATAACTGGCATACATGAAGGTTTGTAAAGCACTTTACAGATGTCATTTGAGCCCTCAAAACAACCCTGGGTAGTAGATTCTATTATTCTTCCATTTTATTAATGTGAAACTGCAGTGGATAGAAGTTATTTGATGGGGATCACATAGGGAGTAAGTATCTGAGGCCATTTTCAAACTCAAAGTCCAGCACTCTCTCCACGGGGTCACCTCGCTGCCTTCCATTGCACATTATGGTATCTCTGTCCATTTGACTCTCCCAACTTCTTTCCCCTGCAATATAACAGAGCAGATCACAATTCTTCAAGTTAAAATTTGGGGACAAGGAAATATGGGTATCCCCAATTACAAACACCAAGAAGTGCCTTTTATGGAGCAAGGTAAAGGTTTGTAAAGTGCCCCATCACCCTTCTCTTCTCTCATTTGATCCTCACAGCTTTGGGAGGCAAGTGCCACAGGTTCACTTATTACCATTTTCCATATCAGGAAAGTAAAGCTGTGGCCAGTTGAGCAACTTGCCCAGTGAGTGTCTGAGGGACGATTCAAATCCAGGATCCTGACACAAAGGCCACTCCTTCTGCTCTGGGCAGCTGACAAGCCTTTCCATACACATGCATGCTAAGAGGAACACTAGGACGCAGGGGGGTATGCGCAGAGGATGTGGGTTTACATGTCAGTTCTGAAATGTCTGATCTGGTTGGCTCTGAATGAGTCACTTCATCTCTGTAAGTCTCGTTTCCTGAACTCTAAGATGAGGAGATTAATCAGAATGAGCTCTAACGTCCCTTCTAACTTGGATTCTATCTTCTTGTGATTTGCAGTTTCACCCCTTATTCAGCACCCTGTTGCTATCTGCAATTCTTCCCCATGGAGTACATCCACATAATGTCCAGCATGTCCCATTTTAGAATCTATGAATTGAATAGCATAAATTGTCATATGGGTGTGCCTGGATTTAGGTAAATAACTAGGCATCTAGGTGGGGTATAAGTAGGCAGTTTCCTGGACTGGGCATCAGGAATATCTGGGTTCAAAACTGGCCTCAGATAGTGCCTAGCTGTGTGATGCTGGACAAGTCACTAAACCTTGTTTGCCTCATCTTTAAAAATGAGCTGGAGAGGGGGAAGTTAGGTGGCTCAGTGCATTGTGAACTAGACCTGGGTTCAAATCTGGGTTCAGACATTTCCTAGCTGTTTGGCCCTGGCTAAGTCATTTAACCTCTATTGCCTATCCCTTTCCACTCTTCTGCCTTGGAACACAATATTGATTCTAAGATCAATATTGTGTTCCAAGGCAGAAGAGAGTTTTGTTTTTTTTTTTTAATGATCTGGAGAAAGAAATGGCAAAGCACTTCAGTATCTTTGCTAAGAAAACCTTATATGGGGTCACAAAGAGTCAGACATGACTGAAAAGACTCAACATGAATTGGACATCCCCAAAGAAGTTCTCTTGTAGTTTCTGATCATGGTGTGCAAGAACCAGAGGAACAAAAGTTATTGTGCAGAAAAACTCTAAATACTGTCATGGAGGACTTAATTGGTGGTAAAGGGGACTGGAGAAGAAGGAAAATCTCTTCCTGAAATCAGGATCCAGGAGAGACAACTGATGGTTTAAGGTTGGCTCAGAGAGAGAAGAGGGGGGTTGGAGTAATTTCCCCCTTCAGCCTTCCCTCCTCAGCTATGGCTGCTCTCACAAACTGGCTCTTGACTTCCTCCAGTACTCGAGCCTAAAGGTTTCTTCTCAGGAAGATTACTGCCCCTCCCCCCCTTCCCAAGCTGTCCCACTCACACTTGAGTCACTTTGGGAAAGGACAACAACTTTAATATAAATTAACTAGGGTAACACAAAGAAAATGGCTGGCTGGAAGGGAATGGGTGAGGAAAGTGGGGGAGGTGTCCCTTCTCTAACAACCCTTTTCTCTCCCTCCTCCAGTTTGGGGAAACTCAGGCCTTGGCAGCCTGGGCTCCCTGAGAAAGAGTCAGGTTTATTAGCACTGTTCTTGGGCCCCCTGGCCACAGTTCAGACTCAGGGCACCGGGAGCTGTGAGGTAAGCTTGACAGAGGCTCAAATGTCTTCTTCAGCTGTCACTTCAGTTGGGAATTGGTGGGAGGAGAATGTCCAGCCACCAGGAGAGGAAAAGGTGAATCAGTCCCCAGGAGAAAGGCTTGGTCAGACCTCTCTCCTAGACTTCTCAAGGCTGAGAGAGATCCAACTGAAATCCCAGCCAGAATCTTCTGGCTTCTCAACATTCCAGACCTCCTGGGACCCCTCCTCTGTCAAGGTGAGCAGATCCTGTCACTCTTTCTTGAGTGCAAACCCTGTCACAATCCTGACTCAGTGACGGTATGCCTTTATCCTGAGATGAACCCAGGTCATTCCAGAGAGGCTCATCACCCCCAGGTTGACCAGTTGTCATCAGGAGAACATGGAAGGGTGGTAATCTGCCTTGTGGTGGATTTCCCCCCACTATTTAAATATCATATCCTTGAGGTCTGAGTATAATTAGACCTGATGAGGATAAAACTATGTGATGTCACTGAAGCTTCAACTTCCTCAGATGACCTGTACTGCAAGTTCACCACCTCAATAACATTGCCTCATTCATTAAGGGATACATTTCTCCAAACTGAGGTATTGGTGAGCAATAAGAAAGCTCATCAGACTTAAATAGCAGTTTAAGAGCACACTTCATTTTCAACTCAATTTAGTGTTTTAATCACATAATCCATTTCTGTAACTGAAGGGGGAAGGAACCCTATACCTAGCCAGTAGCTTTACAAAAATAGCACATTCTACAATAGAGATATGTGTGTGTGTGTGTGTGTGTGTGTGTGTGTGTGTGTGTGTGTGTGTAACTCCCATCCCAAAGCCCATTGGTATGGGACAGTTTCCTTATTGGTAGAGATGAAGGTCTTTCCTCATTTCAGGGATAAGGTAGAGTGGATGAGAACTGAGAGAGAGAGAGAAGCCTTCCCCAAGTCGTGTTCAGGACCCTTCAAGGTCAGTCCACTTTAGTCAAACTTTTTTTTTTGAGCATTGAGGCTTCTGGCTCCCATCTACAAGAGAGAAGGTGGAAGAGGTCACTTTGGGTCATTGAAGGAAAAGACTTTGGGAAGATATGGGAAGAGCAGGCAGTTTCCATCATGTCCCTATTCCCAGCTTGCTCCTCTAGAGACTCAATTTCTCTTTGAGTGAGATCAAGGTTATTTTCTCTCAACTGAGTCGTTATCTTACTTCCCAAAGAGGAGTTCCTTTATATTCTGGGACTGGCTTATATTTTTCTATGTTTATATTCTCTGATTTCTGTTTTGCTGTGATTTAGATAAACTTTACTATTCACTTGGTGAGCTCATTATGAAAATAGTATTAAGTGAGAAAAGGGGTTGTCTTCGATGTAGAGCTTTGAGTCTTTACACACACACAAATTACAAAGTGATCAAAAGTTAGCTTAGACCTGATCATATCCCCTAGACAAACAGTATTTTAAGGGAGCAGAGAGATGTAATTCTAAATTGCTATCTCCTTTCTAGGAGGAGAGCAAAGTGGTAGCCTCTGGTCCCAACTTCTTGATTCCTCCTGACAGGAATGAAACTCATACTAGGAGAAAGGTTGAGGGGGAGAAGAGGCTAGAGATGCCTATTCTTCCATCCTACCAGCCACAGGATGTCTTGTCACTGGTAGATCTTTCACCATAAAGGAGCTTCACTACACACACAGGGCTCATTCTATTGCTACAATTGAATTTAATGGATAATGACCATATCCTTCATTGAAGTCCACATTGGATGTCTCATTGTGTTGTGGATGTGGCCCTGCATTCTTGGGAATTATGCCCATGAATCAAAAGCTCTGGCAGGTACTAATAAGTTCAAATATTGATGTCAAAATGATGGACTCTTTGTTTGTTGTCCAAAGACAACAAACTAAAGCTTATCAATAGGTTGGTCACAGGATGATGACTTTTTCAGCCATAGTAGAACCTGCTACATCGAAAGTTTATTTGCCCAATGGAGAGAATATACAAATGGACAATGTTATGATTCTATGGAGTGTTGACATAATTTTGTCAAAGAACAAAAATCCAGTAGCAAGAGAGATTAGTCTCAAATTATCACATGGGCTTCAGATCTCTAGGATAATGAAGATAAAAATGGAATGGGAGATGGAGGTGAACAAAATGACCCATGACAATAAAGTCCTGAGGCCCACCTGCATGATTTTTGAATTAAACCAATTGGCAACTGCTGGAATTATTTCACTCTAATTAAGGGAGCACTCTCAAAGTACTTTCCACCATTCTTATTTTAATATACTTGTGGCATTTAGTGTAGTGGAAAGGACATAGGAATCGGATTCTGAAGATCTGGTTTGAATATAGTTTCATCATTATTAGCTGTCTGATCACAGACAATTCTCTGAGCCTTTAAGCCCATTTCTTCATCTGCAAGATAATGATGATGTTTGCATTTAGATAACTTAAAAAGCTTTTGTGAAGAAAGTGCTCTGTAAACTGTAAAGTTCTATAGGTTCAACATTACTATTTTTATTATATAAAAAAGTCTTGTTCTTTGTGCAATATCAACCCCAGAATGCACAGTAAATGGGTATTTTGGAATAGAAAACCTGGGAGATTCTGTGTATGCATAAGTAGAATTGCTTTAGAGAGAAGTCTGGCAGGGAAACTCTCAAAGAATGAAGAGGAGGAAACCACAAACCAGGAGGTGATATGGTAGAACTGAGTTACCTCCATCTTGAGGCTATGTGTGGACTTTAGATCAAGCTAAAAGTCCCATTTCTGTCATATGCTAGCTATGTGATTGTGGACAAGTCACCTAAGTGCCCTTGGCAATTATCTAAGACTAGAAGTTGCAGATAAGGTACCAACATGCCTTGATAGAAATTTCATCCTCCAGAAAACTCAATGAAATCAGAGGTCCAGTCCTTGGATCTTTTATATTATCTCATTGCTTTCTTACAACAGTTCTCAGAAGTTTGTGTTATTATTATTCCTATTTACAGATGAAGACATTCAGATCCAGAGAGCTAAGTGACTCACCAAGAATCAAATAGCCTTTAAATATGAGAGTAGGATTCAAACCTAGTTCCTCTTGACCCCATGGCCAGTAACCTGGTCACTCCATCACAACTCACTCTTTTGCTGCTGATCTATCTTTAACACATAGCCATAGCCATAGTCCCTGTTTCTGTCCCATTAGGACTTTTACATTCCCACTTACATCTGTTCTTCATCCTATCAGCATTTAAATCTGGTGAGTATAGGCATTAAGCAGACACTGTAACTATGCTGTAGCATTGAGAGCTCTCAGGAGATCTGCTAGTGTAAAGCATACATCATTCTTTCTGCAGCTAAAAGGTCTTTTCAGGGAATATGCTCTTTTAAAATGCCAGGCTTATACCCACTAGTTCCAAAGAACCCAGAAGAAGTGGATATAAAAATATATCTCTGGAGTAAAAGATAGTAGGAAAATAGTATTCAGCTTACCAAAATTCATTTTATGCAGAATTTACAAAGGAACATAAACACAAGATATAAGCTCCTTGAGTACTGTGACTTTCTTTTCCTGCCTTGTATCTCTGGTTCCTGGCACATAGTAAGAGCTTAATAAATATTTATTGATTGGTTCTCTTTCTATTAGTTATACTTCTTGGTTTCTGTTCCACCACCATCATGGTCCCACACCAGGAACCCTCCTCCCCTCTTGTTTTTCAGTGTCCTTTTATGGGTTGTGTCCCCCCATTAAAATGAGGGCAGAGACTGGGTGTCTTCTTCCACTAGACTGGGGGCAGAGACTAGCTATCTTTTTCTTATTTATATCCCAATGCTTAGCACAGAGCTTTGTACAATATAGGTACTTAAGAAATGTTTACTGTATTGTATATAAAACCAAGAAACTAGACTTTGGCTTCTAAAAGTGTATTGTTAATCATTTATATTTGTGGTGTATATATGTATATATATAATTAATTATTCATGATGTAAATCATTATTGAGGCACCACAGGGACATACATTGTATATTTATAGATGATAGCAATGATTAGTTCTCTTAAAAACTATATAATCTGAAAATAAATGAGATGAGACAAGACATCAATTCAACAGAATATACACAGATAAATAATTGTGAGAGGGGCAGCAAAGTGGCTCACTGGATAGAGAGTTAGGACTAGAGATGGGAGGTCCTAGGTTCAAATCTGACCTCAGACACTTCCTAGCTGTGTAACTCTAGACAAGTCACTTAATCCAAATTTCCTAGCCCTTAGTAATCTTGCTTGGAACAGATACTTAATATCATTTTAAATATATAAAGCATCAAATTTTTAGCAATGATAATAATTATTATTACAATAAAAATTAACATCAAAAATACTCTGAAGGGAAAGGGAGTAAGTTGGTAATAAAGTTGGCAAATTTGAGAATAACTGATGCTAATTCTTAAAAGTTTAATAGAAGTGAAACTTGCACTATGATTTATACAAAGGAAGGGATATAATTTGATGGATGGGAAAAGGAAGTTTATTTTCTTTTTCTTTTTTGTCTTAAGGCTAGAGTTGTTGGTACATTCTTTTGGAATAGATTGAAGGTGAAGGTCAAGAAATGGGTAAGATCAAATAAGAAAAATATACCTGGCATAGAGCTAAATGGTAAAATAGATGTGAACAAAATTAGAGGCTCTGAAGTTAGACTGAAGGACTGCTGTTATAAATGTGTTAACACTTTGGTGATTTCACAGATGCACTAATAATTGTATGTGTAAAATGGAAACCAAAATGCCAAGGTACTCAGAAAAACATTAACAAATTACCTCCCAAAAATCTATTCCTGACATATTCAAACAGTAAAAGGAGATCATAACTATAGATTTAAGTAATCCTCCCCTAAGTGGAGAAATTTATAATAGCTTGAATTCAAGAATCCAAAATTCCATCTAAAAATACTTATTATAAAGCAAAATCAATGAAAATAATAAAAGGGGCAAGACCTGTGATTTCATTGGTCTAGACAACCCCCAGGAAGGAAATTCCCTCTACTGAGTTAGGTTGACAAATCTTAAATGTATGGTCTTAAAGAGTTGCCTAAAGCATCTATTGATTTTTCCAAGAATCACACAGCCTATGTCTGCCATAGGCAGAACTTGAATAGAAAATTTCTCATCCATTGGGTCATGATGTATAATTGAAATAGCCATGTTTTAAATATAAGGAAGCACAGTGGATAGAAAATCAGGTCTAGAGTTAAGAGTATCTGGGTTAAAATCTGACTTCAGATCCCTGGGCATGTCACTTAACCTTGTTTGCCTAGCCCTTCCCCTTCTGTCTTAAAGTTGTTCCATGGGCAGAGGGTAAAGGTTAAAAAAAATCCAATAACCTTCTCACTATACCATGTCCCACTCCCATTATGAAAGTACTCTTCATAATCCATTGTGCTATAGTTCCAAAACCAAGGTAATCTTAGAGCTAAAAAAAAAATTACATAAAATCAAATCTTAGCTAATTTTCTAAAAACAAAAATGCTGGATTTTAAAATCATAATTAATGTGAGAATTTACTTCTTTTTGATAAGCATATTGTAATTTATTACAAATTTATAACAATGTATATATATTATATTATTGTTATATTACACTTTATATTATGTTACACGTATAAAACCAAAATACCTCTGCTTTTAAAAATGCTAATCAAGTACTCTTTAAGTTTTTCTATCTATACCAAGACTCAAAACCACCATTTTGAATCAATAGATAATTTCCCTTTATTAACTAGCACAATACTACCTCAGGATTGCAAGGGTTTAGGAAAATCCAAAAAATTTTTACTGAGAAACCAAGATGGAAAGAGGAAGTCACTCAACAATACAAAAAACTATTATCATGGCTGAGACTTAAATGTAGTACCTGGCTCTCTAGCACCACTCCATGGAGTCATGCTAAAATATACTTTCTGAGCCACGATTTTTCAATCCTGTGCAAACATCACAGCATTACTAATTTGACAAACTTAAAAACATAAAATTAATTTTGTTGAGGACCAATAACATCCTAGGAGCTATTTAGAATTCATCTATTTGTTGTTCATTTGTTTCAATCATGTCCAGCTCCTCATGATCTCATTTAGTGTTTTCCTATAACATGTGGTTTGCTATTTCCTTCTCTAGCTCATTTTATAGATGAAGAACTGAGGCAAACAGGGTTGAGTGAGTTGCCCAGGGTCACACAGTTAGTAAATGTGTCACACACACACACACACACACACACACACACACACACAAAGACTCACAAAGATGAGTCTCCTTGACTCCAGGTCCAACACTGCCTATTGCACCACCTAGTTGTCCATATCTATTTATGGATATAGAGGCTTCTACACCTCTTTTGGGCAGACATCCCACCAGAGGTTGAAGGGCTTCCAAGGCAGTGATGTCCAATGGCAGAGAATAAACCTAAAGATGAATGTGGAAATACATTTGCCTAAGGAAAGTGACAACACCAGGAGACTGACTCCTCGTGTCCCAGGAGGAGTGCTGGCTGTGGATCCAACAGAACCTCGAATCTTCAGACCATATTAAAGAACCACACTTGAAGAGGATTTCATTTAGACTCCACAAAGGGAAAAAGGGACTCGTGTACTAGTATTTACAAGTACAAGTTGTTGTTTGTCTGTTGTTTTTGAAGATGACCAATGATGTCACAGGATAGTATATTGACTTGTGCATTTAAGTGAACCAGAGTTGCACAACATCATCAGCATCAATCTTTTACAGAATCATCCAAGTCCTATGGCAAGACAAAAAATAGGATGACTGACAATGGCCCAGAACATAGTGGGTGACTTTAGCCTCTTTGATATCTGTCCAAACTTTAAGCACTCTACAGTGCCTACTTCAGCTGTGGGGCCATTGAAACAAATTACTCTCATCTTCCCATTCCACCAAAGGAAGTCTTCACATGCTTTAGGTAGACACTCCACTAGCTCACCAACTTATTTGCAGTCCATCAGTTATCTTCAGCTTGGTTTCTGCTGAGATGGTTTATTAGGGTGTGGCTGCTAGGCATGCTACAGCTTCTTGGAGCCAGAGGTAAGGCTTGAATGTGGGGTGGAGATCAAAGGTGGATAAGCAGCCTGAAAGGGACTCGGCAAGCCCCCACCCCACAGGTGCTAATCTTCCTTGAACATCCATACACCCCTACAAGCATTTGTATTAGTATTTGCCTCTTTATTCCATGTATTCCCTATTCCTATGTCTATATCAGTTCATCCACCAACCTACTATCAAAATGGTTTTTATTTTTTTAATCTTTATTTCCCCTAATTACATGAAAAAACAATTTTAACCTTTGTTTTTTTGTATTATTAAAAATTTAAAATCCCAAATTCTCTCCCTCCTTCTTCTATTCCTCCTTGATACAGCAAGCAATTTGATATAGATTTTACATATACAATCATGTAAAACATTTTTCCACATTAGTAATTTTGTGGAAGAAATCTCAGACAATGCAAAAAAAGTGAAATATCATGTGGTTTGGTCATTCAGAGTCCATTAGTTCTTTCTCCGGAGGTGTATACTATTTTTTTTTATCATGAGTCTTTAGGATTGTCTTGAATTAGTGTGTTGCTGAGAATGGCTAGGCCATTCATAATTGTTTGTCATACAGTATTAATGTTATTCTGTGCAATGTTCTTGTTCTGCTCACTCCTTGTTCCAAAGTGGAGTGGAATGTAGTACTGTGGGGGTTAGTAAGCTTCTTTTTAATAGAGATTCTTCAAGAAATGCTAGAGGACAAGTTATGATGAGGGAATTTTTGATTGGTTATGAGCTAGACTTGTTGATCTCTGAAGTTCCTTTGAACTCTTAGATTCTGTGATTTATAATTCTGTGACAGAAAGAAATTACATGTATAAAAACACTGGGAGTAGAAAAGAAACAAATATTTATTAAGTGCATTCTATGAGTAAGGCATTGTGCTAAATGTTTCCCCAATATTACCTCATTTGATCCTCATGACAACACTGAGAGCTAGGTATTATCATTATTATTCCTATTTTACAGTTGTGGAAACTGAGGTAGACAGAAGGTAGATCATTTGCCTAGGAAGTGAATAATGCCATATTTGAATTCAGGTTATCCTGACTCCCGACCAAGTAATCTAACCAATGTGCCACCTAGCTGTCTTTTGACTGAAATTATCCTATATGAATATTATGTGGAGATTTGGGGAGTAGGGATGTGGGACTCCCTTCACTAGCTCTATCCCTCTGACTCTAATAACATAGAGGGCAAAAGCTAGCTATGTTTGAGGTCTCCCATGATCGAAACCATTCTATCACAAATGGTCAGTCATTGTCAGTAATAGGCAGATCTCTGACCATGGTGCTGAACCATTTGACCAAATGACTGAATACAAGAGTGGACAGGGTTCCAATCAGCTGAATTCCAAGGATTTGAAGTGTGCACACTGCAGATAAATTCAGTTTAATTACATTTATCATACCTTTTTTCAGCCTCCTACTAAAGCACTAAGGAATTGCTACTTTATTGATATGGAAAATCTACAATGATCTCTCCATTGTTCTCTCTTCAAGAGAAAAACAGTGTAGCATGTGTACCTTGAGTGACCATATAATTGATTTGAGCTGTGAGAAAATCCTATGATTGTTATGAAAATATAGCTATTTTTGTGATTAAGTATTCTTTGAGGGGAAAATGGCATTTAAGAAATGGTGAATGGTTTCATAAAATTCAAATTTTTAATTCTTTAACATTCTAATTAAAAGAATTGTAGGGAAATAGATTTTCAAGATAAAGCAAATTAGAATAAACTATAATGTAGACCAAGTCCACATTAAACACAACAAAGCATTTATTAACTACCTACTGTGTACAGATCTGTAATTGTGCCATTTACTAGGGAAATACAAAGTTTAAATAAGTCAGCCTCTAACTTTATGAAACTTATAATCTTGTAAGAGAATAAGGAATATATACCAATATCTACATATGTCTTTATTATTCAATAGATTATAATCTGCTCAGAGAAGATCTATGCTAGAGGCAACACAATTTTGAGAGTATTAAGAATTGTTAAGGATAATTGAAAGAGGAGAGGATATTAAATATTTGGAAAAAGACACACATATTACTATCAGAAAATGTGATAAAGCAACTATCAGTAACCATGAACCCACCTGCCTGCATTCCATCTCTAAAAAATATTTATGAGAATACTCTACACATATATTGAAAATATCCTTTATAATGGTATAAGGAGCTAGTAAGAAGGTTATCTCAAACAATATTCTGTAGGAAGCTATATCTTTAAGTTACACAATTCTCACTCTTTTTTGATTATTTTTAAAAGCATTTTGTTTAATAGAGCAAAATGCCAGGTTAAAAATGTCTCCGCATATATATTAAAATCCTAACAAATTATTTGAAAGACATAAAAAACAGAGGCTATGGCTTTAGTTAACACTCTATGACTATCTAGTGAGGCATAAAACAAAGAAAGAGTCTCACTAAAAATATTCACCACTATCATGGAGTACACTAATATGTTCATCACAGAACTTAAATGGAAGAGAGATTTTCTATACTTTTTGAGGTTCTTTGGATGCTCCTGTTTGAAAATGTTATTGTGTTGATTCCATCGAACCCTATGACATCACAGTCTCCTAAATAGATCAATAATAACTCAAAAGAATTTTATCTAACCCACACAGGAAACCTTAAGTGGATAAAGAATATCCATGATCTAAATCAATCATTCCAAAAGTTATGCAATTGCATATTAGTGAGCTATAAGTTTCACTAAATGTGATGTAAACTTTAAGGAACTTACATTTGCAATTGCAGAAGGAGAACATTTGATTTATCACTTGTTTATATAGGTATAGGATGTGGGGTTTTGGTTTTTAAAAGATTACTGTATTATAAAAGTGAATAATATGGAAATAAGTATTGAGAGATAATGTACAACCCAGTGGAATTGCTTGTTGGCTCTGGGAGTGGGAAGGGGGAAGGGGAGAGAAAGAACATGAATCATGTAACCACAGAAAAATACTTAAATAAATAAATAAAATAATAAAAATAAATTTCATGATGAATTATTAAAGTAAAACTTCTGTGGTGAATGATATATGACACAAGCAAAGTGATAGATGATTCTTCCTAAAATGATCATAGAACAAAAAAGGAACCCCTCTGGAATATTTGGTGAATCCTCTATAGGAAATTTCTGGGAAGATACAGAAAAGATTTATGCAGAAAGAAAAGACACAGTGACATTCAAACAAAATGTATTGGGTTAATCAAAATGTGTCCCAACTGTGTTGCCATAGCTACTTCTCTTCTCTCATCCCTAACTTACACATTTTTGCTTTCTCTGCCCTGATAAATGAAACTTTCACTCCAACACATGTATTTTAATCGAAGATGACAGCTTTCAAAGAATATGCCTCATTGTATGTATTTTCCATCAAATATTCCAGGAGGCAAGCCACAGTAATCTAGTACTCATTACTAACAAATCACTTCTGCCAAAAGATTAGTTGACTAGTGAATATGCTTTAAATAGCCAGGCACAAATAATTAGCTCAGGAATCAATGCTGGGTCCTCCTGGGGCATAAACCATGAAAATTTTAGGACAGAGGTTACAAAGCCTAAATATTGACAATAAATATTTATTTAATATCTACCAAGTAAAAATCAATACAGCATGTACTTAAATCTAAGAAAAAACATTTGGGGACCTAGACAGGAAAGTATCTTCCTATTTGGTATACAGGCAATCTGAGCAGTGACTTAAGGCAGATGTAAAAAACTGTAGTAAACCTAAAGATTGAAATTGTGACCTAGACCACCATTTAACTCCCTCTACTACACAAAGGATGAGAAGGCACATTCCACCAGAAGAAATTCACACCAAAACCTATGTTGAGCAAGAAATTTGGGCAATAAAGAGCAGAATGGGTAAGAGTAGGCAAGAAAGACCTTTTGCATACAGGTCTTTTTAGAAATGTATATTCTTCACATCTTCCTTCTTGTATTCTTGTTGCAGCATTTTGACTCTCTTAATTTGTTATCAAAACTATGCCTTTAATCTTCAAGGCCCTTGTGAATTTGACAATGAAAAGAAAAAAGCACATCTAATTTTAAATCAATATAGAGAAATAATAGGAGTATTATTCTCCTAGTGGCCAGGTACAATAATGGCATCAACCACCTGAGAGATCCAGTAGGGCTAAAGTTCCAAGAAGCCAAGAAATCCATGAATGCTAAATCTCCTCACTTGGTGGACATTCCACTAAAAAAAAATAGAACAATGATGTATGTGTATTAGATTAATGTTGTATGTTTTATTGATGACAACAGTAGATTTAGTGTATGTGTGTGTTTGATTGGCCTTCCTAGTTTTTTTATTTAAAATACAGTCAAAAAATAATAAAGATAATGTGGGTCCCAAATCTTAAAGAAAGTTTAACATCTTTAGTGAATTTGAATAACTCACTTCATTTCTACCTTAATTTTTTAGGTTCATGACCTCAGAGAGATATTTGTACTGATTAATGATTAAGAGTTGTTTTGAAAATACAAAGCATTATAGAAATGCTGATTAGTCATTTATTTTGACTGTGTGACTCAGAATTGGAAGGTTTTCAATACGTCTCATCCTTCTTGGCTGATTGCTCTTCACCAGTCAGGTCAAGTGAAAAATATGAACTGCTTTAAGGGGAAAAGGGAGATCAGCCAAATAGGAGTAGACATAGGCTTTTAAAACTGGAAAGGATCCAATCCAACTTTTTCATTTTGTCATATGAAGAAAGTGACAAACAAAGACTTTCTTAAAGTCACACATCTAGTTCAAGGCAGGAATTCAGCTACCATCCAGATTTTCTGAATCTCAGTTTGGAACAGAATAATTCACACCCACAAGAGCCAATGAAGCAAATTCTCATTTTACTGAGCTCTATGAGTGAGATGAGGTATTTCTTTATTTTTTTACTTGGTGACAGCATAATGTAAAGGAATATGAATTTAAAGTAAACCAAATATCCCCTGTATATAATAAAAATGCAATTAAAATATGTTAGTATTATTTTTAAAGCATTCTTCACAATTAGCCTCTGATCTCTTCTCTCTCAAGAAAATTAATTTTGACCTATATGTTTCTTCTAAACATTTTTCATATGAACTTATAACTAGAGCTTTTCATTCTAGTCCTTCCCTTTTTCTCAAAATAAAATCAAGGAATTTTATACTATTATGATTACATTTTAAAATTTCTTTCTTAGTTTGCCTTTTATTTGACTTTCTGTTGATAGAATATACATACTGAGTGGGTCTAGGATGCAACACATTACTAGTAATTATAGGCATTTGATAAATTTTAAAAAGAACATCATCTTATGACATGTGACCAGAAAATGATAGAGTGGTCATATAGTAAGAATGAGGGACAATAGATAGCCCAAATAGTATAATATCCAACAAGTACTAAAAATTTCACAGAAACATTTCCAATGTGTTAGGCAATTAGCTACTCTAATAAGAACTTCTGAAGAGATGAAACAAGAATCACAAAGAACAAACTGGAATAAACGGATTATGATCTGTAAAAGCAGATGAAATAACCATATGTACAAGTTTCTGAATGTGCTCCAGTCAGTACCACTTAGTTCTGGCCATTAATTATTTTAATAAAGGAAAATTACTTCAGCTAATATAAACAATATCTAGCTTTTTCAGTGTAAGTATAATAGAAACATTTAATTTTCTGATTGTTCTTCTCTCTTTTGAACATTAGTCTTGCCCTTCTTCATATTGGCTTACTCCACTACATAGTTCCAAACACCTAGGCACAGCATAATAAAAACAATAACAATAATAAATAAAGTATTTGAAGATTTCTGAGGCATTTTCTATGGAATCTGTGGCTCAGAATTATCAATCTTGCGGACTTCACACAAACAAAACAAAATATTTTTTGTGGGGGTTTTGTTGGGTTTTTTTTTGCAGAAACTGAATTACTTCTAGTTCTCTGCAGCAAAGTCAAAGAACTCTCAGCTCCCTTACAAGCATTCAGGCTAACATATGTAAGATTAAAATTAATATCCAACACTTCAAATATTATTTTTTATAAAGTTTGTTATCTGACAAAATAGAACCACATGACTAAGGTTTTTCTACCTGCTCAAAAATCCCTGCTCCCCTAAAGCCCAACAGGAAGGAAAGAGAGGCTAAGAAATGGAACTCCACTGAATTTATCTACTGTCTACGTCAGCATGTAATGACAGGAAGAGAGTAGAGTGCTGGGAATCATAGTTTTGCTGGGGATCATAGTTTTTAGGGTAACAGATCCATTTTACCTAAAAGAACACACAAAACCTTAAAGATTTGCATTTATGTTCAAAAATAGTCAAAACTCTCTTTCCCTCTTTGTGCCTTTCTACCTTCCTCAGTGAATACCCTAGGGTAGATGCTACCCTAACACTCCCCTCTCCTCAAATATAATGCAAGAATTCCTAGTACCTAAACTGCTGGATTCCCTCCTGCTAAAAATAACTTACAGCTAAAAATAAATACTATCAGGTTATGGAACTAAGGTTTGAATTTTGAAGAAGCTGTCATTTGAATAGTTGATTATTGGAAAAAATATTTTTCCTATGCTGTATTGATGAATATAGTATTTTGTTAATGATTTTATATTGCCTCCTTCAGGTTTTCCCACAACAGATGTGCTATATATAGGTTGTTCCATTTCTAGATGACTCTAATCTTCAACTATGTGCATTAATGGTCAATACATTCACCATTGGAATGCAAATGTGTTTACTATTTCTCAATACCATCTTTAGCTTGTGACTTTCCCTAAGAGCTATTAGTACATTTTGTCAAATAATTCAACTCATTTCTTTCTGATAACTGTTAACTCTTTAATTGTACACCCAGTGTAGACTTTTATAGAGTCTTCCACAGAGGAGAAAATGTCTATTCATAAAGAAATTCCTTTGTTGGGTTTTTTATCTTGTGTTATATATAATATGGCACCCTGTCCTGGAACTGTTCACAGCTAATGTTCTTCTTTGGATCTCATAGATCTAACTTCACCAACCCCACTTTATATACAGATGAATTATTTTGAAGTGTCATGTTCTTATCTGACTTGGGGGACCTAGCTCTCGGTCTAGGCATGAATAGTGCTCTCATCTTTGGCACAGAACCTTACCCACAAATGATGTGTCATATTCTAGTGGCAAGATCTTGCCTTAGTTTCCCTTGGAGAGGAGAACTCAAGTGTTGTTACAAACTCCCACCTCAACTGAATGCTGTCATCTCCTTCATTCAGTAATACTGCCACATTTCTGAAAGGAAAGAATAAATATGGCTGAGCAGAAAAAGAAACTGAGATGAACTTATCCAATTTCCCCTTCCAAACAAATTTGCAGTAATGTGGTAAATTGAATTCTGGGATGGCGTAGCTAACAAAAGGTTGGAGTAAGACATTTTTCCACCCCAAGACAATTTAGGAGATTGGTACCTGAAGTCTATGACCTGAGGATAGGGACTGACCTTGAGTACATAGGATAATAAAAACATCAGCGGACCTTGAAAGCAGCTGTGACAGCAGCAACAACAATTTCAGGAGCTCTCAAATTAGGTAAAGTAAGGGAGTTCGACAACTAGGGAGAAAGAAATTATAGGAGACCCTTGGCTGACACTGGGTATAGGAGTTGGTGCTCTTTGGCAACTTCATCACTTATTTATTCTGGGTCACATTTCTAGGATGGAGAAGAATGCTTGTGATCAGTCAGAAAGAAGCAAAAGTCTTGATCACAGTTCTAGGCAGAAAAGAGTGCTGGCACTTGCAACTGCTGGGGAGCTGAGACCTTCCTGGGTAAAGAATAGAGCACTGAGCAGCAGATCACTGACTAAATCTCTCCCCAGATTAAACAACCTGGGAAGCAATAAAAACACACAGATCTCCAGAACTATCTCTGAAAACAATAGTGTAAAAAAGCCTGCAGCTTGGAGCAGTGCCTACCTAATCCTAAGTGAGCAAAGCCTAATTTTAACATAAAAGTTTAGTCAAGAAATAGGTTGATAAATGAACAAACAACAACAAAAGAATTTGAGTATAAAAATTAACTATGGTGACAGGGAAAACCAAGACACACATGAAGAAGACAACAACATGAAAACTCCTACAAGCAAAATCTCAAAGAAAAATGCAAATTGGACACAAACCCAATAAGAATACCTGGGAAAGTTAAAGAAAAAGATAAGAGTAATAGAGGGAAAACTGGGAAAATAAATGAGTGATCCAAAAAAATTATTAAAAGAAAAATAGTGATTTGATAAAAGAGACACAAAAATAGTTTTAAAAAACAAAATTATCCAAATGTTAAAAGAGGCACAAAAATTCACTGAAGAAAAGAACTATTTGTAAATGGAAAAAGAAATATAAAAGTTCACTGAATATAAATGTCTATATCCATATTAGCAAACTATCAGTGGTATGTATCAGTAGCATTCCACTTACACATAGACAGCTTAATAACTATCATCTTACTACTATTCCTTAATAGTATTCAAATGTACATGAAACATAGTATAGTTACATCAAGGATTGAGGGGAGAGGAAAAATAAAAAATTCCATAGTAGAAAAAAGCCAAAAATAAAATAACATTCAAAACAAAATAAATATCATAAAAGGAAAGTAAAAGTGTACTTCAAGAGAAAAGAGAGTATTAAAATGTTTAAAAACTAGTAAATAGAAAATTAATTTTAAAAATTAATCAATAGGATTTTTTTCAAAGAAAAATGATGAAATATATTCATTTCTAAACTTAAAGCTATAAAGAAAAAATGAAATAATATATAATCATAAAATAAAAATTCAGAAAAAAATGAAAATTTGGGGGTATAGGTGTCTACAACGCATACAGCAATAATATAGTTCATTCATCTTAAAGGAAACAGGAATAAATGAAGCAAAGCAGCTTCTAAATTTCCAAAACAGAAGAAAAACAATTTTTAAAAAATATCCCATGGATGAACTTTTCACTTGTAACCAGTAGGCTGTGCTACTGGGCAAAGTTGATTGTTTCATTGCTGGAAGAACCTTCCTTGTGATGGCCCACATCTTTGGAATATAGGAATGTTTATTCCTTCCCAGGATCTCCCTAAGTTGTCAGAGGCCCAAGACTCTTCTTTAGCCAGCAGGAGAAAGGCCATCTTTAATATAAAAGGGACAATGAAGAGAGCTAATTTGCATGATACTGCTTGCCTCTGAGAAAAGTTATTTACTTTTACTAAGTCTTCTTACAGCTACCCAAGCCTGTTTATTCATGACTCAATAGTCTAAGGAGATGGTTTAAGTCTCTACTACTGAGGAAAATGTCATCAATAAAAAATCGTAACCCATAAGATACTCTTTCATATGACTCCAGCCCCTACTGAGGAACTGCGATCGTTTCTGCTTCTTCAACAATTCAAGTAGTGTAACTATTTTCTGTTTCTCTCTTTCTATATCAATATCATTCACCATTCATTGCCTTTTTTCTTGCCTTCCCCTGGCTTACAATTAAGAACATATACAAATAAGAAAGCAGTTATATATACATATATATGCATATATATATATATATATATATATATATATATATATATATATATTACCTGTTACAGTTTCACACCAAGGGTAAGATAGCTTTATGTCATTTATTATAAAAATTTTTAATTATGAACTTAAAAAAATAGAGAACTTTAAGTAAATGCTTGCCAACTACAATTATTGGAAATTGGTCATGTTTGCATGCTAAAACCTTGTGGCAATTTGGAAACAATTTGATGATAGACTGAGAAACTTCAAGAATACATTGTTCTAGTCAGAGTCTAAATTATCACTTACCTGAGCACCATATGTTTTGCACATAATCATGATAATTTTTGATATTCATGATAACTATGAATCACTGCAAAAAATATGCCTATAATGTTTCAAGCATGCAAGGGTTTGTCACAGAGGAAACTTATGTCTGTAACATAATTGTACAATTATTTACTACTCAAAAGAATTTACTACTATTAAAGAATTTTTAGCATGGACCCTTTGTATCATTGTTGCAAATCCTTTTGCACTATATTTCTTACACAACTGCTATCTCAGATTCAGTCTACATACAAAAATATGAAAAGCAAATTAGAATGAAGGAAGCTAAAGGTTTTTCCTATTCACATGTAGAAATCCTTCACAGCGATGTTCAAAAACTAACTGAACCTCTGAAAATAGGGTACAAGAAAGATTTAAGTATTGTTTTCACATGTGTCTTTTTATCCCAACACTAAAATAAATTCCAAAACAAATTCAAATAGGCATTGAAATGTTTGTCCTTATTGTCAGGTTGCAATGGATTTCTTGGGTGAGGTCTAGGTGGTGATAAACTGAGTGGAATTAAGTCCTAAAATGCCTGTCTTCTGATTCTGGTAAACATACCAACCTATTGCCCAAGTCATATGCTTCATCTCAATTGCCAGTTAGATTCATGAAGTAAAAAAGCGACATGCTTTAAGAAAACGATTGAGTAATCTGCATCAGCTGGCAAGACTTGAAAGAGGGTAGCATCTGGGGAAAATTCAACATGCAATTGTAGCCGTCTTGGAGTTTAGAATAAAAGCGCTGGCTGAGCAACTATCTATTTAAATTACTGAAAGCTGGCAATTAAAAATAATCCTTTGGGTTTATAATTAAAGGGCCATTTGAAGTAGTACAATGGGCAGGAGGTGATTGGAAGGGAATCCAGGGGTGTTTTGCTTTATGGAAGGGGAGGAGGTGAGGAGGACATTGTTTAAAAGTATGGAACACTGCCAGATTGTTTTGATGTATTGGTTGGTTTTGGTGAATTTGTTTGTTCTTTTTTCCATTTAAAAATTGTTTTAAGAAATGGCTCTTTGGGAGGGGGAAAGGAGAAAAAGATATCAATAAAAATCTATTTTTTATTTGAACAAGGTAGACATAGGGAAGGGTTCTTTATTCATAGGAATATATTTAACCCACCTGTGTTCTATAGGATGCCATTCATTTGGAGAGAGAGAGAGAGAGAGAGAGAGAGAGAAGAGAGAGAGAGAGAGAGAGATTTTATAGTCAAGCAGACAAAAATAAAAAAATCAAGGAAGGAAAATACAGTGGGAGTAGCCAGGGATTTGGAGTCAAAGAACTGACATTTGAACACTGCCTGTTTGATCATGAGCCAGTCACTTAACATTTCTGGGCTTTGGTTTCCTCATCTCCAAAGTGAAAGAGTTGTACTAGAAGACTTTGGAGTTCCCTTCTAGCTCTAAATCTATGACCCTGTGAACCTATGAGTTTGAAGGGAATTCAGGGATGATCCACTTAGTCATCACTCATCTGAAATAAGAAACCATTCTACAGTATTCACAAGTGATAATCCAGACAGTTTAAAACCAATAAGGAACAAATAAAACATATTGCCAAGATTAAAAGGAAAGCAGAAAAGTGGGGGAGAAATTTTATACATGGCCTCTTGGATATCTAAAATGTATAAAGAACTTTGTCAAATTTATAAGAATAAGAGCCATCCCCCAATTGATAAATGGGCAAAAGATATAAATAGACAATTTTTGGAGGAAGAAATCAAAGCCATATGCGGGCATATAAAAATGTTTCAAACTACTACTGATTAGAGAAATGCAAACCAAAACAAATCTGAGATACTATCTCTTACACCTTAGATTGGCTAAAATGGCAAAAGGGCAAAATCACAAATGTTGGGGGAAATGTAGAAAAATGGGGACACATACACTGTTGGTGCAGCTATGAACTAATAAGACCATTCTAAAGAGCAATTTGGAATTACACTCAGAGAATTATAAAATACTCTTCAATCAAGCAATATTATTGCTGTGTCTGTTTCCCAAGGAGATCAAGGAAAAAGAATCTATTTGTTTCCTACTATAGTAGCTCTCTTTGTAACGGCAAAGAACTGAAAATTGAGGGGATGTTCATCAGTTAGAAAATAGTTAAACAAATTGTGGCATATAATTGTGATGGAATAATATTATGCCATAAGAAATAATGAGGCTAATTTTAATAAAACTTGGAATGAACTACACGTGATAATGGACAATGAAATAGAGAAGCAAGAGAATGTCATACACAGTTATTGAGTTAATTCTTGAAGAATAAATTATGAGTGTTGCCTCCAGAGAGGTAACTGAAAGGCAGAAACACGAAAGACAATTTCTATGAACACATCTGTCTCCTGGATGATGCGTACTGGGATCTAGGTAGGACAAGAAAAGTCCAAGACATTTGTAGATAATTTAAAAAATTAAAATAAAGACCTCTAAGGATAAGGTACCCTAAAGGTGGTGCAATAAAAAGATTGATGCTAGATGTGGAGACAGAGGACATGAGTTCAAATGCTAACTCTGTCACTTACAACTGTATGGCCTTGGACAAATTATTTAAACTATTTTCTAATCTTTCCACTAAGTGGGTTAGTAGACTAAACGACCTCTAAGATTCCTTGAAGCTCTAAACCTATGGATTACAGACTTCCACGATAGCTTGTTCCATTTTAGGATGGGTTCTAATTCATATTGATCCAAAATCTAATTAGCAAGAATTTGTACTCAGTATTGGTTCAAATCCACTGGGGGAAAAGCAGGACAAATAGAATCCATCCTTTAAGAGGTTTGAATTTTCCAAATCTGAGTACAATAGAATCTTTGCAAGAACAGCTACAAATGGGAAGGTTCTGTTTCCTATTGGATCCCTCCAAACACAGATACTGTAAATTCATAAAAGACGCTTCTCAAGCCTTCTGTGTTACCTTGGCTACAAAAACAGACTCGGTAAGAAACAGAGGAGACGCCTCTTCTTTTGCAATAGTCATTATGATCACAGCCACTAGAGGGCAGTAAGAACTCCCTGGAAGTCACTGCGGTTTGGTCTTCAGCCTCCACAAAAAGAAAACCGTGGGGCAGTGTTTTCCCATTTCGCAATAACTAAAGCGTTGCCTTCCTTCTAGCAGAAAAAAAAAATGTAAGTCTTTTTTTTTTTTTTTACTGTTTTGGCTAGAACGATTCTGTCAGGGATTTTCACTGGTCAGGATTGCCTGGGGAGCTTCCCCCACCAGCCCCCTCCACTCCTCTTTAGATAAGCACTGGTAGGACAATGATTCAGCACTTGTGATGTATAATGATGTCAGTCCCCCAATACACTCCATGATTCAACACCCCCTTCAAAACAGCAACAGGTTAAGAAAGCTGAGAGATCATAACAGACCCAAACACGCAAGTCATTGCCACCCATTAAGGGGCATTCTCTCTCCGTCCCGCCCTCCGTCCCGCCCTCTGTGGGTCTCTCCCTCTCCCCCTCCCCCTTCCCCACCCATCCCCTTCTTCCTCTCTTGGTCTCGGTCTCTTTCTCCTCCCTCCCTCCCTCTCTATCCCACCCCCACCTCATCTCAGTCTCTGACTCTAGCCTTAAAATGATGTAAGCAGTGCTTGTTTTTTTAGACCCTTAGGTCAGAATAATTATTTATTTATTTTAAACTTGCTGCTCCATTTAACCCACACTATTTGTAGAATGTGAGGAAGAGATGAGTCACATGATTGCCAAAATGTAATCATCCTTGTGAAAATGCAGATGAAATCTGGGAAAGAATTCTGAAACATTCAGCTCTTATTAGTCAAAATCTTCCAGAAATTTTTCTGATTTCTCAGAAAACAAGGAACGCCCAGAATTGCAGAACTTTAAAACCTAGAAGTGAAAAGGGGTTTAGAAGTCATCTAGTTCTTTGTAGATACTTTCTTTGGCAGTCTATTATTTCAGGCCACAGATCTAAAACTGGAAAGGACCTCTGAAGACCTCTAGTCTGCCTCCAACATTTTATTTTTGTTTTGTTTTATTTTGAATGATCTAACAATTTTTTTAAAAGCCAGTCACTGTGCTAGGCTTGGAAGAATATAAATGCAATGAAAAATGACTCCTGCCTTCATGGACATTATATTCTAATGGGAGAAACAATATATACACAAATAAATACAATAATATATCCTGAACCGAGTTTTGAAGAGAGCTGGAAATGGTAAAGGATAGAGGGCCAAACATAGACAACCATCTTCTTTTTCAAATGAGGAAACCAAAAGCCCAAGTGGTTTAAGTGACTTGCCTAACCCAGCAAGTAGTAAACAGCAGAGAAAGGATTTGAAACAAAATACTTTGACTCTAGCCAAGGCTCTTCCCACTTTTCTCCTTAGCCACAGTATAACAGAATATTGTGCTATTAGAAACATTTTTTTTCTTCAAGAAATAGCCTTTAATGACCTGGTCATAAAATGTGGCTTTAAATGGTTTGTGGCCTCATCCTCTGAGGAAGATATATTTAAAATGTTCAAAATGACGGCTAAGAATGTTAAAGAACTATTGTAAGTAATAGCTGCCCTTCTGAGCATAAATATAATGAGTAATGAGAGAAGTCAGGGGCCAACACATTTTGGTTTCCTAAAGCAGAGCTCAGCCAGCATTGTGTTTTCAGACCTGGCACCTTGTGGAGATCATTCTTGGGTGTTCAGAGTTCAACAGAAAGGGTAACTGACTCCAATTCATTTCCTTAGAAGAAAATTGGGGATAGGGGCAGGGTTCAAATCTGCCCTCAGACACTTTCTAGTTGTTTAACTCTGGGCAAGTCACTTAACCCCCATTGCCTAGCCTTTATCGCTCTTTTGCCTTGGAACCAACATACAGCATTGATTCTAAGACAGAAGGAAAGGGTTTGGGGGCAGGGGGGGGGGATGTAAACCAAGAAACACTTTATTTATTGATAAATAAAGATAAATGTTAGACATAATAGCTGAAAAAATAACCTTACCATCTGTCTTCAGCAGTGCCCTAAATCAACATAATTCACACAAAGAAATATACATATATCCATATACACAGGTACAAACCTCTATTCGATCCATCTCCAAATCTGTAAAATGATGAAACACAGCTGAGAAATGTTGAAGAGGGCATTTGTACCCAGATCCCCTAACTGTACGGATCAGTGCTTTTTCTCCTTTTAGTGACTTAACTCTTACATTAGACTGCACTGAGTAGTCCTCAGGAACAGAATATTAATCACATCTGTATCAATCTATCCATCCAAATGTCTATTTATCTATTTACATCTAGTGTGGGTAAGTAGATATATGAAGACTAATCCTAGAAGAATGTGCAAAGCATGCTTGTTTTGGATTCAAGTGACCATTTAGAAACAGAGAAAAATGATTTCCAGCCATGGTGACTAAGGATTGATATGGTATGATTATGGGTAGTCTTCTAATTGGATTCACATTTAGAAGGACTGATGACTCAAAGATTGTTGACCAGGAACAAGGAAGTATACAAAAGCGATTACCCATCCTTTGTCACTTTTCTTTTGCAGCTTTGGGTAAGGCAGTGTGCTACTTTGAACTGATCCTGAGAGATTGGTAAGGGAGGAGTATAGTTCTTGTCTTCCGTGGCATCTACGAATGTGTTGCCACTTCTCTCTATTTTTATTATTTCCTGGTCTTAGGTAAACAAGTATTTAGAGATAAGAGTGGTTAGATAACCCTAGAAGTGTGAGAATGGCTGATAGCAATATCTTCAGCAAGAATGAAGACATGTTAGGGGTAAATGATAGCCACCTGGAGATAGTTTCAGGAAGTGCAACCTTTCATAACGCTAAAGTGCTGGCTATAGACTCCACAAAGGTACTGATGCTTTCAGCCCAGTGAGCTATCCATGTAACAGAGTTTTCCCTAAGTGGAGCTTTGTGAAGACTCCATAAAGAAGAAGAGTTCTTCCAATGTGGAGGTACCCCTTAAATAACCTTTAACTTCATGAAGTCTTTACATGCATGCCCCACTACTTCTATACTTTAATTTTTACCGCAATCTCCCAAAAGACCTTGTGTGTGCAGGGAGAAAGTGTGTCCTGGTTCAAGGGGGATGTATTGTATCAATTGTTTTTGCTATACCTTCTCAATAAATCCATTTTCTAAAAGCTAATGGAGTCCTTGGCTGATTATCATTGGGAAGCACATAGTAGGGGGATTATCAGCAACAATACTATAAACTTCAGCCATTCAGGATTACTTCAAGAGAGTAGTGGTCAGCCATCTTCTTGGAAACTGTGAATTTTAGATTTACTCCACCCTGCTTAGTCTAACAAAACAGGAATGTCTACACCCCTACTTAAGGATTAAGTATTGAGAAGGATGACCTATGACAGACACATGCTAGCAAATGACAAATCAGAAATAACTGACAGACCTAAGTCAAGCTTAAGCTACCATTGGTACAGGTGAGATGCAGGAAGTGATGTAAAAACCATCTATATATTTCTTGTCACTTCCTCTCTCCAGACTTTTCATGGAGAGGTGGCTCTGGCTCTTGTGGCAGAGAGGTGGCTGGTGGCAGCATGCTGGGTGTCTTGGCATCTTGGAGTGGCTGCAGCTATTGTCCGGGTTTGGAAGTGAGCGTCCTTGTTACAATACTGGGAGAAGCTTAGTAGCCTAGTTCAGGTGAGGCATCTTCACTGAGCTCTCTCGGAGTTTAGGCTGATTCCTTTTTTTTCTCCTTTAGTTTTCCTAAAAATGCCATCCTCCTAGGAGGCCCCTCATCTTGGAGGAAGCCTCGTGGCTAGAAGGTCTCTGAACTCCCCTTGGCTCAGACTAGGCCGGAGAAATCCTATAACCTTTTCCCTCTCTCTTCTTCTTAATTCCTTTCCTCTATATTAATTAAACCACCATAAAATTTCCAAACTGACGAGTATTTTATTTGGGATTTGAATTAAATCCCTGGTGACCAATTACATTTATATTCAGTATCAACTCTAAATTTACCCTTACAAAACCCAACTCATGGAATGTCCAGTGAGAGGAGTGACTAATATATGAAGAAGATATATATTAAGGGAAAGATATAGTATGTCACGAAATAATAACAATAACATTTATATAGTGCTTAAAATATAATTATTTTCTGTTTTGATTCTCATAACAGCCCTAAGAAGTAGGTACTATTATTATCTCCATTTTGCAGATGAGGAAACTGAAGCAAATGGGTTTATGTGACTTTCCCAGAGTTACATAACTAGAAAATAGCTAAGGGTAGATTTGAACTTGGGTCTTTCTGACTCCTGGCCAGCACTTTAGCCACTGTGATCATAAGCAATTCAGTTAACCTTTCAGTAACCCACCCAAGCAACTATATGAGTTGCTGATCTGCATTTATAGGGGAAGTTCTCACTTTGGGAATTCTTTTATTTAATGAAATCATAGATCCAGACTGCCCCCCCAAAGCTATATATACATATACATATGTATATATGTATATACATATGCATTTGGGATAATCTGGATATATGTGGATCCATAAACTGGAAGCATAGTTTCATGACTTTAAAACTAGAAGGAGGGGGCGCTGGGTAGCACAGTGGATTGAGAGTCAGGCCTAGAGACGGGAGGTCCTAGGTTCAAATATGACCTCAGACACTTCCCAGCTGTGTGACCCTGGGCCAGTCACTTGACCCCCATTGTCTAGCCCTTACCACTCTTCTGCCTTGGAGCCAATACACAGTATTGGGTTTTTAAATAAATAAATAAAACTAGAAGGAACTAACATTTATATATAAATATGTGTATACATATGCCTGATGTATCCATATATGTTGATCCTTTCCATCTCTAAATCTATGAAATTCTTCCTAATGTTAAATTTATGGTTGAACTGAATATTTAATTGGTCACCAGGGATTTAATTTCTAAATCCCAAAATGAATTACTAAAGTAAAATGTAATTTATGGTAGTTTATTTTTACAATAAAGGGAAGATATTAAGGAAGAGATAAAAGGGGAGAGAGAGAGAGAGAGAGAGAGAGAGAGAGAGAGAGAGAGAGAGAGAGAGAGAGAGAGAGAGAGAGAGAGAGAGAGAGAGAGAGAGAGAACTCCAGCTTCCTATGAGTCAGATAGAAATTCTAAGGCCCCATCCAGGGGAAAGGAGTCACAAGACAATGGGCCTTTCCTGGAGGCTCACATCTCCAGAAAGGGCAAGGAGGAAATCAGCCTTTACACTCACCATGTTGTCAGTTCAATCAGCAGATTCTTTTATCAGCCTCAAACTCCAAGTATCTCTCTTCACTCCAAGTGTCTCTTCACTCCAAGAGACTGTACTCCAAGTGACTCCCTTCAAGTGTCTCTTCTTCTCCAAATATCCCTATGTGTATCTGTTTATACTTTAAAAGACCTTTTTCTCTTGTGTCACTTCCCCTAAATGTTTATGTCTACCAATCCACTCCAGGACTATCCACTCTTTCACAGGTGGGTCACAGACCTCCCACTCAACGTATGAAATTGGTGTTCACACCTTTTTGTGGTTAAAATTCAAAATAGGTAGATCTCCATACTCAACTTTAAGTATTATGTTTATGCTTTGGTGATTAAAATCTAAAAATAGACAGGGGATTACAGTTTAATCTTCACAATCAAGGAGGAGCTAAGTACCTTCATTGTTACAATCAGGAGAGAGCCAAATCCAATCTTCACACTAATATAGTGATGACAGTCAGGTAGCTCAGTGGAAAGAGAGTTGGATATTGAATAAGAAATATCTGAGTTAAATCCTTCCTTGGATACTTACCATCTGTGTAATCTCAGGAAAAAAGCTTACTTCTGATTGCCTCAGTTTCCCCATCTCTAAAACGAGAGTATTAATAACATGTACTTTGCAGGGTTGTTGTGAAGATCAAATAAAATATTTTTAAATACATACGGCATACTTTAAAGGACTATATAAATGCTGACTGCTATCACTATTGTTTAGTTAACTTGAGGAGGGCTGTGTCACTGATTTATTTTGTCTCTCATATTGATGAAAGTGTTTGGAGGTATAAATATTCTCCTAAGTACTGATTTGACTTTATCCCAAAATTTTTGGTATGTTATCTCATTGTTGTTGTTGTCTTTTAATGAAATAGTCACTATTTCTATGGTTTGTTCTTTGAGCCACCCATTCTTTAAGATTGTTACTTAGTTTGCAATTACTTTTTTATCTTTGCATCATCAGCCCTTTACTGAATATAATTTCTATTGCATTGTGGTCAGTAAAAGACATGTTTAATATTTCTGCATTTGTTTATAAGGTTTTTGTCCCCTAATACGTGTTCAGTTTTTGTGAAGGTGTCAAACATAGCTTACAAATATTTATAGACATTTCTATACCATTTCATATTCTCCAGAGGTATATCATATCTAACTTTTCTAAAATTCTATTCTTGTTCTTCACTTCTTTTTTGCCTTTTCTTTTGGTTAAATTTATCTAAACTGGAGGGAGGTAAATTTAGCTCTCCTACTATTATATTTTTACTCTTTATTTCTTGCAACCATTCATTTAACCTTTAGGATTTTTTATTGTTATATCATTTATTGCACATATATCAAGTACTGATATTAATTAATTGTCTATAGCACCTATGCAGCAAGATGCGGTTTTCCATTTTAGACAAATATTTTTGTCTGTAAATGTACTTTATTTTTTAAAATAAAAATCTATTTCTCTTCCTCTCTTCTCCCTCACTGGGAAAAAGAAGGAAAATAAAAGTCTTGTAAAAGATACACATAGTTAAGCAAAACAAATTCAGAGAGAAATACAGAGATGGAGTTAGAGAGACAGAAACACAAAGAGAAAACTCTGGCAACAAAAAAGTGGTAAGTGGCATAAATATAATCATTGGAAGTTATACAATCAGTTCTGGTGAAAAACATTCACATTTTTTTCTGGTTTTGTAAATATCATAATGCAGCCCCCTTTTTAGACATCACATCTAATTCAAACAGTGAAGTAAAAGAGGAAAGTACATAGAACTCCATCCATAACTCTTGACCTTTCAGAATAAATTTACAGTGCTATTAGGATTGATTGAGGGATAGCCACCACTTTGTGTTAACCCCAAAAGAAAAACTCTTCAGATTTTTCTTTTCCCTGGAAAGAGAAAACAAACAGCAGAAGAGTTTGGGCTTTTCACCAGGACATTAATGAATTAGGTCCACAATAATGGAGCTATAAAACATATTAATTAATTACTTTCCTACAAGACAGACTTGCTTGAAAATGCACCATCCCAATAAATCCACCGTTTATGTATTTAATTTATTTCCTTTGGTTAGCATAATGCAACATCCAAAAAAGAATAATTGTGTGCTCTGGAAGACAAGTGCCCAACTCACAAATGGTTCATGTTCCCAAAGTTTGTTTTTAAGCTGCTTGTCTGATACTGGGTACACATTTTGCCATAGAAACCATGTTATACAGTGGTGATTATGTTTTTCAACTGAACTACAGAAACATATTTTACCTATAATGCAACTGAATTATTTACTAATAGTACTTTTGAACTTAACCACCATTAAAACATTGCTTCTATTGCAAATGTACTTTATGTTATAACTCAAAATGCCAGGAACACTACCACCAACCCATACCTGTCTGAATAAAACTACTCCTGCCTTAACTCTAATTGAAAGAGAAATTCTCTTGAACCTTAGAATTTAATAACAGATAGGTTCCAGATGCAAGTTTGAGTTTCTGTGAAAGTATGCTTCATTGGACCCAAATTATCACCATCATTATCACACATTTAAAGGCAACCTTTTATTTTAGCACAAGATGATTTTTTTTCCATAATGGCAGCAGAAAATCTATAACTTTTTTCAATTTCTATAAGGGCTCTTAATCAAATTATTGGAAACTGGATAATGGGTTTTTTTCAGCCATGCCAACTCTCAATGAATTAATAAATGTATGCATGAATTAATGAAAATAATGTGTTGAGCTCTTACAATGTGCTACCTACTGTGGTGTTCTGGTTATATTAAAAAAAACAATTAGGTCCCTGCCTTCAAGGAGATTATGTTCTAGTAGGAGAATACAAAATATATAAAGAGAGAGAGATAGTTATAGAGCATTGTTAAGAGAGGGAATTCAGAAACAATGGTAACTAGAATAAGAGGGAAAGTGATTCACATGTTCTTACTAGGAATTGGAAAATGGAGAAGTCTTTGTAGTGTTTGGTCATTTCAGTTGTGTCCAATTCTTTGAAATGCCATTTGGGGTTTCGTTGGGAAAGATACTGGAATGTTTTGCCATTTCCTTGTCCAGCTCATTTTACAGATGAAGAAGCTAAGGAAAACAAGATAAAGTGACTTGCCCAAGATCACATGGCTAATAAGTGTATGAGGCTAAATTTGAACTCGGCCTCCCCAGCTGCTTTAATTGCATACCTCATAGCACTGAAATTGATAGGAAAGGTTGATTTAATTGTCTGCTAAGTCATGGTGAAATTGCAGACTGTGTTGGTAGAGAAAGTATTCATGCCAGTGGGATTATGGATCCTTGAAGGCTGACTTCCCCCAAGAAATGGGAGGATATAATGGTGACCTTTGGTTTGCATGGTTTGTTTATAAGATAGGTCCAGAATGGCTGAATATGAGTAGATACTTCTTCTGTACAAACACAACATTTTCCTACTGTGAAATATTATTCACAAATATGCCATCACTTGGAGTTTATCTATCAACTATTTACTATTTAAAGAGGCATCCATTCATAGTGGATATAGGGCTGGTCTTGGAGTTCAAGTATCAATTTTGACAAAATATATATGTGATTGTAGATTGTCCTACATTCTCAGCCTAACTTCTCAGCCCCCTGAGGATTAATCTCTAAAACTATAAATTACAGAAAGTCTCAGAAGATACCTTCTATTCTGGCTTGGAAGAGATAATTTCTACACCAGGAATTCTCTACACTGATGACTTCAGTATTTGAACCACCCCAACTCTTCCCAAAATAGTATTCAGCCTCCCTAAAGGTGGTACCCTTACAGGCAAAATAAAATGAGTTGAAAAAATTAACTATAAAATAAGAGAATAGAAAAAATAACCCTTACCATTGGAAAAATTTATTGATCAAATTACGCAGATTGTTCATGTCCATTTGACTAGTTACTTCCAGTTTGATGTTGCCATTTGAATAGACCATTCTACCTCAAAGTAGAATGGTTGTGAAAGGATGGGATATTTTGAGTTAAAGCTAGGGTTCATGGCTTTCTCTCTCTCTTTGCTCTGTACTAGTATTTCCTATTTTCCCTCAAAGATTTGTATCCTTTCTTTTTTGAGCTTGATATTTTTAAGAAATTGCTCGAAAGGATCCACTTTGATCATTTTTAATGTGCCCTACATCAGAAGGCTAATCATGCTACTGATGCCATCTTGCAATCTTCAATGAATGATGCTGGCAGAATGACAGAGAGATGAGCCACAAAAGCACAAAGGAAAAGAAAAAAGAAATAAACCTGACTTTCAGGCCAAAATAGATACAGTATGCTGCTTGTTTAGTCTCCTTAGGAGGAAGAGAAGCTGTGTTTGAAAGAATTCCACAGTGGACACTAAGCAGAGTCAAACATACGGTACTGAATGGTAAGTTAACAATGGCCTAAAAGAAAGTTTTCAATTCTCAAGTGGCTGTTATGTGAGCATATAATAACAGCAGGGACTTTTTTTCATTTAATAGAATAAAAAAATTAAACTTGTGAGGAGAGAAGAAAGGAAGGGCTGTAGATCTAGGAAGAAAGATGGATTTTTTTCTGTTTGTAGATGATTTCATACACATGCAAATTATTTTCATATATGTACAAAAGTAGAAAACAGATATATTTATTTTTATTGATTCCTCTACTGCTATTATTTTTATGTTACACCCATGCACTCCCTTCTTTTGTGTGCTTCTTAGACTCCCTAGATTCCTTCAGAGCCTCATTTTCTATATGAAGCCTTTCTGGATTCCCCAGTCACTAGAACTTCTCCCCACAAATTACTTTGCAGTTATTTTTTCATATTTTTGTGTATACTTTTAAATCCATGTGTGGTCTCCTCAAATTTGATGTAAGCTACATGAAGAGATAGTTTCATTTTTGTCTTTGTAGCCCCAGGACCTTTGGGACATAGTAGGTGCAAATGAATACTTATTGCTTGACTGATTGACACGCCATTAAAATATTGGCATATGAGAGATGCTAAAACTACCATCATAAATTTAGAGTTAGAAGGAAACTTCATCCAATCTTCTCCTTTTTACAGATATGGAACTGAAGCCCAAGGAGATTGTTTCTTTCAATGGATCACCCAGCTAGTAAGAGTCTGAGATAGGATTTGAATGTAGGGCTTCCTGACTCCTGGGCAGTTAGGAAGACTCATCTTCCTCAGTTAATACCCGGTCTCAGACATTTACTAGCTATAGGACCCTGGGCAAGCTCTTAACCTTGTTTGCCTCAGTTTCCTCATGTGTAAAATAAGCTGGAGAAAATAAATGGCAAATGGCCCAGATCTATGCCAAGAAAAAACTGAATGGGATCATGAAGAGTCAGACACAACTGAAAAATGACTGAATTTTCTTCCTGACTCCAAGATGAGTACTTTACCTAGCTACCTAAACTACCATGGGAATCATTGTGCCATCAGTGGAAAGGTCTGGAATCCCAAGTTTCATATCTCATCTCTGATACTATCTCTGTGACATTAAGCAAATCTCATAAACTCCCCATGCTTCCTCGTCTAAAAAATAATGTTAGACTATGTGACCTATGAGAGCTGATTCAATTCTAGATATATGATTCTATGTGAGCCCCTACTTAGACCTTAATTTCCATGGCTTGTTATTATAAAGAATAATTGTCATATTTTCCTTTTGGCAAACTATTCCCTGGCAATACAGGTACTTTGAGAAGTTATATAAACTCTTTCAAGTCCCAGAGACCCATATTATAAATTATAGCTAGAGATATCTTAATAGCTTAAGAGATTTGATGTAACTTCCTAAAATTGTCTAATGCAATAATTCATCTAAGGCTCTGCTCTAGCTCATTTGGTACATTCTCTATACCACTACAGGGATAGGAGATGATTAGATGGGCAAAAGCAAGGTCCCCCAAACACCTTTCTGTAATAGTGTTTTCAGGACCAGAGAGGATATTGCCCACGATTGCCCATAGACACATTATGGTGACCATCTTAAATCTCTTAGATGGATAGGATAGGATTCTACATTTCTATAGTACTTTTAGGTTTGCAAAGCAGAGCATATATTTTTATCCCATTTTTAAAGATGAGAAAATTGAGGTTAAGAAATGTTTGTACCTAGCATAATATCAGAGACAGGATTTGCCCTCAAGGTGTCCTGATGCCAAGTCCAGATGCCTTTACACTATACTATACTTCCTCTTGTGGAGGAACTACAGGGTGACTTAGGGATAAAGTGATTGACCAGCTTACAGCAATACTGTATGGTTCCTCTGTAGTACCATCCCCTCCAGGGTGAACAAGTTTATTTCTGAAAGGAATCATTCAACCTTAAGAAAATTTGGGTGGTTCTGTTATTCTCTAGGAAATTAAAATAAGTCATAACATGGGAGATTTAGAATATTTATCTTTATATCTACATATTATATATGCATACACATATAACATATTCCACACACATATATATACTTAAATTTTATTGTTGCCTTTTGTTTCACATTGCATTCGTTTTCCTTTAAACAGATCTCACCCAATCCATTGATCTCTTCCATTTTGTAGAAAAAAATTTAAGACAAACAAATAATAATATTATTGATCAGTCCCTAGCTTGTTTTTTGCATAGGTCATCTTTTATTAGAAATACACAGGAAAATATTTTGAGTATATGTTGGGCCAGTTATTATTTTTCTGGGCTTCAATTTCTCCAGCTGCAAAAATAAGTTTGACTAGGTGATGACTAAGGTGCCTTTTTCAGCTCTAGATATATGTTCCAAAGATTATATTCTCTTTGTCATTTTTATGATATTCTGGGGTTGGCTGCCACACAGAGACATTAAGCAATCTAACTTTATGAAGGAAACACCCATTTTTCTGGGAAGATTTAGCCACATTTCTTCCTAGGAGTATCATTGACCCACTTGCACTTTTCTTGGCAAAGATACAGAAATGGTTTGCCATTTTCTTCTCCATCTCATTTTACAAATGAGGAAACTGAGGCAAATAGGGTTAAGTGACTTACCCAAAGTCACATAAGTAATAAACATCTTAGGCCAGATTTGAACTAAGGAAGGAAAGTCTTCCTGACTTGAGGCCCAACCTTCTAACAACTTCACTACCTAGCTTCCTCCTCAAAGTATGGAACACATTTTAAATCTTTTGTTTACTTATTTTTTAATGAAATTTTCATCATGGTGATCCAGAATCTCAATAATTACAATAATATCCTATCAAACCTCTAAAATACCCTTTTTTAATAAAAATTTTAAATCTTTACCTTCTATCTTGGAATCAATTACTGCAGAAGAGCAGTAAGGGCTAGTCAATGGGTGTCAAGTGACTTGCCTAAGGTCACACGGCCTTAGAAAAACTTTCTTTTTTTTTTTTAATTTAAATATATTTTATTTGATCATTTCCAAGCATTATTCGTTAAAGACATAGATCATTTTCTTTTCCTCCCCCTCCCCCACCCCCCATAGCCGACGCGTAAGTCCACTGGGCATTAGATGTTTTCTTGATTTGAACCCATTGCTTTGTTGATAGTATTTGCATTAGAGTGTTCATTTAGAGTCTATCCTCTGTCATGTCCCCTCAACCTCTGTATTCAGGCAGTTGCTTTTTCTCGGTGTTTCCACTCCCACAGTTTATCCTTTGCTTATGAATGGTGTTTTTTTCTCCTGGATCCCTGCAAGTTGTTCAGGGACATTACACCGCCACTAATGGAGAAGTCCATTACGTTCGATTATACCACAGTGTATTAGTCTCTGTGTACAATGTTCTCCTGGTTCTGCTCCTCTCGCTCTGCATCACTTCCTGGAGGTTGTTCCAGTCTCCATGGAACTTCTCCACTTTACTATCTTAGAAAAACTTTCACAACTATCCTTTTTCTTTTTCTGAGCTAAGTATTATTCTTTTTTTTTTTACAGAGATAAACTGAGGTAAAGATATGATTATTTTCTCCAAAAACATATAGAATCACTGGAAGATCTAGAATTAGGTCTTCTGACTCTTGACATAAGTTTCTTCTCACCTTTCCTCCCCATTTCTTCTTCCTCTTTCTTTTTATCTTTCTCTTTCTCTCTTCTCCTTCCCATTTCCCTTCTCTTTTTTCCTCCTTCTCCCCCTTATTTCTCCTCCTTCCTCTCTCTCTTTCTCTCTTTCTGTCTCTCTGTCTTTATTTTAAGAAGAGGTGATTAGCATCATCTGAAAGATTATTTGTCATTATTTTACTCAAACTGATTTTATATAGTCATAAACATTTTAGTAGCTTAAGAATAAACAGTTTACTCTCAGGAAACATCATCACACAAACTTTCAATAAATCATTTATAAGGTCATTTGCCCTATGAGGATGCTTTCTAGAAAGAGTCAGGCAGATCAGGCCCCAAATCAAGCAGACCTAATTTCAAATCCAGCCTCAGAAAAGTATTATCCTGGTGATGCTGGGCAAGTCATTTAATCTCTGTTTACTTACATATTTTTTTAGAGGTCTCCAAGTGAGAACATGAGTTATAGAAAGAACCTCTTGGAATTTGGGATCAGGTTCATGAGAACATGGAGCCCTTGATGGGTCATAGCCAGGACACGGATTTTCATAAATACTTATTATGATGGAATTGGCTATGCTTAGTCACAAAATGATTGTCTTCCATACTAAAGGGCTCTATCATAGTGACCTCTAGGCATTTGCTACTAGATTACACCATTTCTGATGACATGACACAATCACAGTGAAAATTATTAGCTTATAGTTTCTCCAACTGTAAGATGGAGGTAATAATAGCATTCATCTCCTAAGCTTGTTGTGAGGACCAAATGTGATAATATCGATAAATGTTTTATAAGTACAAATACCATTTGTTTTATTAATGCTTTATAATTCCAAATTTTACAAAATCAAACAAGCATTTTCATACACAAAGAAAACAAAGATAGTACACAAATGAAATCACAAATCTTCTATATATTTAGTTTACTTTTCTTATCTACATAATAAAACTAGTCCACAAGTGTCCCAGCCTCTCCCAGTCGGGGGGACCAAAAAGTGCATATAAATTAAGTTATTTCGTGTTTCACCTTTCTGTTCGCTTTCTAAAAGCAACATAGTTTATTCTTCCACCATTAATTATGTGGCTACATTTATTGTTCTCTTGATTCTACTCATTTCACTGTTCATTTATTTTTCATATAATTCTTTACAAGTTTGCTTTTTTTTTTTATCAGTCTGCTCATCAGTTCTTATGGTCCAGTAGTACTACATAACAACCATATAGCACAATTTGTTCAGCCATTCCCCAATTGATGGGCATCCCCTCAGTTTCCAATTTTTTGCTACCATAAAGAGTTGCTATAAATATTTTGGAACATATGGTTTTCCTTTCCTTTCCCCCTGATCTCCTTAGGAAAGAGACCCAGCAATTAAATTGCTGGATCTAAAATATACAGTTTTATATCTCTCTGGGTATAATTTCAAACTGTTCTCTAAAATGGTTAGATCAGTTCACAGTTCCTCCAATAGTGAATCCCCATTTACAAATACTTTTTGTAAAGCTCTTAGCACAATGCCTGGCACATATTAGGTACTAAGTAAATGCTTGTTTCCTTCTTTTTACAGGACATTTTGTTCTCTTTTGCAAGATTCTTAGAAAGGCAAGAACATAAGAATCTTGACCAAGATTATAGTACTTAGTAGTTGAGCTCTAAATCTTGAGTTTCTGCTTCTCCACCCTTGACATTAGTTAACTACTGCCTGGGGCTTTCTCTGTTTATCCAATCAATCCATTAAGCATTTATTAAGTGAGTGCTTTATTATTTTTACTCTTATCTTTTTATTTTTAAGGGTACATTTATTAAGTGCCAGACATTGTGCTAGGTTCTGAGCATACAAATATAAAAGTGATTTAATCTCTGCCCTTAAATATTTTCTACTTTGAGAATACATCATTTATCCAAGAATGGTAGCCAGGAAAGAGATTTTTGGCCTAAGTAATCATAGCAATTGTTCATTGTGTTGGCAAACCTATGGCACATATGCTGGAGCATGCCAGAGGGGGTTTCTCACTTCCCCCTCTCCACACATTTCTCCCATCACCTGCACCTCTGCCCAGCAACTTCCTCCCTGCCCTGTCTGGGGTGTGGGGATTGCAGTTTGGACACTCAGTCTATAAAAAGTTTGCCATCTCTGGTTTAGACTGAAGGGTAATAGATTGTTCTACCATTTTCACCAACTAATTATATTTACTTTAAATATACAGTCAAGTATTCTGGATTTTATTTTGATCATTATTTACTGAGAAAAAGGTGAAAAATGATAGAGATTCAAAGGAGAAGAAAGTAGGTATGTTTGACAACAGGACAAAAATCAAAATTCTAATTATGTCTTTTTGCTTTGGTAGATGGCTACATGGGATGAAGCAAAAGTCCTAAAAGTACCCTTAGAAATTACCAATACAATTTCTTCATTTTCTTTTGTCTAACCATTTTCATTTCTGCATAAGAACTTTTAATATCTCCTTATTGACATCTCTCAGTTTGACCGTGTCTTTCAAAATTTAGCTCAGTTCTACTTTGTATATCTTATTTTACATTGTTGCCTTTCATATATTCTCATGAATCTTTTCCTTCCAGAAATATCAACCCCTTAGAGTTAGTCTCCAGAGACACTACCCCCTTCTTCCTCTCTAGTCTGAAATTTCAGGTTTGGGGGTGGCTCCATTTGATATTGGAATTTACATTTTTCAGTGTGATGTCTTACAATAAAAGAAATATTATTATCTGGCAGCAAATGACTTTTTAGTCCTCCATGATGGAGTCCTTTATAAAGGTGATATGGGAGACAGCCATTTTATGGCTAGTAATAGGTTACCCAATTGCAATTATAGTTATACATATAATCCATAGCACATCCATGTCCTTCAATCCATACCAAGGTCTCTGAGTTCTCATGGACCAAGTCCATACTCCAAAAAGGCCAGATTCTTTCTTTGGCTAATATTCCCAACTATGGTCCTCCAGGAAAATATACTCAGCATATAACTCATGAATAGGTTTCCAAATATGTGGGTAAAGTCTTTACACCAATATTGCATGCATTTTAGGCATGGAACAGCTCTTATATTTGTCTTTTAGTAAGCATATAAGATACAAAGGATTCACAGGAACCTATAAACACATGAAGCACTTAGCAAATCTGGCTTTAGACAGTAATTAGTGATCCTGGGCAGTTTACTTAATTTCTGTCTGTGTCAATTTCCTCAACTGTACAATGGAGATCATAATAGCACCTATCTCATTGTTGTGAAATATAGCAGATGAAATATTTGTAAAACACTTAGCACAGTGTTTGGTACATAATAGGCATTTAATAAATGCTTGTACTCTTCCTCCCTCCTTCCCTCCCACACTTCTTTCCTTTTTTATTTTCTTTTCTTCCTGTTCTTCTTTTCTTCTTTCCATTAGCTACCCCTGGAAGTTAAATCACCTTGTGGGCTAATAAACAAGAAATTCTGCTTCACACTGGACCTGTATTGTCTGAGCAAAAAGGTTGGGAAAGATCCAGATATCCTTCCCCAAGCCCCACTCCCATGAAATGACTCCAGTCTTCTAGCTGCAGGTATCATCTTGCATATCAGCAAAGCTTTTTTCTTTAAGAAGCAGGCTGGTGAGAAAATCTTCAACTTCTAGTAGGTCAATGCCCAAACTCTCACATTTGAGATAACCCATGAGCAAATCCCCAAGGCAGGGAAAGTCTACCTTCATAATAGGTATAAATATATGTCTTACCTCTGCCATGAGCTTCTGTAGCAACTTATCAAATCTCCAGCACAAAAATGAGTCAATAGCGACATCTAGGTAGCATAGAGGAGAAAGCTTTAGTCCTAAGGGTGGGAGATCCTGGGTTCAAATCTGGTCTCAGACACTTCCTAGCTATGACCCTATGTAAGTCACTTAACCTCCATTACCTAGCCCTTGCCACAATACTATCTTAGATTTGATACTATGACAGAAGGTAAAGATTTTTTTAATGAGTCAATATTTAAACTAAAACTCATTGATAAACTTAGTTAGTCTTCATATTGCTTATTTCATTTCTTTCAAATTGCCCTAACAATAGCAAGAATGAAGCTTTTTTTCATTCAATTTGAAAAATAACAAAAACCAAGGAAAAGATTAAAGAAGAAATAATTAAGGAAGCTTATTTACCTATTATAAATGTATAGCTATTTCTTGGCACCTTTTCCTGCTTTCAAAACATAGACATACTTATGGATTTCACATGCTTATAAATTATGTGGATATATGTACATGTGGGTATATGGAGAGAGAGCTATTTCTAGAAACACATATTATGCAAATTTCAGGTTGACAAAACTGAAGCTTAAGGAGCCTGATAAATTATTGCCATTTCATTGATAAAGGGACAAGAAATTAGATCTGTGAGTTTATTGGGATATGGAATTTGTATAAGGTAACTCTCTTAACCAATTTAAATGTACTAGATTTGCTTTGTAATTTATAATTCAGGAAAATTGTTACCTGGGGTGGTGAGAGGTTAAGTCATCAGTATATAGCAGAAGCAAGACTTGAATCTAGGTTTTCCTGATGCACAGGTCTGTCCTCTATCCACTGTACCACAATGCCTGTTTTTCATTTATGGAATAGAAAATCCTTTCTCCTTGTCAATGTCAGAATGAGACAGCTGTAGACATTTGTTAAATTAGTATAGAAATACACTGCTTATTGAGATATCAGCCTGCGCTTGTTATATTTGAATGCAGAAGGAATCAATTATAAAGGAATTAATTATCTGGAAAGGCACTGCCTCCACTGATGTAAATTCTTGCCTCTTCATGCCTCAGAAGATGGTATCATGAATTACTTTGGCTAAAATAATTCATCTTCTGCTAGAAAACATTTGATAGAATGAATCTGTCCAAAGTTTGGTTGGATAGCAGATGTACATGCCATTGCAGCACCCATATTGAAAGTTCTACACCTTAGTAAGACTTGCCAGAGCTTGTGATGAGCTGGCATAGCTTTTGGGAACCTTCCCACCTTGAGAAGCAAGAGAAAAAGTTTAATTCTCAACACTCTAGAGTTGCCCCTAGAGGCAAGGTAAAAGTGAAACACAATTTATTAGAATTTCTTTTTTTTTTTTAAATAGGCACTCCATTAATGGACATGTGGTAGTCCTCAATTTAGCAGGGTTAGACACATCTTACAAGACTTTGAACATCCATATTAACGCTGGTTCTCCCATTTCCTTTACTTTTTCCTTTCCTCCAGGGGAATTTGTTGCTATAGTTGCATGCCTGATGCATCTGATACACCTGTGATGGATACATTGCTGAATGAATTGTGTCTTTCATTCAACAAAAATATATTGAGTACATGGTCTTAAGGTATGAATTCATTTGCAAAACATCATAGAGGAGGACATGAAAGATGATAAATAATATTGATTCATAAAGCAACAAAAAAAGTGGAAAAGAAAATGAATGCAGAAAACTTGGCATGAGAATCAACTAATTCTTATCCTCTCGGAGACATTTATATAAGCAAAAGATCAAATAATAGATGCAAAATGGAAGATATATTCCATAGCATTTCTACTGTAGAGTTATCTATTATTATTAAAGACGGTGGGAATGCCACATTTCAACTTTTATTATCACAGTACGTGACCTGCTAGGCAAAGCATTAGAAATGACACTAAAGAAGAGAATAACAAACTCAAAATTGTATGAAACTTTCAAGTTTGGAAAGTATTTGACATACATAATCATACATGATCCTCTTTACAACCTGTTAGGTAGGTGCTAGTGCTGTAAGGATGAAAGCAATAATAATGCTACAGATGAGTAATCCCAGGCTTAGAATGATGTAATGACCCCCTGAGTCATACAGTCAATGAGTTTCTGAGGTGGGATTCAAATCAATTCATGCTTTCCTGATTCCCCAACTTCAAGTCCAGTGTTTCAATCATATTGTTGCAAAAAGTAACTGTACTTGCCAAATACACCAAGAAACTGTCAATTCTCTGAGAGACTGATTTTCAATAGTATATGTCTAAAAGAGGGGAAGGTAGCAAAAGAAAAGAAAAATCACCAAAACATTTACCTTAGAGAGCCTATAAAATTATCTCTATGCCTGCTTTTTTATCTGCAGGAATGGTCTATGAAAATTTTAGTGGTATCCCTGATGAAAAAGCAAGATCAGGCAAACTTTTCCAGATGATTTTCTACAAAAGACATCTTCATAATCGTGTAATCAAATGAAAGGTATAGTACACAAGATCCTATTATGTTTCTTGTTTTTTGCTTACAAAAATGCACTTGAATCAGAGAGCAAAAACATCCGTAAAAAGACTCTTCTCTAACAATTTGTCTCAATTTGCCTTCCATATGTATTTTAAGATCTTATAAATTTCCTTGTAAGAAATACTTATGTATTATTATATATATTATATATATCAACTGTACCCTTTATTGTCAAAGTTAAACCTGACAGAAATCAGAGACATGTTCTAACCAAAGATGTTAGCCACTGTTACGGCAGATTTCTGTGCAAAGTCCAAATGAAAGAAAAATTTTCTGTAGAGGTGCCATCTTTGAATAGCTCTCGATATGAGCTCTAGTGATGGATGACTTTCTCCACTATCTCTTCTAGAGGGCCAGGGTCACAATGTGGGATTAGACTTTCAAAGATGTATCTAGATAGCTTTATTGTGACTTAGTCATAGAAAGAGGCATATCATAAGCCCTTGATCCTCTTTATTTTCCAAGAATCCATGTTGAGCCTCATTTATTTCTTCTCTGTGATATACATGTAGCATGCTTCAGTTGGTAGCCAGATTAATTAGTTTTTAAAGGGGACATATCTTTATGTAGTGTAGTAAGAACCATTGGTATAAAGTTTCCCCATAAATGTCTGGGACACATTTTTCTACCAATACATATAGAGCCCAGGGGAGAACTGGCTTATTTAGGGAATATATGTGGCAAAGGGAAATCTCCTAGCTCCCATTTGCTAGTCTGTTTTTTTTTCCCTCACCTCTGTGGGGTTAGTCATGAAACTCCCTTCAGCACAATGTATCAGTCCAGCTTATTTCCTTGTAGATAACCTGAAATTGCCTTTCCTCTGTGTGTTGAATTTATCCTTAGCTTCTGATGTCATTTTTTTAAGAATTAGAAGAATTTTAATAAAATCTATATGTTTACATTTGTACATTTTGTGTAGATCTGGTCCTGTGTGCTGACTTAATCAGAAGTCAAAAATTGAGTAGTGAGGATAAAGGTTTCCTGCAGAGCACAAGCAGAAAAGTAGGGGTTGTCTTTATTGGATTACAGGCATACACACATCTTCAGACCAGGATGCTAAGGAAAGTCCAGAATCCTCAGATTCTCCAAAATTCACAAGGCCCTCCTCTCTTGTTAAAGGAGAGCGAGAGAAGAGGCCAAACCACCTTCCTCCTTCCCCATGCCATTCCTTCAAGACTTGGCTGGAAGACTTCTACCACTAAGTTGCTAGATGCTAGAATACCCTATTTATGTGAGCCACAGAGGGCTATAAAATTGACTCATCCAATCCCAAAAGACTTCCTGTCACATTTGGTTCAAATTCCTTTTAATTGCTGGTGTGATGTTACCAAGATAAACTCATCTGTCATGATACTCTTTACTGTTGCAAGAAGATATCAAAGGGATAAGTTACTTGACAAAGTCACCAAGTCAGAGCAGGGTGATCAGAATAAAAAGGCTCAGTTTTCCAATGTGTTCTTCCTGATAAAGAAAAAGCTCTAGACTTGGAGTCCAATAATGATCTTTAATGTCCCTTCTAGCTCTATATTTTATGGCACTGTGGCCTAAGATGTGAGAATTGGCTCTGTTACTTGGTGTGATCTTGGGAAAGTCATTTAATCTTGCTGAGCATCAATCTTCTCAACTGGCAAATAAGGATACCTTTATTACTACCTCATAGGTTTGCTGTGAGGATGTAGAGTGCTTTGTGATTGGAAGGAAAAATTAAAAGCAAGTTGTTTCTATTGTTATCACTTGGAAGTTTAAGGGTCCTACTATCATAGATGGGATATAAGCTCCCTTAGGGCAAGGATGGTTTCATTTTTGCCTTTGTATCACCAGAGCCTCCGAGTTGTTTAGCTCACAACAGGCATTTGTTTAATATATGTTTATTGATCAGTTGGTTGATTCTAAAACATTTAAAGACTTTTATGCCATAACTTTACCATAAATTAATCTGCTATAAGCATAAGAAGGCTTAATTATTCTGCTGTCACCTATAACAGAAGCCCATTGTATGGATTCCATTATTACAGATAAGCATTAACTTGGATAGTAATTTTCAAAATAGCTCTACCGGAACTAACTTTTCATTATCTGTAGAAGAAAATTGATCTATATACTCTGTGAGCTTTTCTTTTAAAAGAGGAATTCTGAAGGAATCTCCTCTTGCCAACAGTCAATTCTGTGTCCAAGTAATTTCTTTTATGTTGTCATGCAAAACACACTTCCATATTGGTCATTGTCATAAGAGCACACTCATATATAGCCAACATCCCTAAATAAAACCAAAGATACACTGATGTGAAAGATGACTCCAACAGTTCTTTCCCTGATGGTGGATAAACATTCCCATTGTAAGTCTTTCAGCATTGTCCCAGTGCCCAAGAAATTTCTGATACACATTTTATAGTAATTATGAAACAAAAGATGAGATTCCACAGCAATGTGGCATTGAAGTACTTAATCTAAGTTTAGGGTTTTGTTTTTGTTTTACAAAATAGCACACAGATGATGTTAGTTTGGGCACACATTTCAGGGAAGATCCATTTACTTAGAAAACTAATCACAAGGGTCACTGCCTGGCTAATTTTTTTATCTAGGATTTTTACATCTATATTCATTAATGAAATTGGCCTTTATTTTTTGTTCTCCATTTTTGCTCTTCCTGGTTTATATGTCAGCACCCTATTTGTTCCATAAAACAAGTTTGGTGGGACTCCTTTACCAATTCTTCTAAATAATTAATTTAATATTGGAATTAGATGGTCTTTAAATGTTTGGTAAAATTCACTTGTAAATCCATCTGGTCCTGATGCTTTTTTCTTAGGAAATTCATTTATGACCCATTCAATTTCTTTTCCTAAAATAGCTTTATTTAAATGTTCTATTTCCTCCTCTGTTAGTGTAGGCAATTTATATTTTTGTAACTATTCTATTTCACTTAAATTTTTATCTAGATTCAGCCAGGTAATCAAACAGCAATTATTTAAGTGCCTACTCTGTTCCAGGCACTGCAAACACATTGCTATTCTTGAGTTCCTGTCATTATTTTGAGAGAGACAATGTGCACAGACTGTCCCAGAAGTATTAATACAGTCTTAAGCTATTGGAGATTAAATAAGATGGGCTTTCTTCATATGACTCAAGTTATTTAGTACTCTCCACAAAGCTTGCCTTCCTTCTTCACTCCTTTCTCCCACACCAATAGTGGAAAAAATGATGGACCTGCAGCTGTTAAAGCTTTAAACTTCACTTAGACTTTTGAGATACCCTGTACAAATATAGGAGAAACAAATGTATCCTGAATAAGTGCAAAATAAATACAAAGTCATCAGAATTCAAGGTAAGGAAGGACTCTAGGAGGAGTTGGGGAATCAGGAAATTCCTTGTGTAGAAGGTGGTGCCTGAGCTTTACCACGAAGGAAGAATGGCCTTCTTGGAAGCAGAAATGAAGCAGGAGTGTATTTCAGGCATGGACAAAGGCATAAAGACAGGAGGTGGAATATTATGAATGAGGAACAGAGAAGGCTCTGGCTAAACTGTAGAGTTAAGGAAGATGAACCTAAAAACCTAAAAAGACTGGTTGGTCCAGAGAAAGAACTGATGAAGTCTGAATGTAGATCAAAGCATTTTTTAAAATGTATATTGTTTCTTTTCTCCTGTGTTTTCTTTCACAGCATGTCCAATATGGACTTTTCCCCCCATGACTACACATGTATAATGAAGGGAGAAAATTCAGAATGCAATTTTCTTAAGTGAATGCTAAAAATTGTCTTTACCTGTAATTAAAAAAAAAATATATATATATATATATTTAGAAGCTAGATTGAGACAAGGTTTTCAAAGGCTTTAAATGCCAAAAGAGGTATTTGTATTTGATCCTAGAAGCTTTGGAAATTACTGTTTTTTATCAAATGGGAGAGTAATTTACATAGTTAGATCTGTGCTTAAAGAAAATCACTTTGGCAGCAGTGGGGAGGATAGATTGTTGGTGAGAGATTTGAAAGAAAGAGACCAACTATGAGAGTCATGCCTAGAGATAGGAGGTTCTGGATTCAAATTTGACCTCAGACACTTCCTAGGTGTGTGACCTTAGGCAGGTCATTTAACCCTATTGCCTAGCCTTTACCAGTCTTCTGCCTTAGAACTGATAGTAAGAGAGAAGTTAAGGGTTTAAAAAGAGAGAGAAAGAAAGACAGACAGACAGAGAGAGACAGAGAGAGAGAGACCGACTAGGAAGTAATTGCAAGGGGTGATGAGAGCTTCAAACAAGGTATTAACTGTGAGAATATGGAGATCAAATAAGAGAGATGGTGCTAAGGTAGAAACAGTAAGTTTGGCAACTGATGAGATGTGTAGTGTGACTAAGATGGAGTGTGTATGTAAAAGGAGTGGAGTGTAAAACCAAGCTTTTGCATCTAGATGCCTGAAAGAATGGTAGAAGATAAAGGAATATAGGGTTTCTTAGTAATGGTTATCAAAAGGCAATTGCTTATCTTTCATTTAACTGATGAACATTGTTCATTCTCTCTGTCTCTCTCTCTTGATAACAGGATTAAATTCACTCTAAATTGATTGTCTTCTATTCAGTGGAAGGGAGGTAAAGAATATAATAATGATACTGTCCTTATATTAATTATTAAATTTTATAACAGTGTGAGAAAACTAATAAATAGAAACAAGTAAGACACTGTTTTATATATACAAATATCTTTTTTTTGGTCAAATGATGCCTTCTCTAATGAGGGTAGAGAAGAGAGGGAGGTATCTGGATATTTTTAATGTAACAAATAAGCAAATAAATATTTTTATTATTGAAAAGACCAAATCCTTGACCTCTGGAAAAAGGCACCATAATAATGGACTTATTCTAATGGAAAGCCTGAATTACTGAAGACTTCTTAGACGTAAATTGCTAACTATTCCACATTGAATGCGAATTCTTCCACAAATGATTAATGATATGAATTTCCTTTAGGCAATCCAAGTAATTTAGCCCCCTCCACAAAGCTGCTTCTGCTAGTACACTCCTTTCCCCCACACCAACAGTGGAAAGAATGAGTCAGCAAATTTAGGATTGAATCCTAACTCCATCAGTCAACAACAGTCAGTCAACAAGCATTTATTAAGCAAATGTCCTGTGCCAGACCTACAAAGTGCTGGGAATGTAAATACAAGCAAAAAGAAAGAGAGTGCAAATGGGGAAGTCAATATATAAAAGGAAGCTGAAGGTAGGGGTCTTGGAGAAAGTAACCATACTGTGGGGGCATGATGGAAACATCTAGTGTAGCCTACTGAGAAAATAGAAAGTCTGGGTACAGTCCTTAAATGGAGGTTCTGGGAGGAGCCATCCAATGAGAAGAGAGAGAGAGAGAGACTAAACAGGCTTGTTTTTTTATCTGAGATGACAGCCCTGAGCTGCCTTATCTCTACCATATCAGGGAAGTATTTTGGGGGAAAGCAAGTGCCTATATAATTGTTCTAAATGAGTACATGACTGAAAAAAAATCAATTCCATCCAATAAAAGAGAGTTGCTCTCTCCCTGAGAGCAACAAATTTAGCAAACTGTTTCAATTACATCTGCTACTTATCTTGGTATTGAACCTCTGCACCCTGAACTCAGACCACATCAATTTGCTTGTCTTTGGACTCTAATTTTGATCCTAGTTCTAATCCTATTTGTATTCGCCAGCATGACATTTTCTAGTCCAGTCGCCTACGTCATTGACCTGAATTATGGTTACCAATTCTCCCTTACAGAACAATGCTTTTGTCTCCTAAAAATTTGAGAATTAGTCATGACTTGGCTTCATTCCAAAATCAAAAAAGGTTTCAACCTATAAAATAGAAAGTTCTCAACTTTACCCAATGGAAAGTCATACAACTGACTATGCTCATGGGTGGGACCTGTGAGTGAGACCAGGAACACTAGTCTGACACACCACAAGGACCTTCCCCTGGCAATTGGAACGGGCAGACAACAGGACTCTTAAAACCGCAGGCACCAATCAGCAGGATTTGGGCCAAGCAACATTATGAACACGAGGGTGGCTGCCCTGGGTACACTGCCAGGCCACCACCATTAGAAGTTTCATTAGCAGCAGGTCAAACTAGCTCTGCTGGTATCCCGATTGACATGGCAGGGCCATTCTGACTAGGACACACCCTACCCAGCTGGTATCTACTCCCTCCTAACTGACTTTGCGAGTTTCTTAAAGACCTATGAGATCCTGAAATCTCACTCCTTGCTCAATCTGGGAACCAATATAAGAGCTGATTGCAGTAGGGAGGGAAGGCTGGAGATTGAGTTCACTTCCAAACATTTATTATGCATTTTTGGTTCAAAGTATGAACCTTAGGGACTTTTGATTCCATAGAATGATGCAGGCATATACTATACAGATAAGGAAATATAATGCAAAGTAATTTCCAGGGGAAGGGAGTGTTAACAGGAGGAGAAATCAGGGGGAAGTTGTGTCAAGAAGTAGCACTCAATACATGTCTTGAAAGAAACAAGGGGATTTTTGAGGTCGCTGTAAGCAGTCAAGTTTGGGAAGGGATGAAGGAAGAGCATTACAGGTATGAAGGGCTGCTGTGGAAAAACACAAAGGTAGGAGAGAGATTGCCATGTGCAGAGAAGAGCTAGCAAAGTGGTTTATTTCAAAGAGGGCCAGAAGGAGAGTAATATGAAATAATTGCTAAGCCCCTAGTTAGAACATGTCAGCCATACTGCAGTTAGCAATGAACACCAATTTTAGGAGGGACATTGAAAAATTGGAGTCCTTCCAGAATGGTGAGAAGACTGGAGAATGTGTCAGGATTTGTTGCAGGAAATGGGCTTGTTTAGCATTGTGATCTGGAGAAGAAAATGGCAAACTACTCCAATATCTTTGCTAGGAAAACCCCATGGATAGTTTGGACCATGGAGGCATGAAGAGCCAGGCATGACTGAATGACTAAACAAAAAAACAAGAAAAGCATTGTGGTAACAGAGAGGAGAACACTATATTTTACCTTTCTTGACAGCTGGGTGGCCAAAGGGAACTAGATATTACAGTGGATTGAATGCTTAGCTGGAAGTCAATGAAAATCTTGAGTGAAAAAGCTTCCTCAAATACTTACTAGCTGTGTGACCCTAGACAAGTCTCTTAACCTCTGTTTTTCCAGTTTATAAAATATGAATAACAATAGCACCATCTCTCAGGGTTGTTATGAGGATCAAACAAAACAGTATTTGTAAAAGGCTTAGCACAGTGCCTGGCACACAGTAGGTGCTTAATAAATTCTTGTTTCCTTTCTAAGCGCAAGTAACACCATTAGAATAAACTTCCACTTCATTAATAACCCCTATTAACCTAGATCTTGGACAAGATCAACCAAAAGACAGAGTCCATTCTCATCTTGGACCCATGAGGCCAGAATGGAAGATTAGAAAAGTTTCTCTTCTCCTCTTAAACATAATGAATTGCATCCAAAACTGAAAAGTTACGAACCAGTAAGACTATATGTTGTTTTGTTTTGTTTTTTGTATAGTGTAGGGATAGGGAATAAATGTGTGGTTTCATTGTTAGGAGGAAATAGAGAGTGAAAAGATCCCCATTTCCAATGCTTCTCTGCATTCTTTGCCTATACTCTTAAAAAATTGACTCTGACACCAAGATTATGACTTAACCCAACTCATATAGCCAGGATGTATCAGAGGGAATTCTTGAACCACAAGTCTTCCTGGCTTCAAGACCAGTTCCCAATTTATTATGCCAGGCTACTTCTCATAGAGTAGGCACATGTAAGAAATGGCTAAGGTTCAGAAACCCACTTTGCTCATAGTCTTCCTCTCTCTGCATTAGGTGATTCTTCCACCTGCCTTGATTGTAAGAGTTGAATTAGCGAGGGGAACTTTGAAAAGGAAGGAACCAATGTTCAGCTGTTTGGGGATTGAATACTACATGACACTTCCTCCCCCTATCCCCAAGCTGAGCTGTTACCAATGGATTTAGTCTGGCTAGACTGTAGGATAAGTCGGATTTTCCCTCAGCCTCTTTCTTGTAATGATGGATTTTGAAGCTCCCCTCCTAACACATAGACTCTGATTCAAGTTCTATAATAAATGAAGATATCTAACTTATTTGGGTATAAAGTTGTTGAAAAGGTAATGGAAAAGAACAGTGGGAAGAGGAGATCCCTAAGATATCTTCCCTATATAGCTTTTGAGGGTTTGACCTAGGTAATCTTCAGAAATAAGCTCTGGGTTCCCCTAAGGGAAAAAGAGAGTCTATCCCAAAGATGGTCTTCAGTTGAGAATTGAGATCTTCTTTCTTCTGCTCAGATAACAGGATTGAGAGATTTGGGTATTTTACCAGCCAAGGTAGTTCTCCCTCCCAGCTCCCAAAGAGTCCAAGACAAGAAGAACTTTGGTCTTTTCCTCCAACTGCTTTTGAGCCTGGCTGGGATTCCATCCAATCCCCTGAGGTCTTGTGAGATTCTATCTGCTCCTCTTCTGATGCATTTCTTCAAATTCAATATTTCTTTGCTTCTGGATCATTCCCTTGTACACAGTATGAAGTAAAGCTACTTACTAACTGCTACCCTAAATTGTGAAGGCAATTGTCTTTTTACAACAACACACAGCAAGATTTAAGGAGGGTGTATGAAAGCAGTTCTGAATTATGTGTGTATAGGATGTATGAGAGATTAGGTTTGTTCTTCTTGGTCTCAAAAGACAAAAGCAAGAGTAATGATCAAGTTGTAGAGACACATTATACGGAACAAAATCCCTAACAATTAGAACTGCCCAATGTGAAAAGGAATTCTTTATTCCCTTCATCTATTTTGAGTTAATCAATCAAGAACTTAAAGTACCCCTACATAACACTTAGTAAGTCACTAAGTAAGACAGTTCACAAGTCACTTACTAGAAAAAAAAAAGTTCACATCCCCAAAGGCCACAAGCACTGCCCTGCTTTGGGCAGTGCTAGGCAAATTGAGATGCTGTTATTGGTTCCCTTGAAGTGGGAGAGAGAGAGAAAGTGAGGTGGAAAAAGGACTATAAAAGGTGAGACAGAGGAAAAGATTCGTTCATTCATTCCTTGGCTCTTCTGTGAGGAAACTCTCCTGGAGAAGGATTTTGCAGGATTCTGCACTGGAAGTTTACTGGGTGAGTGACTGGAGCTGAAGGAAGAGGCTTGCATTGACTGAACCCTTGCTGAAGACACCACCAGGACTCCTAGCTTAAGAGACTACCATGACTCCACTGGAGATCTGGACTTGAGGGAGCCCTTGCTGTGTGCAAAGCTGGACTTCTTCAGACAGAAATTATTAGGTATCTAGCTAGGCAATACTTCCTACTTCCTTCCTACGTTTCTCTCTTTTACTCTATTAAACTTTTTCTCTATTAAACTAAATTGTTAAGAGAGGCAAATAGACTCATGACTTAAAAGTTAATTTTATAAATGGCAATCACAATCTTATATCTTTTAAATTCTTATATTTAGTCAAACTAATTTTACTTTTTACACCAAGTATGGCTTGGGCTACCCCATCGTTCACTATCATCGAAGTTCTTCAAGTGGAAGGTATAGGGCCACGTCAAAAATTTTGTAGAAAAGATTCCTATTTTACAGATTGGACTTAACACTTCTGAAGTCATTTCTAATTCTGACTCTGTGATAGAAATTTAATTGGTGAAGGACCTGGCAGATCTGGTCTGAGATGAGAGCCAGTAGAGCCCTTGGTGTACTTGATATAATATTGCATCTACATAGAGTTACACGTCTACTCTGACCAGGATGCCTGCAATCTCATCATAAGCTGACAGGCCATTCTCACAGCCTACCATGCTGTCTAGTCCAGCAGTGCTCATGAAGTTGAGTGGGTAGGAGACAATTCAAACTGACACTAATTTAACAGACCTGGCACATCATGAAGTGGGCATGTGTTATTTGCAGATGTCCAGGTATTCAGCAAAATACTAAGCCAAGAATGTTCACAGTACAGAGGCAGATGTTTGTGATGATAGACCCATTACTAGAACTAAATCTTCTCCTTCCTTTTCACTGGCAATCCCATCTTTATGCTTCTTTCTGACTTCCTCAACCACTTGTTTTTCAGTTGCTTCAGTTGTGTCCAATTGTTTGTGACCCTATTTGAGGTTTTCTTGGCAAAAAAACCACAGTGGGTTGCCATTTCCTTCATTTTACAGATGAGGAAACTGAAGAAAACAGGTTAATACTTGCTAAGGGTTATACATTAGTAAGTGTTGGAGGTCAGATTTGAACTCAGGTTTTTCTGACTCCAGGCCTGATATTCTATCCATTATGCAGTCTAAATGCCCTCAAGATGGGAATCCCAGAAATCTGATCCAGGTTTGGTGGGCTCAGGGGCCTTAAACAATTCGGGGGCCAAAAAATTTGCCTAGCATTATCCAGTTCTCCTGTGACCTACAGGTGATCTTAGTGATGACAGAAACCCTTCTAATAACTCAAGAAACTAAAATATTGAGGCCCCAGGTGAAAAAAAAACATGGAAAACACAAACAGTACCTCACTCTAAATATAACTTGATCCCTTTGATTTCTGATAGTATTAGGGAGCAGGTGGCTAGATATGCACAATGAGAAAATTTCTTGAGATGCATTTCTTCCACTATACAGAATTGTGTGCAAGCTTTTACAAATGAGGGCATTTGCCACAATGAGACACTACTGTATTACCCTAATACCAACAGTTGAGGGACATATTCAGTATCTTTAAAGGAGTAGCTTCTATACAGACTTTGAAACTTTGCAATTGATTGGATTAGTTGAATTAATCAATGGAATTCCTGAACAATAATATGGGTATAAAGGGTTATCCATCTTTCACCTTTCCTGGTACTTCCTGAATGTTTGTGAATTCTTTATACAAGTTGTTCTCCGTGCTTGAAATGCTCTACCTCCTCATTGTCATATAATAGAATCTCTTGCTCAGTTCAAGGTTCAAATGAAGTACCTACATCCATGTATGACCTTTCCTGGTCCCCTCAATTGTTAACACTAACTTCAATTGTTAGCAATAGGTAATACAATAGGTGGGAAGGAGAAGAATCCATAACAACCAGGGACTGATAGAAATCTAAAGGTATTTTTAGGCTACTGACACTTTTTCTAGTTGTTGTTTTTTCCCTGACTATTCTCATCATGGACCTTCTTCAGCATCAGAGACTCTTTGATGAACCCCCACTGCCATATAATTGAAAATCTGTTACCCTAAAAAAAGAACTACATTTCCCAAGAGCCCACTTACTTCCTGTCATTGCATACTTCCTGTAGACAGGGAATAAATATACAGGGGGCAGTCCTGGTCCTCCTTTTTGGGCATGATGCAGCAATCAGCAGTGATGTGGTGAGTGGGGATTTTGAAAATGGCTAACCAGCCATGGCCACGTGGTTTTTATTTTGTATCATCTTTATTTCTTTATTTCTAATGATCATTAATAAATCCCTTAAAATATATCTTCATTATTGAGATCTAATTTTAATTTTTACACTGCAGAAGTGACTGAGAAATTAAACTTCATGAACTTTAAAATGCATGAACTTGGAGAATTAAAATTAGAATTTTGATAACTCAAAATACTTGGTTTCTTGTGTTGTCTTATGGATTTTATTTTGTGTATTTAACAACATTCTAAGAAGATACCCATAAATTTCACCAGATTGCCAAAGGGTCCATGACACTCCCAAAAAAGATTAAGAACCTTAACTGTAGGCAAATGGAGATAAATCTCATTCTAATGAGTGGTGTAGATAGCCCCTAGAACAAACAATGACTTACTTAGCAATTCCACAATTTAAAAAAATTGGTAAGCCTGAAGAATTAGAGCAAAGAATTCTATGCATGAATCAATTAATAGGTGGGTTGAAATAGTGACTGGGGAGCTGGTCTTGAGTCAGGAAGACCTGGGTCTAAGAACCACCTCTGGGAAACTGTTTGGGCAGCCATGAGCAAGTTATTTAACCTCTCAGTGGTCCCAATCAATCCTCTAAGATTATACATTGCAGAATAGTTGTTTATCATTGTGGGTAGAGGGCATTTCCTCTCCATTATCTGTCTATACTAGTGAAAGGACAGAGTCATATTTTTTTAAAAAAGAATTATATATGTTCATTTTTGTGTGTTAACACATTTTTATTATAATTAGAGCAGTGGGTAATGATGAGTGGTCTGGGAAACTCTAGAGGTCTCTGGAACCCTTTCAGTGTATCCAAGAGATCAAAACTATTTTCATAATAATACTAAGATATTTTAATTTCTAATATAGTAATATCAGTAAACATAACCCTCATAAATAACAGCTCTTTGAAGGATCCTCAAAATTTTCATGAGTATAAATGGTCCTGAGAGCAAAATGTTTGAGAAGTACTGAATCAGAGATTTGGGAGCTCTCCCTTAACCTCCCTACTTTATTGACCCAGAGTTCCAGATTCTATGCCATGGCTCCTAAACCTCTCCATATCTGAATTCAAGCAATCACCCAACAATGGTGATCAGGTTCCCCCACTACACAAAGCACAGAACTACATGGGAAGACAAAGGAAGAGGAAACACACTTACTTTATACTATCCAGTTAATGTGGCAGAAAACACAGTAAATGACTTGGGAATCCTTACAGAACAATGAATAGAAAAGTGCAAATTCACATAGACTAGAATTTGTAGGATGGAGAGCAAGCAGTAATCCGAGTTCGGTGTAGCGGTTGATCATAATTATACGTGACTGCAGCAGATGTGAATCATTCCAAGACCTGCAAGAAAACAAACACTTAGTACATTTCCCTAGGACTCCTATAAGGATTTTCTGGTTAGCATAACTCTAAGGTAGCATGAGAGTTTGTTTTTCTTTTTGTTGAGAAAACAATTCTACACCATGAGATACCACCATAAATCTCAATAAATGCATTTTTAAAAATCACAATAATGAAAACTTTGGTTGGGGAATTTCTTCACATTAAAGCTTCTGTAAGTGAGATCATATTACTTAATGATTCAAAAGATCTCTCCGAAGTAAAAGGCATCCGATTTTATTGTGTTCCTGTCATTCAAAAGTTCAAGCCCAGAATAAATCAAACAAAGAATTCCTGCCAGTCTGTCATTAAATACTTCCACATTGCACTCCCAGATTTTAGCAGAGCTCAGGTGACAACAGAGGATATTCTTTTGCCTAACAAAATTGTTCCTGAATTCTTCATCTATACTAGGGAAAAGCTGAACTAAGTGTTCACTAAGGTTAACCTTGCAGTTTCACTATTCCATAAAGCTGTATCACAATGCTGCAATGGTCCCCAATGCTCCCCTCTGTGCTTGTGGAGGGGTTGTTGTCAGGGGCGGCAAATAGGGTCACAGTCCCTTGAGCTAGACCATACTTCTCAAGCCATAATGCACAGCATAGATTACTGTCAAAGACTGAGCCAAAAAGGAAGGACGATAATCATGAGGGAGACATGGTTAAGGGAACAAGAACAGAGACAGATGCAAAGCAGAAATGAGTCTGAATTATGCAGTGATTCCTTCCTCACTCCTAAGGCAGTAGCCTACCAAGCTTTGCCTCAGCTAAGGTTCTTAGCTGCTAATGTGACCTTGCCACTTATCACCACTTTAGAGGGCAAACTATAACCCAGAATGAGGGTAGCCAAAGTGTTGGGAATCCTTTACTTCCTGTCTATTCACATGAGTCATTGTTGGTCCCATGAAACTCCTTCAGGTCTGAGCATCAGTAAGTGTTTGCCAAGATTATGAGTCAAGATTCTATTTGACTGTAAAATTAAAGAACTGAAAAACAAGACAAAGAATTAAGTTAGCAGGGAAAGTACCACTGATGAAAACTGAAAAGAGACAGACAGACAGAGACAGAGAGACAGACAGAGACAGAGACACAGACAGAGAGAGACAGCAGACAAAGAGAGAGGCACAGACAGAGACAGAGATAGACAGAGACAGACAGACAGAGACAGAGATGGAGATAGACACAGAGACATAGAAACAGATAGAGACAGACAGACAGAGAGAGAGAGAGAGAGAGAGAGAGAGACTAAACAGGCTTGTTGTTTTTTTTATCTGAGATGACAGCCCTGAGCTGCCTTATCTCTACCATATCAGGGAAGTATTTGGGGGGAAAGCGAGTGCCTATATAATTGTTCTAAATGAGTACATGACTGAAAAAAAATCAATTCCATCCAATAAAAGAAAATAAAGTGGTTATAGCTGTTCAATAAATATTTATTGAGTAGCTAATTTCTATGGAAAATCCTGGGTTGGGATTGTGATTCTGATGTCTTATGATGTCAATTTTTAAAAGGAATTAATCATCATCTGCTAATAAATGTATATTTATATGGAAGTTTGCAGTTTTATGTAAGTGGGCTCATGTCTTTCCATCAAATCTTGTGGGTAGGTTCTATCATTATTCCCAATTTACAGATGAGAAAACTAATGAGAGAGATTAAGTGACTTTCCCAGGTTCACATAGCTAGAGTCTGAGGCAAGATTCAAATTCATGTCTTCCTGACTCCAAATAAAGTATTTTTACCCATTGTGCCACCTGTAAGTCTCAATAGTTAAAAAAAAAACCCTGCCAAACTGTTAAGTTCCATGAAGTCAGAGAACATGATCTATTCATATTTATCTCAGTGCCTTGTGCATAATTAATTTTCAATTAATATTAAAAGAGTGAAAGATGAAATTAGTTTTACCAATTCAATTTAATTCCACAAACATTTATTAAGTATATACTATATCAGGGAAGTTAGTTGGCTCAGTGGATGGAAAGCCAGACTTGGAAATGGAAAGTCCTGGGTTCAAACTTAATCTCAGATACTACTTACTAGCTGTATGATCACAGATAAGTCATTTAACCCCAATTGTCTAGCATTTACCTTCTTCTGCCTTGGAACCAATCTAAGACTGAAGGTAAAGGGTTTTTTTTTTAATGTACTTACAATATTCTCATCTATGAAATGAAGATAATGGTAGTATTTACCACTAAGATTTATATAGCACCTACTACATGACAGAAACTGGGCTAAGCATTTTACAGTTACTATCTCATTTGATTCTCAAACTACTCTGGGAAATAGGAATTATTATTCTTCCCATTTTACTGGTGAGAAAAATGTGGCAAACAGAGGTTAACTAGTCTGAAGAGCAATTTGGAGCTATACCTAAGGGATTATAAAACTGTTCATACCTTTTGACCAAGCAATACCAGTGCTAGATCTGTACCTCAAAGAGATCAAAGGAAAAGGAAAAGGACCTGCAAGCACAAAAATGTTTCTAGCATCTCTTTTTGTGGTGGCAAAGAGCTGAAAACTATTGAAAACTGAAGGGATGCCCATTAATTGGGGAATGGCTGAGTAAGTTATGGTACATGTTTGTGATGGAATACTACTGTGCTATAAGAAATGATGAGCAAGATGCTTTTAGAAAAACCTGGAAAGACTTACATGAACTGATAAAAAGTGAAATGAGCAGAACAAGAACATTATATACAATAATAGCAATATTATCAAGATGATTAATTGTGAATGACTTGCTATTCTCAATGAGATAATAATCCAAAGGATTTATGTTTAAAAAAATTCTATCTACCTCCCAAAGAAGAACTGATGGAGTCTGAATGCAGAATGAAGCATAATTTTTTCACTTTCTTTTTCTTTATTTTGTCTGTTTTCTTCTGTAACATAACTAATGTGAAAGTGTTTGTATGACTGAACTTGTGGAAGCATTTGTATGACTGAATTTATATAATCCCTATCAAATTACTTGCCATCTCAAGAAGGAGAAAGACAATTTGGAACTCAATTTTAAAAACTGAATGTTAATTTTTTTTATTTCATTGTAATTGGGAAAAGAATAAAAATAAATAGTATATATACTAAAACAAACAGATTAAGTGAATTTGTCCAGGGTCACCCAATTATTAATGTCTGAGGTTGGATTTGAACTCAGATCATCCTAATTACAAGCCAGCCTCTCTATCCACTGTGTCACTGGAATATTCCAGAAGAAAGTAAACATTTCAGAGTGGAGAAATCTAGGGAAGAGATAACAGGTCACCAGATGGGCTAGGCTAGGAAAACCAGAGTGTTTTTTTTTAAACTGTCACATATAATATTCAAAATAATATTATAAATATATGATACCTATAATATAAACTATTACATGATTAAAAAATTATATAGAGTTTTGCTTGTAGTCCAAAAGGGAGGGAGAATAATTCTGATTTGGGGGATAACAAAAGACTTCTTGGAGGAAGTAAGACTTAAAATGGGCCTGGAAGCAGGGGTAGGATTTCAAAAGAGGGAAATGAGGGGAGGAGATTAATGGCAGGAGGAATGGTATAACCAGAAGCATAGAAGCAAGAAAGCCCTTCCTATTTTCAAGGGCTGATGAGTAATCCAGTTTGGAAAGAAAATGTCATTAATGAATCAGATTTCATAGTCTTAAAGGGTAACTCTTGAGTGTTCCCATCTGAAATTCATCCAAGGGTTCTGAACAACCAACTGAAGTCTTCTTCCTCTTCCCCCATGTTTCTTCAGGGTCTCCATCTTCCATGGCCTCATGTCATGATAAGTACACATTCATAGAGCTATATACCCAACCTATTGAGAATCACAAAGAAAGAGTGGCATCTATACTTTGTTTTGTCTGTTTAAATATGACTCAATTCCCTGAACTCTGACAAAACTTATCTAAGGTTGGGGGTTTTTTAAAGGAAAAGACGTCATGATGGCAGAACATTGTTTTGAAGCCTTTTATTTTCTACTGAAAGAATGTACCAAAGCCCTTTCAGTTAAATACATTATATATGCCAATGAGCAATGACTTTTAGCATTCAGTGTAATACTTTTTTGCAATTCTTTTGTATTCAAAAGCAATATTACATAACAGCTATTAAATCCATGCAAAGCATTGGGAACAGTTCTTCTGAATGAAAGATTGGTGAGCCCAGCCTAACAATTACACCAGGTTTTGATCGACTATTTAAACTTGTCCATCTGGACTGGGTGGAACTATATATAGTCAGTGTTAGCATTTACTTGATGAAAAATGAAGTTACCTTCTATAATAGGCTGATGGGAAACAAAAGGTTAGTTTTTGTGAAAGATACAATGAAAGAAGAGCCGTATACAGAATAACTTCCTACAGAAAAAGGAACTGTATTCTCCCTAATCAATTTCTAAATCCAGATGAGTTGGTCAGTTGTTCTAAAGGTTATACATAGAGAGATGATATTCATTCTTCAATCTCATTAAAAGCTGAAGCATTTTATGACTCAGTGTGAATGGCAGTATAGCATAGTGGATAGTTTTGTTGTTTCATTGTTTCAGTTATGCCTAACTCTTTGTGACCCCATTTGGGATTTTCTTGGCAAAGATATGGAGTGATTTGCCATTTCCCTCTCAAGCTCATGGTATAGATGAGGAACTGAGGTAAAAAGTGAAGTGATTTGCCCAGGGTTCATAGCTAGTTAGTGTCTGAAGCCAGATTTGAACTCATGAAGATAAACTCATTTTCATAAGTTCAAATATATATATATATATATAATTATGTTATTTCCCCAATGATACGTAGAGACAATTTTTAATGTTTTCTGATATTTTATGATCCAAATTCTCTCCCTCTTTTCCTCCCTCCCTGACATGGCAAACTATCTGATAGAGATTATACATGTGCTAGAAGATGAATCTTCTTAATTCCAGCTGAGTGCTCTATTCTCTGAACTACCAAGCTATCACCTAATTAGAAAGACCTGGGCTCAAATCCTGCCTCAGGCTTTTAAGATCTGAGCAATGTTACTCAAGACACTTAATCTCCCTCCATTTCAGTTTTCTTATCTGTAAATGAAGGAATTTGTTTCAGTGGTCTCCAAGGTTTTTTTAGTTTTAAACCTATGATCCCAGAATCCTAAAGAGAGCACCACTTGAGACAGAAATGTGGGTGAATTAAACCCTCAAACTCTATCTAGAGGACACTTTCTGTGAAAAATTGCTCTGAAACACAATGGTGAGAGAAAGAGGGAGCTGAGGTGGAGCATTCTCCAATAATTTGAAGAACATTTAATAATAAAAAAAAGAATAGCAGGATGCTTATCCTCAAATCATTTCTATCTGACTTTCATTAAAAAAAAAAAAAGACAAGGGGCAACTAGGTGACTCAGTGAATAGAGAGCCAGGCCAGAAAATGGTATTTTGTACTGTTTCTAATATGGAAGATAGTAAGGGTTAAAAAAAAAACAACAAGAAAATATGAGAAAGCAAAAACATAAACAATTTTATAAACAGAAACAAGAAACTCAAAATGGTTAAGAAGTTCATATATCATTGAGTTCAAATGAATATCTGAATAGGAATCTCATCTAAACTGTGATAACCCAAGTGATCATCTAGCCTCCTCCAGTGATGAAGAACTCATTACATTTTAGGAAACCTTTCATTTGGTTGGCAATTTTTTTTAACACCAAGTTGAAATGGACCTATTTTTATTCTATTCTATTTTTTATTAGTTTTGCCCTCCAAGGACAAGCAGAAAAAAATATAATCCCTCTTACACATGATAGCCCTTCCAATACAGCTATTAGATAGCTTCTAAGTACAGTATAAGTCTCCCCTTTTCTAGGAACAGCTGCATGCTTTCAAGGAGTCCTCATAGGGTTCAATAGCACTTACCTCACAGGCTTGTTGTGAACATCAAATGAGAGAATGATATGTAAAGTGCTTTGCAATCCAAAGCACTATATAAATCATCTTTGTCATTGTTGTCATCGTCATTGTTGTTTTACTGTCTCCGGTGTTCTCTGTTACTATTCTCTGGATGTATTCATTTGCCAATGTCTGTTCTAAAGTATGGCAACAGACCCTGAATACAGCATCACTTTAGTTTCTCACCACATTGATCATCATCAAATCTCTTCTCCCCCAATTACTTCTTTTCCTTACACAAATCACGTTTTTGATAAACAATGTTACTCTACCATCCCTTTTATCTAATTTTTCCTTTTGAATAAGGCTTATCTTTATTGTCCAATTCCAGTCATGTATCACATTCTGTCTTTGAATCTGAATCACAGAATTTCAGAGTAATCTCAGAAGCCCTTTGGCCTAAGCTGTACCTTTCCAAGGATCTCAGAACTGTAACTTATTCTGGTACATGGGGAAGGTATAGGGGGTGAAGTAATGATAAGTTCTGAGGAAAATGTTTTATTTTGCAGCAAGTCTCAGGATTCTACCTCTAGGCCAGTGATGGCGAACCTATGGTACAGGTGCCAAAGATGGCACACAGAGCACTCTCTGTGGGCATGTGGCTTCCCTTCCTCCTCCCAGAATTTGTTACTAGAAAGGTAGAGGAACTTGGGTGGATCTGCTCCCCTCTCACTCCCCACCGTGCCTGATGATATTTTTTCACGTCCCCCGCCCCTCTGCCCAGTAGTCAATGGGAGCACACAGGGGGTGAGGTGGGTGGCTCACAGATGGTAGAGCTAGAGGGGAGCAGAGCATTTGGGCCCCTCCCCTCCCCTCTCTGCACTTGCTGAAGATATTCCTCACTTCCCCCATCCCTCCACCCAAGCAGCCCAATGGGAGTGCTTTCTCCTTCCCCTCTGTGGGGTAAGGCAGGAGAGGAGACAAGGCATACCTGGCACTGGGTTTGGGGGCAGGGCCCAGCACTCCTTCTCCTAAAGGTTCGCCATCACTGCTCTAGGCCATATTAGTTTTCACTTTCATTGTAGGGTTGGTGTAGTATTTCAGTGGAGGGGTCCCTACAGACTCTACTCTGAGGACCAGTAGCACAGCTAAGGACTCCCAAACCTCCAATTCCTGGAAAGATCAATAAGAAAGTGAAAGGAAGGGTGAAGAGATAAGAGTGTGTCTGTTGGGTTTGGGACATACAAAAAACCATAGAGTAGATTTAGATCCCAGGTGATGGAAAGTCCATTTATCCATGCAGAACTCTACAGGAAATGTCCTTGGCCATCCCCAATGGAAGCCACGGAGAGAAAGTGGTGTATGTTGGGGTTGGGGGAATGATGGAAACATGGAAACATTCATTTCTGTCAGTTCTCAAGTGTGGCAAGCAAAGGTCAAAGATATGAGTCATAGGAAATAGGAATGAGGAAGAGTGAAAGTCTGAAGATCTTGTGGAAGAAAGGTGGATGAGCTGTGGAAGTGGGACTGGAGGGAAGGAAGCACAGGGGGGACTAAAGGACCATGAGATAAAAGAATGGTAAATGATAAAAAGAATGACCCTCCATGGGACCATCACTCCACCTTAGCTACAGTTCTGAAGAATATCCTTAATAAATGATCATCTGGCAATTTTCTTAATGACCTCTATGAGGTGCAACTAGGACACTCCATGTATCTAGGCTTAGAAATGAGAGTTCCTGGCTCAAATATAACCTCGGAAATTCATAGATGTGTTACCCTGGGTAAGTCACTTAACCACAATTGCCTAGCTCTTATCATTCTTCTGTCTGAAACTGATACTCAGAATTGATTCCAAGACAGAAGAAAAGGTTTAAAAAAAAAAAGGAAATCTACTTCCCAATGGAAAGAATGGAGAATAAGCATATGTATTTATATAATGCCTACTATGTGCTAGACAGTTTTTTACAAATACTACTTAGGTTGATCTACCCATCAGTTTTTCAAGGTAGGTCCTATTATTATCCCCATTTTACAGTTGAAGAAATGAAGGCAAATAGAAGTTAAGTGATTTGCCAAAGGTTACATGGTTAAATGTCTGAGGCTGCATTTGAATTCAATTGTTCCTGATTCCAAGCCCAGATATCTGTTCATTGTACCACCAGTTGTCTTTTTAGGCATCCTATATCACTTTGGAAAGTTTTAATATTAGGAAACTTTTCCTGCAATCTGACTTTCTGCAAACTTCACCCATTCATTGTTTCTAGTTTTTCCCTCTGAGGTCCAGAAGAACAAGCCTAATCTTCCTTCCACATGACAAGCTTTCAAGTATTTGAAGACATCTATGTTGCCCCCACTCTCCAATGTCTCAATATCCTCAGTGCCTCAATCAATCTTCAGATACAGCATGATCTTGAGGCCCTTAACAATTATGTGATAAAAGGTATTAATCACTCAACTACTCCAGAATACTTTCTAAGTGATGTCTTCATGACAACTAAACATAATCCTTTGAAGGAATACTTCCTTATTCCTGAGAGAGCCTCCTTTGTAGTGACATACCTTTTACATTGCATTACAAACACAGACATGGAGCATTTTTTTCATGTCACTCAAGAGTAAAAAATGTCATTAGGAGGAGCCTCATTAAACATTATTAAAAAGAGACTCATCCTATCTTTTTTTTTAATTTCTAAGTTGTTTTTCTTTTTTTCCAAATTACATGTTGGTACAATTTTCAATAATTGTTTTCTTTTTTTTAAAATTTTATTTAGTCAATTTAGAACATTATTCCTTGGCTACAAGAATCATATTCTATCCTTCCCTCCCCTGGTCCCACCCTTCCCATAGCCGATGCACAATTGCACTGGGTATTACATGTGTCCTTGATCAAAACCTATTTCCATGTTGTTGGTGTTTGCATTAGGATGTTCATTTAGAGTCTATATACCCAATCAAATCTCCCTAGACCCATGTGGTCAAGCAGTTGTTTTTCTTCTGAATGTGGATAGTGTTCTTTCTCATAGATACCTCCAAATTGTTCAGGATCACTGCATTGCCACTAATGGAGAAGTCCATTACATTCAATTGTACCACAGTGTGTCAGTCTCTGTGTATAAGGTTCTCCTGGTTCTGCTCCTCTAACTCTGCATCAGTTCCTAGAGGTCATTACAGTTCACATGGAATTCCTCCAGTTTATTATTCCTTTGAGCACAATAGTATTTCATCACCAACATATACCACATCAATACTTATTTTTTGACATCTTTTGATACATGTTTTTTCCCTCCCTCCCATCCCTTCCCTTTTCCCAAGATGATGGGTAATATGATATAGGTCATATGTGTGTTATTATACAACACCTTGCCATGTTCATCATGTTGTGAAAGAAGACATGTATCACTTACACTAGAGAAAAATTCATGTTCATAGAGAAAATAAAGTAAATAATGGTATGCTTTAATCTGCATTCATTACTTTATTAATTCCTTCTAGAGCATGGATCCCTTGGAGTTAGCCTGTGTCCTTGCCTTGTTGATAATAGTTTAGTCATTCATAGTTCATCATTCTACATTATTATTGTTCGTGTGAACAATGTGCTCCTCTTGGTTCTGCTTTCTGCACTTTCCACACTTTAAATAAGTCTTCCTGGGTTTTTTGTGATCATCTTGTTTGTCACAATAGTATTTGTCTTATATGGCACAATGGTACTCATTACAATCAATTTGACATTGTAATTGCTATCCCTGCTTTTTAAACCATAACTGAACCATAGTAGATTCTCTTCTAGACCTTTACTTTTACTCTGTACATATCTCCTTGCTTTAAATGTATTTCTTGCAGACAGCATATTGTAAGATTCTGGCTTTTATTGCACTTTGCTATCCTCTTCCATTTTATAAGTGAATTTATCTAGTTCACATTCATAGTTGTGAATACTTGTGCTTACCTATGTCTTCTCTTCTTCTTTCAGTCTTTTCCTGTTTATGAATATTTTTTGTTTCTGAATATCACCTCCCCAAGTTCACCCTCCCTTTTCTCTATCCCCCTGTTTTCTTGTTTCCCCTCTGCTTCTTACTTTCCTACAGCATAAGATGGGTTTCTGTAGCTGAGGGCAGAAGTTATTCCCACTTTACACCAATTATGATAAGACTAAATTTTAAGCACTGCCTGCTGTGAAAATTGGATTTAGCTATCTCCTGATTTGTAACAATAAAGATACTTTGTCTAACAAAATCGGGAATGTCTGTAACCATGCTTGAAGATCGAGTGTTTAGGAGGATGGCCTTTGATAGAGAAATTGACAAATCAGAAACAGCTGACAGACCCCTGGGCTGTCCTAAGTCAAGCTTAGAATACGATTGGTGCAGAGGAGATGCAGGAAAGGGAGGTAGAATCAGCTAGATTTTGTTTTTTTTTTCCATGGGGCTTCTGCTCCTCTGTCTCTTTCCCTGGAAATGTGGCTCTGGCTGGCAGCGTGCTAAGCGTTCTGACATCTTGGCGTGGTGGCAGCAAATTGTCTGGGTTTTGGCAGTGAATTTGCCCTTGAGCTAATTCAGGTTCAGGTATCTTGGCTGAGTCCTCTTGGAGTTCAGGATGATTCCTTCCTCCTTTACTCTCCAAAACTTTATCTTCCTAGAGCCTCTAATCTCCCCCCCCCTCACCCCCCAGCACAAGCCAAGCAGGAGAAATCCTATACCCTTTCCTTCTCCCTTCTTCTTAATTTCTTTCCACTATGTTAATTAAATCACCATAAATTTCCAGCTGACTTAGTTTTTTTTTTATTTGGGATATCCCATGGCGACTAATAATTAATCTAGTTTAGGTCGCAACGCTAAAATTATCCTTTACAGTTTTGGCGACCATGTTGGTTGTGATGAAATACCCTCAATCTTCTTAACTTTCCTAAACCTTTTCTCTACTGTGACTCTCCCTAAGTTCAGCTTTTAATAGCTTATTTTGATCAGCTGTAGAGGTAAGTAATTTAGATTTTTTCCCCTCTCTCCTTAAATTAAATAGAATACAGCTGTTTTTTCTTTCTTTCTTTTTTTAATCCAAAGCAGCAGAACTGGGAAAGCTGTTTAGCTATGAATCCCCTTTCCCTCAGGGAACAACTACCTAGATTACTCTTAATTAGGAGTGAGGGGGACCTAAAAAGAGTTTTGGCCTTGCCTTGCTCCCCACATGTTTTGTGAAGCCTGTTAGGAAAATAATTACAAAACATATATATCTTATATATATATATATATATATGTATATATAAATGAATACTACATTCTTCAACATTTATATGGCGGTTGAAGAATTAGGGACACTGAGGAATTCAGCATACCTCCAATTTTTTTTATATTATTATGTAATGTCATTTTTGTACTCCTCGGTACTGTATTTAGAGATGCTAACATAAAAAAAATTATTTGAAGCTGAAATTCAGAAAAACATGCAAAATTCCAAAGCTAAAATACAAGAAATTATGCAAGAATCTGAAGCTAAAATACAGAAAATTATAAAAAAACATGCAAGATAAAACACAGGAAAATATTTTTAAAAATTGAGACTAAAATGCAGGAGAACATACAAGCCCAATTGGATAATTTAAAATGTTCCTTACAAGATCAATTGGCAAACATCCACCTCACCAGAAACAGGTCTGGACCTGACAGACCTCTTTCTGAACCTCTAAATGAGGAAATTTCTTTCCCTGAAATAGAGATGGAAAACACCTTCCCTATAGCTCAGTTACCAGACTTGTTCTCTCATGGTCTGCAAATCTTGGCTGAACTTAATCCCCAAGACCATTCCCCTGAAATCCAAGTTTCTCATGTTCCTTCTCCTACACAAAACCCAATTCCAGACCAAAGGAAATCTCGTCCTTCTAAAGAAATTCATCTTAGTCAAATTGACCCACAGGTACCAAATTCAATTAGAGGCCTGTTTCCTCTAAGAGAAGTACCTGAAATAGAATAGAATGGGGATGTGGTGACTTTAAGGCACAATATACTATTTACTCCCCAAGAAATAAATGAATTTACATGAAATATTCCCACATATGAACAAGATCCCTTTCTAGTAACAAAAAAGATGACAGACATATTTTTTCAGTATAATCCATCTTAAAAGGACATTGAAAACTTGCTACAGGATTTTTTAACCGAATGTGAGAAAAATAAAATAATTGCTCATGTCAACAAAACCTGGGGACACAATGTAGCACATTGGCCATCTCAGGATCCTGAATGGGACTATAACAACTGAGGATCTTTTACAACTATACCGTTGTAGAGAGGCCATCTTAACAGCAATGAGAGAGTGTACAGACAGTGCAAAATAAGTGGACAGAATTTGAAAAAAAATAAGCAAAATGAGGAAGAGACACCCTCCAGATTCATGCACAGAATAATCGAGTTTGGGGGTAGATACCCTCAGGAGTAGCTAAATCCCTAGGATTTTGACCTATCTAAAGAAAATTGCATAAGACAAGTTAGAAGGCACTTTGTCAATAACTCTCGCAAAGTGATTAGGGATTATTTTAGTACACATTTCCCAAGATGGACAGAGATGGACCTTGAAGGATTGCAGAAAACAGCTCTATATGTTTCAAAAGGAAACAAAGAAAAGGAGGAAGAAAATAATGATGTCATGGAGGAAATAAAGAATTGAGATGTTTAAAAGATAAGATGGCTAAAATGGAATGGACTCTCTAGGAATCTAATTATCGATCAGTTACCTGCCAATTCTGTGAGAAGGGACATCATATCATCCATCATATTCAACTTACTAACATGCTCTCTGTCTTATGTAAGTTCCTTTAGACTTCCCAAATAGTGATAAAGTTCTTAAGTGTCTTCTATATCTTAAGTATCCTCAGTAATTTAAGTACCTTAGTTCTCTCAAGATATTTTAAGTATTTTAGTTATCACTTCCCATAGTAATTCAATCAGTGCAACCCCATTGTTTTCCTTGATTAAAGTATGAGAAGTACCTTAAATATCTCTGGCATTATAGCTATCTGAAGTATTTAGTTATCACCTTATATAATAATGCAATCAGTTTAACCTCATTATTTTCCTTGATGAGCTTAAGTATTCTAAGTACATTAAGTATCACTTAATTTATGAAGACCTTTACAGAAAATACTGGTAGCCCTAACTGGAAGCCATGGAGGAAAAGTAGCACAAACTTTAAAGAACTATGTGGACTAGGAAGTAGCAGAAACATAGAAATCACAAGACATTGGCAGACATTCCTAAATTCAGCTCTTTGGAAAAATGGTGAGAGTTCTTTGACTTTGAGGGATTTTTGAAAGAAAAACAGCTCCTAGACAATACTTCCTAGCAAAAGAAGGAGGACATAGACACTGCTTCCTGGAAACAGGGGAACAACCTCAAAACCATGGAGGAGTCATAGGGAAGAGTGAATTTGGACTTTTTCTCATTCTATGGCAAGTAGTTAGAAAAACATAGTTCTAATGAGAGTTTTTATGTTCTTTTCATATTCTTTTATGCTACCCAGTATTTAGTAATTTCGATATCTGTGTCAACATGAAAATAAAGAAGACTACTGAAATAGTAAGAAGGATCCTTATTTAGGGCAGAGGAACTGCATTTTGGGGTCACCATACAACACTGAAGAGTATAGGAGTATCCGCTCTAAGATGGAAGGAGCAGATTTAAATAAATTTCAATAGAGGAAGGGTGATCACAGCATTTCCTACCTGTTATAAACCTCTACTAAACTATATGCATCATGAGGACAAGCACTTGGTCTTATTTATCTCCGGTACTCTTCTGCATACCCTTTCTTGTATAGCCCTTTAGATACAATACACTTTTCAAATGTCAGTTGAAATAAAATTACATCACTCAAGCCCCAGTTTTTTCATTTCTAAAATGTCACTAGGGATTCAGCTTGCGATTTCATTGATGGTGAGAACCCTCTATTGAAGAAACTCCCTCTCCTTCTCTGGAATTTGTCTTAGCTGCCTAGAACACTGAGTGGTTAAGTGACTTACCATCAGATGCTAGCCTTGGACTCAGGTCTTCCTGGCTTCATGGCTAGTTCTTTGTCCATTAAACCACATTATTTCTAAAATGGTTATTTTTCAGTCCTGTATGGCTCTTCATGACCCCTTTTAGGGTTTTCTTGGCAAAAATAGTGGAGTGGTTTGCCATTTCCTTCTTTTATCCATCTCATTTTACAAATGAGGGAACTGAGGCAAACAGAGTTAAATGACTTGCCAGGACCACAAAGCTAGAAGTATCTGAGACCAGATTTGAACACAGGTTTCCCTGACTCCAAAACACATTCTCTATCCATTGTACCACCTAAAATAGGATTAATCAAAACAATAAACAGGAAAAGATGAGAAAAGTAGAATAACGATAATAGAAATAATAATTATTTTTATTATGCTATTTCATACAGTTTTTGTGAGAATTAAATGTGAAAATGAACTGGTGTAACACTTCAGTAATTTAAGTTATTTTTTATTAGAGGGGACAGGGAAAAATTACAAAGTAAATAAAATTTGTCTTTTGCTTCCCCTCGGTCTCCCTTTCCTGTCTTTCATCCCCTCGAATGGCCTCTTAGAAACTTGTACTGCCTTCCAATCCAGCCTTTCCTCTGGAAGCTGCTGCTGCTCCCAGCTTTTTCTTTCCACCTTTCTATCAATCTTACCTCTCATTCCCTCTCAGCTAACAGGAGGACAGTGATAAAGGAATGCTCCCTGAAGTGCTCATCATGCTTTAGAAAGTTGCCTCTCCAGGGATATTTGCATTTTTACAAGGAGCTCCTGGGCTGGCTCCTCACACCCAGAGGAAATGTGACAAGTTGCTGGCCTTCCCTTCTGAATTGCTCTCCCTGAGACACTCTTCTACGCTAGCATGATTCCATCTCTGGTAATGGATACCCCATGTAGAAATCCTCCTGGTGTCCATGTAGCCCTGCAGGAGTCCCCAGAGAGGCCTGCTGGGATCAAACAATCCTGTAGGAATTTTCCTCTTTTGATGTGCAAATTGACAAGATGATGGAGGAACCCTGAATCTTCATGATGCCACATGCTAGCTTCATGTTTGCCTTCCTATCCGGTTCAATTTTGAAAGTCCCAACAAAGGTCCCAAAGGTAAGCAGTGTGCTTTTAGGAAATTAATGCTTTCTTGCTTACCAAGATGTTCTTCTGATGCCCTTGAAAAACAGGCTAATAGAGTTTCACTCTGTTGTGAACAGCTCTGCCAAGATTTAAAAAATGCCTTTTAGTCTCCCCTTGGGACTTTAGTGTACCTCTACACCAGTCACCAAGAGCTAGAAAAAGATCGTTATATTTTCCAGAAATGAGACTATTTTCCAAGGCACACACCCATCCAGGCACTATCCAAGTGCTATTACATATTATATTGAGATTCCCCAGTCCATGCAGCAAAATGGAAATTTCATTTGGAAAATAGCTCAGATGATACGAGACAGCATCTTCTTCTTTCTCCTCATTACAGCAATAGGACAGACAATACCAAACTAAGATTATAAAACCAAGCCTATAAATGAGATTCATGACAGGATAATTTTGTTTTGACAGATTGTCTATATTTCTAAGGTGCCAATATGATTTTTTTTATTTTTTAATAAACTAAAGGCTTTAAGCAGCTTGCCTTTAAAAAAATTTACAGCTGGGGAAAAATAAAAACAAAGACTGCTATCCCTGTGGTTATTGTCTATCATTTTAGATTAATTTCTTTGGTGGTTGCTACTAGCAACAAGAAAATTGAGATGAATAAATTTTAATCAGATAAATACTGATATTTACCCTAATAATCATCATGTAGATAGTTGTAGACATTTTTCAAGTATAGTAGAAAACAAAGCCCCAAGACATTCATTCTTTTTTTTAAATCATGTTGAACATTTAAAATTATATTCTTCAATCATAAATATTAGAATATCAGAATGATGAACAATAGTTGCCATGTAGCTCCATGATATGAGTTACAGTGTGACACGCTATGCCAGCTTTCACTATGAAACATAGAGAGGGAATTAAATGCCGGCCTCAGTACTTGCTAGAAGTCGATGTGAAGTCTACTAATGCCATCTCTTTTCCTAGTGTTATTGTTCATCTGAACACAGTGATAGTAGAAAGAAGAAAGAAGAGCAGAAGAAGGAAAGTAGAAAGAAATATTCAAAATATCCTAGAGGAGCCCCTTGGCAATGAACAGTAGAAGAACAGATCTGTAGGCTGTACAGAGGCACCGCGGTGTCTCTGGGGTCAGGAGAAAGGACAGAGGCTTGAAAGTTTCTCCTCGGGTTTCTGCTGATTGTAGTTGTTTGATGTGAAAGCCATAATTTGACATGTTGAGTATCCTCGTAGTATCAGAGCTAGAAGCACTCTTACAGGCCATTTAATCTAACCCCTCATTTGGAAACTGAGGCCCAAAGAGGTTTGAAGTGGCAGATAGATGGCACGATCTTGAAAGAGTACTTGACCTGGAGTCAGAGACCTTTATTCAGATGTAGCCTCGGATACAAGCTGTGGGGCTCTGGACAAGTCATTAGCCTCTATCTGCTTCAGTTTGCTCATCTGTAAAGCAGGGATAATGATAGCACCTATCTCCCAAGTTTGTTTTCAAGGATAAAAGGAGAAAATATTTGTAAAGCTCTTTGCAAATCTTAAAGCATCAAATAATTGGTAGTTCTTATTATTGCTGTTTTTATTATTGTCGATGTATCTTGCTCAAAGTCCCTCACACATCGTAAGTGGCAAAAATCCATGTCTTGTCACTCCAGATTCTTTCCACTGAGTCACATTCCCTCTGTTGAAAGGAAACCACATCATGACAAACTGCTTTAAGACAGAGCTCTGCTCTATTTTACTTTTCATTTAGGGGCCACAAAACACCCTTCAAATAGTCTTTTATTACTATCCCACTTCATATGATAAAACTCAGGTACAAAGAAGCCAGGAACATCATCCAGCTAGTGTGCCAGGAGAATAAAGTCCTAATCTCCTACCGGGAGCTGATCTCAAGATTGCACTTAGACAGTATGGTTGTACATAGCCATCTCAGGAGCAATTAAAAAAAAAAACTAGATAGAACTAGGTAGCATCTGCAGTAGACATATCCCTATTTTAAAATTATGAAAAACTGCCACCTGGGATCCATAAGCCAATTGCTGATTCTTTTCAAATCAAAATGTACTTTCCATTTTAGAGAAAGCACAATGTTTATTGAGTTTCACAGTGTAAGTAACAGATACAGGCAGTTCCCACTTAGGGCCACAATGAACTCTGATTGACTGGATATTAAAGCTGATCAGTGCAAGGCAAAATCCCAATGGCCCATGTGCTATATCTTGGCTTCTCACATTCTGTAGCCTTCATTGGCACACAGACATCAGCAGGAATCAGCAAATGAGCAGGTAAAGGCTGTAAGTAGTGAAGCAGATAAGTATATTAGACAGGGATGAATAAGTAGAACCATAAAATACTAAACTGTAGAAAGCAGGGCCTATCACATCTTTAAAGACAAATAAACAAGATTTTGTGAGATTTTGAAAATCTCTAGCTCTCAGTGCTATACAAATAGACACCATTACATTATTTTTGCACAAAAGATACTGTTTGATATTCCTAAAATTTCTTCTTTGTAGTAGCCTTTTCAAAAAGTAAGGTGACATTTTAGAAAAGTGTTAGCACTATTACATTTTTATTTGGTTGGACTTGAAATTTAAATTGGTGGTCACCAGGGATACTAAATCCCAAAATGAATTACTAAGATAGAATGGAATTTATGGTAGTTTATTTTACAATAGAGGGAAGATATTAAGAAAGAGAGAAAAGGGGAGAGAGAGAGAGGGAGAGAGAGCTCTGGCTTCTGCAGTGCCAAGTAGAAATTCTAAGCCCCAGCCAGGGGAATGGAGTCTCAAGATGATGGACCTTTCTTGGAGGTTCACACCTCCAGAAAGGTCAAAGAAATTAAGTCAACCTTTAACTCACCATGGTGACCACCTAAAAGGAAAGCAGTCTGAGGTCTCCTGCACAAGCTCTTCCAGGGGTCCAATTCCACAATCAAGTGTCTACACTTCAAGTCTGAGTGTCTGTCTTCCAGTCTTTCCTCAAGTGTCTGTCTTTCAGTCTAACTCCAAGTGACTGATCTTCCAGTCTCTCCTCCAAGTGACTGAATCCTTGATTCTCGATTGATTCTCTCATGTATCTCCGTTTCCTCTATTTAAAGACCTTTTTCTCTTGTGTCACCTCCCCTAAATTTTTATGTCTACCAATCACAGCAGATGCTCCTCTCCAGGACTGCCCATTCAATGTATGAAATGGGTGTTCACACCTTTTTGTAGTTAGTTCATACATTTTTTGTAGTTAAAATGGGTAGATCTACTTTAAATACTGTTAACACTTTGGGGATTAAAGTCTAAAAATGGATAGGAGATTACAATTTAATCTTCACAATAAAGGAAGAGCTAAGTGCCTTCCTTGTTATAATCAGGAAAGAGCCAAACCCAATCTTCACAGCACTTTGATTTTTAATACTGCCTTCCCTTACAAGCAATTATTTATAGCATTTGTTGTTTGGTCATTTCAGTTATATCTGACTCTTTGTGACCTCATTTGGGGTTTTCTTAGAACAGATACTATAGTGGTTTGCCATTTCCTTTTCCAACTCATTTTACAGATGAGGAAACTGTGGCATAAACTGAGGATAAAGTGACTTGTCCAGGATCTGATCCTGGATTTGAACTTAGGTTTTCCAGACTCTAGACCCAGGTGCTCCATCCACTGCCATCTAGCTGCCTTATCTATAGCAAGAGAAATGCAAATTAAAATAACTAATGATTCATCACACTTTGAAAATTGGCAGTGATAAGGGGGAAAACCCTGAGAGTTTATTAAGTACTTGCAATGTTACACACACTGTTAAGCACTGGGAATATAAAACAAAACAAAATTCTAGTCTTTGTCCTCAAAGGGCTTACATTTTAATGGAGTAGCTTTTGTGTATTCATTTAGGTAAATTCAAGATAACTGAGGAGGGAAATAATCTTAGAAGGGAGGATATTAACAGAGGAGGAGACCTTTCTACAGAAGGTAGCAATTGAGCTTTGAAAGCCAGTGAGTCTAAGAAATGGAGGTGAGATGGAATGTTGTTGTTGTTCAGTCACGCTTGACTCTTTGTGAGCCTATTTGAGGTTTTCTTGGCAAAGATATTACAGTGGTTTGCCATTTCCTCAGGGAATTGAGGCAAATAGGGTTAAGAGACTTGTCCAGAGTCACACAGCTAGTAAGTGTCTGAGGCCAAATTGGAACTCAGGAAGATGAATCTTCCTGACTGCAGGTCTGGTGCTCTATCCCCTGTGCCACCTAGCTGCCACCATTGTAGGCTCAGGGAGACATCCAGTTCAAAGGCATGAATTAAGGACATAAAGTGAGAAGTGTGAGGAAGGGCAAGGAGACCAATGTTGCTGTCCTGTAGAGAGTAAATGGGAAGAGTAGTAGTAATGCATAAGATTAAGAGATAAGTTAGAAAAACTATTTGAGCAACTATGTGGAGGATGCATTGGAATGGAAAGAAGCTTGAGGCAGAAAGAGCTAGTGGTTATTGCAAGTCTTAGCAAGAGGCAATTTTAGGGGGACAACTAATGTTGGAGTTGCTATGGGAAACCTGGACTGTTGGAGCAGCTATGAGGCAACATGATCACTTCAAATTTGAATTTGGAATTATAAAAGAAAATAACTAAACTAGCTATACCCATTGATTTAGCAATACTGGGCATTCACCTCAAAGAAGTCAAAGACAGAAACATAGGATCAACAGAGTGTATTTCAAGGTTAAAGCTACATTGAATGGCTGCTCTTTTCTAAGTTGTGAAACTGTTGTTTATAATTATAGAAGTGGATGGAAACAAAATGGCCATATCATTTGGATAATGACTTTCAGCATTTATTTAATTCTATAATTACATTATGCTATAAGGTCATTTATATATAAAATGAAACATTTCTTTTTTTTAATTCAGAACAACATTCTTTGTGCTCACAAATAATTGGAATCAAAGTAGATGGCCAGCAATTGGGGAATGGTTGAATATATATGTATATATATATATATATAATGGAATATGATTATGCAGTAACAAATTATGAATATGAGGAATTTAGGTAAACATGGGAAGATTTATACAAACTGATGTAGAGTGAAATAGTTGGAACTAAGAGAACAATATAATGGACACTGCAACAATGTGAATGAAAAAAAATCATTGAAGGGAAGATGAACTCTTAGCAATGGAAAAAACTAGTGAAAGTCCTGTAGAGAAATAATAAAACACATCTTCCTCATTTATGGCAGAGAGGTGAGGGGAGTAAAGAATTTCAGATGGAGAGCACCTCAAGGAAAAGATATCAAAAATCTTTATACTGGATTTGTTTGCTAATTTTTCTTGATCACAAGGTAGGGCAAGTGAGAAATATCTGATATAAATACAAAGGACAACAATAAAATCTGTTAAAAATAAAAGCAATAATCTCATCATATTTCTACATCATTCCTGTAAGTCCTAATGCCAATTCTGGTCACTGGAGCAGTTTTTCTCTCTAACAATTTTAATTATGAGATGTAAATTTAATTAAAGTGACTATTCATTTCATCTATGTACTTCTTTGCACCTCTTGTGAAATTCTATTAATTCCCCAAAGAGGATCTATCCAATGTGCTAGAAAGCTTTTGTCTTTTTTTAATATAACATATATTATTATAAAATAATATATAATAAAAAAGGATACCAGTAGCACTCAAGCTTCCATCTATTGTTTCTCCTTTGTTATGATAGCCTATTCTCTTTTTGAAGTTGTACACACCTGAGATGGTGCTTTTTACAACTCACTTAGAATATATCATCATAGATTATATACTGCACCTTGATCACCCTCCATGCACCTTTCCATCGCTCTTCAGATTACCTGAAATATATTAAAGGGGTAAAATATAACCCATAGGATGATATAAATTGATCCCATCTTAGACTTTTAGAATCAAACAGGCAAGGAAGGGGGAAATTAATTGCAAATTTCTCCTACATTGCTATAACAAAGAGTACATTTTCAATTACAAGATCCATTTGAAACAATAATTACTAGTAGAAGCCATTTCTTGCTATCTTAACACATGGCAGAGAGTCATTACTCCAGCTTAAAAGGAAGATGAAAACATGGAGACATCCATTCTCCAACAAATATATGCTAGCACTTACATTGTGAGTTATTGTCTTTATTTCTATAACAGGTTATTGGGCAAATCCAGCTCTTTTGAGCATATGCATCATGCCCGACTCTTGCCATTCCCCTCAAAACATGTACAGGTATTGTGTCCATTTTTTTTACCATTTTATTAAAGGATCCTTTCAACTGGCTAGAACATTGCTAAGTAACTAGCTATTTATTTATCTAGTATCTCAAGATCTGGGAAGTATAAAAATAAAATGCTCAGAGACCCTTTTGGGTAAAGATCTGGCTTTATCATGAACAGAGAAATCACATGACCAGAGGTCTGCAGGTGTCCTTCCAGTTCAAAAGCTGAGACCCTGACCATTGATATTTAAAAACCACATGTTTTTCAGGGCAAAAAGAACTTACAGGGTTGAGGTGAAGACTTACAGGGGCTACTCTTGACGTGAGTAATAGTGATTTATAAGTCATGGACAGGTCAGAACACTTTTGACTTGGCTTCTTTACAATAGGAGATCACAACCTCCATGAACCTTCTAAGGGCTTCTGTCCTCCATGACTTTTCAGTGACCTTCTGGTCCCCATAGCCTCTTACATGAATTAGTTTGATATAAAGTACCTTATAAAATAGATTCACACACCTAGAATTAACATTTTTCTTTCGTGTTTCTATTCCCACAGCTGGGATGTGGATAGTGTTCTTTCATAAATCCCTCTGGGTTGTTCAGGATCACTGCATTGCCATTACTGGAGAAGTCCATTACATTTGATTGTACCACAGTGTATCAGTCTCTGTGTACAATGTTTTCCTGGTTCTGCTCCTTTTGCTCTACATCACTTCCTGGAGGTTGTTCCAGTCCCCATGGAATTCCTCCACTTTCTTTTTCCTTTGAGCACCATAGTATTCTATCACCAACATATACCACAATTTGTTCAGCCATTCCCCAATTGGAGGGCATCCCCTCATTTTCTAATTTTTTGCCACCATAAACTGGGAATACATTCTTAATCTAGTTACATTTACAAATTTTTGCCTGAGACTACATTCTTACTATAAATCACAGTTACATTTTTTTAATTCTAAAAATCACACTCCAAGCATTGATTAAGCTATTATCTACTGATTTTCTGGTTACCATGCTTTAAAATATTAACTTGTTTGAGCTAAAACTCCAAATGCTTACAAAAGGCAATATTTAAATGACTCCAGATTCTTCTGCTTGGCTATGAGAAGATAAGCCCCCCACCCCCATGCAGATGGAAAGAAAGAACTAATAACAAAGGTTCACTCACTCATCTGGACTGACATAAAGCCATGAGCATATGGTCCTGCTGTTGCTTCTCGCTTTTGTGTTAATTCTTTCCTGCTATCCTTGAAGTGGAGAATTGAAGATGGAATGAATTAGAATTGTGAGCTTAAAAAGTTTGAGAGTACTGGGGGTCCAGGTACAAGAAAAAGGTCAGAATTTGTGGTCAGTCAAGAATGGTTATGGCTAGTACAGCCTTGAGGAGAATCTGGGAATCAGTCTACAGTGGACTGACCAAGAAGATAAGCTGCCAAGTCTTACAAGAGAGAAATCTACTCTGTCCATTAACCATACCACATTCAGAAGTAAATAAAAGCTTTGTAGAATTTGCTTTAAGTTTGAACACTCCCTACCCAGGACCTAGATAATATAGGGGAGAAGCCAGGGTGTTAGGAATAATGGAGAAAATAATTTTGCTTCTGTTCTTGATCTTTTTCTCAGGAAATATCTCTTTGTAAATATTAGTTGGTGAAATGATACTAGGGCACTATCACTGGAGATTATAAATGGCATTAGAGGTATTAACTCTGTTATTGTTGTTCAGTAATGTCCAATTTTTCATGACTCAATGGAACACACTATCTGTGGGGTTTCTTTTTCATTTAAGTATTTTCCCAAGGTTACATGATTCATGCTCTTTCCTTCCCCTTTCTCCTTCCCCCTCCCAGAGCCGATAAGCTCTACTGAGTTATACATGTATTCTCATTCAATACCTATTTCCATATTATTCATTTTTTATAATAATCTTTTAAAAACCCAAACTCCACATCCTCTATCCATATAAACAAGTGATAAATCAAATGATTTCCTCCTGCGTTTCTGTCCCAACAGTTCTTTCTCTGGATGTGGATAGTGTTCTTTCTCATAAGTCCCTTAGAATTGTTCTGGATCATTGCATTGCTGCTAGTAGAGAGGTCCATTACATTTGATTGTGCCACAGTGTATCAGTCTCTGTGTACAATGATCTCCTGGTTCTGCTCCTTTTGCTCCATATCAGTTCGTTGGAGGTCTTTCTAGCTCATATGGAAATCAAGCAGTTTATTGTCCTTTATTGCACAATAGTGTTCCATCACCATCATATACCACAATTTACTAAGTCATTCCCAATCATGGGACACCCCCTCATTTTCCAATATTTCGCCACCACAAAGAGTGCAGCTATGAATATTTTTGTATAAGTATTTTTCCTTATTATCTCTTTGGAGTATAAACCAAGTAGTGGTATTGCTGGATCAAAGCATATGTATTGTTTTAAAGCCCTTTGGGCATAATTTGTGGAGTTTTCTTGGCAAAGATGCTACAGTGGTTTGCCATATCCATCTCCAATGCATTTGGGGAAACAGAGATTAAGGGATTTGCCCAGGGTCGGGTCACATAGCTAGTAAATGTCTGAGGCTGGATTTGAATTCAAGTTTTCCTGATTCCAGGCCTAACATACTATCCACTAAGCCACTAAATTGCCTCCTATATTAAGCTTGCTTGGCAATTAATACTAGGGAGAACACTCTAGAATTAAGGTTGGAACCACAAGTTTGTGGTATCCCCCATGTCTAGCCTTGGAGAGAAGACCAATAAAATTTCAGGAGTGCCTCTTGATCTTAAGGGAGAACACGAAGCTAATCTTGTTCTAGAGGATCTGAATCTTCAGTGGGGGTGGGGGGGAGTTGGCAAAGAGGTGCCTCAGAATTTATATGGGTTATGTTTCTGTTCAGTCAAAAAAGGAATTAAGAAAAAATAGTGTCCCTGGCTAAGAGAATATTGCATTCATTAACAAATATAATATAGGATTTTCTGAGGATTGTAAAATTAGCAGCCAGACAAGGCACCCATCAAAGGGCACAAAAACAATATGATGACTTTCATTATGACAATTTTTTAGTGAATCTGTGATCTTCTTGCATCAGACACTCCTTCATCTTTGGTAATTCATACACTTGTTCTCTAACTGGCCCTCCCCAGAGGGTCTTCCCATGATTGAAACTCTCTTCTCAGGCTTTTAGCATTTGTAGTTACTCATTCTATATACTATTTCTCAGACTCTGGGATTTTGCGTCAAGTACTGGATAAAGATCATTAAAAGTTCAGTTTAATCTCCTGAATGTAATCTCTACTTTTTCCAATTAGTGCTCAAAGTGGATTTGCTGCCAAAGAGGTTTTCCTGCAGCAAAAGTCACCTTGCCACTCCCCTACTCATTAATTCTAGTAGCTCTCTATTACCTTTGGGATCAAGGGTAAACTCTCTGGTTGGGCATTCAAAATGCTTTACTTGTGCCTACCTTCTAGCCTGATTTAACATTTCTCTCTCCCACCTTCTGTGGTCCAATTAAACCATCCTGTTTGCTATTCCTCTCAGATAGCCAACCAGCCATCTCCCGTCTCCATGCCAGGGTCCTGGCTGTCCCTTCTCACCTCCATCTGTTGGGCTTTTTAGATTCTTTCCAGACTCAGTTCAAACATGACTTTCTATATAAAACCATTTCTGACCTTTCCCCCAGAGATGGGAGTTTAGTGCCCTCGAATTCAAAAATTATCTAGAATTTATCTGTGTACATAGACTTATTTATGTACATTGTGAGTGTTGCAATGAAATGTGAGCTACTTAAAGGAAAGGGCTGTCTCATTTTTGGCTTTGTATTACCAGCAACTGGCACATAATAAGGGCAGCAAGATGGCACAGTGGCTAAAGCACCAGACTTGGAGTTGGGAAGACTTAAGTTCAGTTTTAGCCTCAAACACTTACTAATTGTATGACCCTGGGCAAGTCACTTAACCCCAATTGCCTAACCCTTACTGCTCTTCTGCCTTCAACTCAATTTTTATTCTAAGACAGAAGATAAGGGGAGACACCGCTATAGAGTAGTGTTTTGGAAAAGGAAGTCAGAGAATAGTAAATGGAATAAAAGAGAAAGTGATTCACATGTTCTTACCAGGAATGGTAGAGTTGAGAGTTGAACATGGAGAAGTATTTGTGGTGTTCTTGTCATTTTGGTTGTCCAACTCATTTTACAGATAAGAAAGCTAAGGAAATGAAACGACTTGTGCGGGGTCTGAGTCTTGGGTCAAATTTGAACTCAGGTGTTCCTGACTTGAGACCTGGCCCTCTAGCTTGCTTATATACCTCATCCTATTTCTCCAGCTCTACTGCACAGTCTATATACTGCAAGCTTAGAATGAACTCTTCTCATGTCTACCCATTGAAATTGTTCTTTTCCTTTGACACCCCATTCAAGTGTCATCAGGCTTTCATGAAGCCTGACCCCAATCCCCTTTGGTCACAGTGATCTCTTCTTCCCCAAATTTTTCTAGAATACTTAGTCTTAAACTCTCCTTTGCCTCTCTCACAGTCTACTTTATATTATACATATTTTGAAACATGGTTTCTCCACTTCTAAATTCCTCGAGGGCATATGAATTTTATCATTTTTCCTGTGGATCCCCAGCACCTAGAAAGGGAACAGGCCTCTGTAGATGTTTAATAAATGTTTGTTGAATTGAAATATTCATTTACAGAATTTGAGTTTAGCGTTCTTGTTCCTTGATCTTCCACTTGACTATTGCCTCTGCTTATAATGAAGGAAAAATCATAAATGAAAAGAGGGGCAGTGAATTAAGGGTAACAAAGAAGGCACTGGAATTTACTGTACAGATTAGTTTGGGATGAATTTGAGATCCCAAATCCAAACCTTTAGCGTTTTCCCCAACACAACAGTTAATCTGATGATTTCTGAATTGAAGTCTGATTAGCAATCCCTCTCTCAAAGTATATGTAACTGCAAATGATGATAAAATGCTTATTGTAAGTACAAACAAAATTTCACCCAAGGAAGGAGTGTTTCAGCTGAGCTATAATCGAGACATAAAAGGCAGGAAATATCTCTGCCAAGAACATGCTGGTTTTATTCCTAAATTTTGGCAGTTAGTCCTTTTGTATGTATGTCACTTGGTCTTCAGATTACAAGAGCTCTAAAGTCTGGGTTTTGAGAGCTTTGCATTGAGGCATTAATGAACAGTTCTTTCAAAACTATCCATTGTAGCACTATGCAATTAATAGAAGCCAATCAGAGTGTCATTAATACTAACAGAAGTCCTCTTGTCAGTTGCTATGATAAAATGTTCCCTTAAATTCCCATTTTGGATATAAGAAACATTTGTGTGGTAAGAGACACAAGTTAATGGGACGAGGGAGAATCAAAAAGAATTTATGAAAATTTACTTTGCATTGAATCAAATACTGAGGCTACAA